>NC_062228.1:18167454-18486953 GCF_902686445.1 Sciurus carolinensis | reverse complement strand
CACCAATGAACTTAGCATATAGACGACAGTGAACTTTCACTTACAGCATCAACATTGTTAAGGTCATGATGTACAGAGCAGTCACTTCCGAATTCATTAAATTAATAAAACATGACAATGTCTTCAGTTTAAATACTGATTTTAAAATGCCAATCCAAAAAAAAAAGTGCAAACAAAATAATCTAGCAGCATACCTGTTGCATTTTTAGGAAAGACCAATTCATGGCCTTTATTTGGGCCACATCTTCTAGATTGGGCTTATTTTTCTTCGATTTTTCCATTTTAAAGACAAACAGCAGATGTAATCACTATAATAATGTATATAAATAAGTCATAAAATTGTCTTTAACAGTCTACCATACAAGTGTATTCTGCAAATAAAATGAATTTTATTTTAAAAAGTAAAGGCTGCTTATTATTTTGCCTTTGGTTCCAATGCTTGAAAACCCCAAAATAACAGAAATCATTTCTCCTCCACCCCCTAAAAATAACCCTGAAGCTCCCCAAAGTTGGTAGACTTTGGCAACCACTGAGCACATGACACTACGCATCAGTTTCTTCTGATACTGGGAACATCCACTGGTCATGAGAATAAAAGTGGTCTCCAAGAAACCTTCCTTCACAAGACCGGCACCATAGTATTTCATAGGTTTTACGACATTTTACACTGACACAAAAAGTGCTTATCAGTTCAAATGATAAAAAATTTAAATTTTGCATTACTATTTATAAACATACTGTATCCCTCCTCTTAGGCATGTGCCTTTCCAAAAATTTTTTATTGTTTCTGAGGTTATTCATTTTGCCCCCAATTACTACAGAGGGATTAAGTGACCCCCACCTTAAGTGTGGCCATGAACTGTTTGGCATCTACTGGTTGCTATACCACAACTACCACTCCACAGTCAGTTTATTGCCATCACCTAGACAACCTGGAAATTGGAAGCCACAATACATGTTAAAAAGGAAAAAAAAAAAAAAAAAGAAGAATTAAAAAAGAAAAAAATAGTATATTTCAACAATAAAACTGGCACAATAAACATTTTTTCATTTGTCAGAAAGGCAAGTGAATACTCAGCTTTCTCCTTAACAGTGTTCAGACCTTTACAAAAGCAAGTCAAGACAATTTTAAGAGTTCTGTTATATAACAGGATATTAAGTTATGCCCAGTACTACTATGTTAGTGGTCAATCAAATCTGGTATGTAAAAGTTATGACATTAGGGAAGTTATGCTGAGACACAGTACAACAAACATTTATATAAAAAAAGTAAACGCCACATAAGTGAACTGTGGTTTTTCCCTTGGTTTGACAACAAATGTTTTATACATTAACTTCATGGTAGTGTTTGCATTTAAATGCTGTGTCATATATAAAATTAAAAGTGCCATTTTAAATCCACAGAAGTCATTCCCAGAATAGTGACGTGACATGACAATGTGCATGAATCTGCCCTAAATGGGGAGACACCTAAAACTCTCATTTCCATAAGAAAAAAATTGCTACATTTTATGAAAAACACAAAAGAAATTATCATTTTTGTTTTCACTATAAAACATTCACACTTATTTGTCCATCTGATAGCAATGATCAGACCAGGGAGCTAGGACAAGACCCTTTTGCATCAGTGGAACTCCCGTGAGTTTCCACGGACTGTAAGGCAGGGATTGGTGCAAGCCAATTAACCAGAGTGCAATTACATTAAAAACATCCCCCAAACTTTCTGTAGCACATTGCATTATGGTAGAATGAGAGGTTGATTACCCATTTTCTACTTGTAGGCCAGCCTGTGGTAATTTAAAAAAATAAAAAATAAAAAAGTAAAAAGAAAGCAGGAGCTATTTAGGAAACACAACTCAAAGTAAACTAATTTTGCTGACTTTGATCACAGCCCACAGTGACTGCCTGCTCCACGATGCACATGCATGGAGCCCAACATCTCCCTAAGGACAAGGCTTGGGTCAGGCATGTGGGTCCTGGGCAACTGACATCTTCCCACCCCTGTGTCAGCTCCACCTGACTCAGGCCCCCCAATTTAACATATCTTCCATAAGCTAAAGATGCATTTAGAACAAGTCTATTTTCCATTTTGCTTAGTGTTTAGTTTGGAAATGCTTCTAATTTTAAGTCTTAAACAATGATTATTCGACTTCTACTGAACACACAGTATTTACTAACACTGCTCATCTCCTCCTTCCTCCACCTACCTCAACATCCGGCTTCCCCACCATCACATCTCTCATTTCTCCTTTCAATCCTTCTTTTCTGGGCTTTCTGCTACTTAATCTGCTTCCCAAGAACAAGAGAATTTGCTAACACACAACTGGTCAGACTAACCGCCATCTGATCAATGATTTCCTGGTCTCATTTGCTCCACCCCGAGAGAAAGTGGGCCCCCTTTCTCCACACTACAAGGAGCCTAGCTATGCTGGCTTCCCATGAGAGCCACATGCCCGAGAGTCCAAGGGTTATCCCTAACAAGGGGTCTGCCACATAACCTTCCTAAATGTGCATTTCACACTCGGACAAGCCAATGAAGTTTTTTTTTTTTTTTTTTTTAAAGTTCATCTCCCCTTCCCCAAAAAACTGATAGCATGTGCCGTATCAGAAAAATCCTGGTCTTAGCAGATCAATATACATAGTTATTTGGTCATTTGACATGTGCACTTTTTCAGGAGGATCAGGCTTCATTTTCTGTTGAGGAGTTTGTTACCATGGAGTCTGGTTTTCGAGTCATTCTATCCAGTTCTTCCTGAACGTTTGACAACACAGTCTTTTGTCCTTAAAAAAGGCAAAAGAAAAAAGAAAAGCAGCAGTGTGAGAACAGAAAGGAATTTTTAAAAAGAAACATTTAAAATTATACAGAATTCTATAATCATTTGTGGTGAAACAAAAATAGGAAAGCCCTTTTTTCAAGGATCATGAAACAGACCCTATCTCAGTCTTTCTTAATTCCAAATGTCATAAGTCTGTGCTCCCCCAACTATGTGGCTGCCCCTGGCAAGGGGGTACCTCTGTGCCAAATGCAAAAGGCCTTTCTGAAAACCAACCCCCGTGCACTCACTGCCATCTTCCTAGAAATGGTCACCTGAGTTTCAGGTATACAGCAAACTGCTTTCTTTGCTGGAGAGGTATTCAGGTTTTTTTTTTTTCTAATCACAATACTATGGACTGACTCACATGCATAGTCTGAAAACACCATGTCAATAATGAGATGAGACCAAAGCCAGGCAGTTCAATCCTGCACAGTTGGTATTCACATTTTTCTATTTCAAATGCTAACAGGAGCCTGGAAAATGATCCCTAATTCCAACAAGGGAAAAATGGTCATGGCCATGGCCAAAGCCATCAGACCAGACTCTAAGAACTTTGGAGTTGCTGGAGGTTCAGACTGTCCAGGAAATGGAGTGATTTCCTAAGGGTTTCATATGCTCCGTAAACATTAATTAGGGAAAACACTGTATTAATACACCTTCTAGTCAGTGGAAAATTAAATGCAAAGACCCTTTTTTTCCTTTTCTTTTTGGGTACTGGGGATTGAACCCAGGGATACTACCACTGAGCTATATCTCCAGCCCATTTTATTTTTTATTTTGGGACAGGGTCTCAATACGTTGCCCAGGCTGGCATTGAACTTATGATCCTCTAGCCTCAGTCTCCTGAGTCTCTGGGACTACAGGCATGTGCCACAGCACCTGGTATAAGGCAAAGACCCTTTTAAAATGTCCTTTTAGCATGTGTAAGGCCCTGAGTTCAATCTCTAGTACCACAAATAAAATGAAATGTCCTCCAGCTTTCTGGGAAAATGTGGGATTCTCAAGGAACTTTTGTTTCAGGTATCTCCAAGAAAAACTTGGTCTACTAGCCTACATGGAAAGATAGTGGGTGGGCCACCACAGAGTTCAGAGAGGAAGAGATGATGACCCTTTAGTGACACTGAGAGTTCACAGGCTCCAGCCCATGGCAAGACTAAGAGCACTAAACAAAATCCTTTTAAAGCATCACAGAAAAATAAATAGAATAAATAAAATGGCAATAGTTTACCCTAGACCATGATCGCCAGTAGAAAGAGCTTCTGTAACAGGGTCACATGTACAATTTAGGCTGTATCTTGACTCAACGAATAGCCTAAATATATACACATCCCACTTTAAATGTGCCTGGGAAACCTGCATGGTAATAAGGCAAACCCACTGAAAGCATCCAGCTCAGTATGAAACGATCTACTTCCACATGGTTGTTCAGAACACTGAGTCTGCAGGCCAGATGAAGGCACGTAATCCTGTCTGCATTCCCATCCTTCTAGCACAGCTTGGCCACAAGGGCCACGAGTCTCTAAAGGCCCCTTTATACCTGACTTCTTGGTTGTGCTCTGCACTCCACCAGCACCAGGACTTCCAGGAGAGCCCGTTTTTTTACTCAGAAGACTATTGAAGAAGCTGGCCAACACCCCTTCACTTGCTGCATTATCTAAGGAAACAGTAAGCAAAGAAAGTGTCACACAAATGGGACAACTTCAAAAAGTAGTTCTCAACTTGAAATTGGCCATTTGTGGCTATCACCATCCTAGGATCACATTCATTTATTCTGAGTCCTTACAGCACCAATGCTGAGGCTAATTATGTGTTGGCATGATTATTATGTGGGAACAGGTTTATAATTCCTACCTAAGCATAAGGATACCATGTGTTCCACACCATCTCCCTGTCCTCAAAGCAGTGTTTTTCAAAGTTTTACAAGCCCTTAACACTCCCAGTCTGCCATAAAAAGCTCACAACCTAAGTAGAAGATACCCATCAAACATTCAAGAATTAAAAAGAATTTTGTTTTGGTGGTTTTACTGCAACCAATATCTCTGGCTATCAATAAGCTGCTGGAATAACAGCTACTTAAACTAATAAGTAATTTAGTTCGACAAGAGTAGTGAAGGAGAAAAAAAACTTGCAATTCATAAATAGTAATAATATAAACATGAGACATAAAACTCAAAATACACATTTTAAAGTGACATTCTATTTTGTATTCCTTTCTGAAAGCATCTGCAGGACCTGAAGTCTTAAAAAAACAAAAAACAAACAAATAAACAAACAGATTCACAGGGTACCAATCCCAACAAAGGAACAGGCCCTGGTTGCTGCCATCCATAAATCCCTCCCTCTGGGAGAGGGGAAGGGGAAAGCAGCCCTACTTCGGGGAAAGAATAGCCCCAAGCTTTCCTAGAGCTTCAACTGAAGAGACCTTGGCCACCCCTCCAGTCCTACGACTAAACAATTCTCTATAAACAGGATACTTACTTTTGATGTTTGGGTCTGGCTTCTTTACTGACGTTCCTGGGGAGGCGCTTGGTACACTGGCTGGCCCTCCCCGGCCCTGGGTCCTTGGAGAGCCAGAAGGTCCTCTTGCAGGGGATTCCTAAGTCCAAAACCAGCCCAGAGGACATAAAAATAACAGAAAAATGCAAATTTTAAAAATGAAGACATGCTTCTGCCAGATATTTTCCACAATCTAGGTGAGGAACTGTGAGTTTGGTCCTAGTTCAGCCCCTTCCTAGGTCTCAGTTTCTCCTAAGAGGATCTTCAGAGAAACCAAATTCCCTCTGAAAATATGAAAAGCCCAGATAAACATAAGCTCTCATAAATAATGGTATAAATTTTGAAGACACCTATGACACTAGGCCATGACCCTTTTGTGTGGTATAAGGTACTCACGGAGGCTCTTGTGGGTGTGGCCGGCTGCTTGGCAAGGAGTGACTGCAAAGAGAGGGACAAACTGGCCATTAACCAAGGCTGGCAGAGTGCACTGAGGTTAGGAGAAAAACTTACTCCTAGTATTCCACTAGAGGGCGCCATTAACCAAGTCATATACTCTGAAGGCAAAAAACCTATTTGGTATATAGTGAAAAAGATTATCCAAGTAACCAGGTTATTTTTTTATTTTATTTTATTTTATTTGGTGGTAATGGAGATTGCACCTGAAGACAGAGGCACTCTACCACTGAGCCACAGCCCCAGTCCTTTTTTATTTTTGAGACAGGGTCTCATCAAGTTGCCCAGATTGGCATTAGCACTGTGATCCTCCAGCCTAAGCCTCCTTAGTGGCTGGCATTACAGGCATGCACCACCACGCCTGCCTCGAGTTAACCAGTTTTGAAGCTAAGGAAGCAAGCAGAGCACAGAAAGGAGGAAGAGTTGGAAAAACAATTATCAAAACCTCCCTGGACCCACCTGGACGCTCAGGCAGACCCATGACATGTCTAATAATAATCTAGGTGAAAGAAATGTGAGACTGGGTTGCATTCTAAACTGTCAGCTTTAGGAAGTTACTCTCCAACCCTACAAATTGGGCATTAACTGCCTTTATGCCTTTCACATAACCAGAGTTATGTGAAGCTATGTAAAATAATGGAAGTGAGGTCAGATTACTTAGTGTAACTTTCAATATAGACAGTGTATCAGAAAACCTAAACTTCCAGAGAAATGACACTTAAAAAGATATTAAGCCTATTAATTCCTCTAAGAATCTGTAAGGCAGGTGGCAGATATTCTGAAGCAGGTGGTCCAACCCCAACCACTCCTAGAAAGAGGAGGAGGTGAAAAGGAGACCTGGTCTCAACCCCTGTAATGTTGCAAGTTCTTTGTGACTCTCACAAGCAGATAGTCCCAGCCCCATCCTAGGGAATTGGCATTTCAGGCATGAGAAGGCCTCTGTTCTGATCTCCCTCTCTTCTTACCTGTTGCTTCATTAGGAACACCTGCTCATCCTCCGCTGCCAACTCTTTGTCATGGACCAGCTGAGAAGAGACATACACATTTGTAGCCACGGATCAAGAACACTCCCAAGCAACTGTGAAAATTCATGCTGTAAGGAGAATCTTGAGCTAGGGCCTCCACATGGGCCTGGAGGATCATTCCTGAGATGGCAGTTACATTTTCTTTCCTGGCACAGTATCCCAAAATTAGCCACAGCATTGGGTCAATTGATAGTTTTAAAGCCTGGCAGATCAGGGTCTTCAGATCCTAGTAGAGAGGGGATCTAGTAACAATAATCCAGAGATGGCAACAACACTGTCAGGACTTACTGGGACATGCCAGCTAGCTTTCCAACATATTGAGCCATCCACATAACACCAGGCCTCATTTAAAGGCTAACAAGAGGTCCCTGTACTACTTATTTCTTCAAAGTAGTATAATGTATGACCTATTTCCTCCTTTTCCCCTGTAGTGCTAGGGATGGACCCGAAGGCATTATGCATGCTAGGCAAGCACTCTACCACTGAGCTATACCACAGCCCAAGACCTGATTATACGTTTCTTTCCCCATTGAAAGTGACTGTTATGGGTACCTTTCTCACAGGAGGTTTCACAATGAAGTCTTCATATGCATCTTCTGGCTTCACGGTTGTGAAATTTTCATGTAAAATAGCTATTTTCTTTTCATTGTCCCAACCTGCAGGTCTAAAGGCAAAGAGGGATTGGCTTGCTTTTCCTGGGACTACCTCACATCATGCCCAGAGCACATACGTTAGAAAGCATTCCTGGGTGAGATTCTTTCCCGTTAAGATCTGGTCTGCAACTTCCACAGCAGATACACCTCTTCAGATCAGTGTGGCAGGTCCTGCTCCACACAGAACTCACAGGTCCCAGGTCCAAGGGGTCAGTGTGATATCCGACTGACCACACATGACCCCACTAGAAGCAATCAGAGCTCTCCCACAACTCCCCTTAAAGAGGAGCAAGGGCATAAGGGGACCCTGTTTTGACAGAGAGCAAAAGAGAGGACAAAGCTTAAGTAGGGACTGTTTCTCTTGAGCTTTGGTATGGAATCTTCCCTCCTATGGGTTGTCTTTCTCTGAGGACTCTTTTCTCTTTCTTTCTTTCTTTCTTTTTTTTTGGTGCTGGGGATTGAACCCAGGCAATTTACCACTAGGCTACATCCCCAGTCCTTTTTAAGACAGGTCCTTGCTAAGTCACTAAGGCTGGCTTTGAACTTGAGATCCTCCTGCCTCAGCCTCCTGAGTCACTGGGACTTTTTCTTTTTTTTTGAGACCTTGTTTCAAAAAAAAAGTAGTTTAGTGATAAACCACCACTGGGTTAATTCCTCAGTACAAAAGAAAAAGAAAAAAAAAGCCACACGATGTTTCTCCATTCTAGACCAGCCCCAGGTTCAAGTAGGCTCCCAGTTCCTTCTGTTCCTCAGAATCATGTGTGATTTGGGCATTGAAGAATTACAAAAAAAAATCCCACTCATTGAGCTTGTGCCTTCAGTACCCCTGACTGCTCTGGATGATTCTCCAAAAGCAAATATGTTGTCTAGGCTAAGTGAGGCTCTCCTCAAATGTGCAAGTCACCTATTCAGTTTCCTGGTGGTATCTGGCTCTCCAGCCTCTCATGGCTGCCCCCACCCTTCTGGTCTGTGGGGGATACACTACTCATCTTCCAGCATCACCCCCTCTGCCTTTCTCTGTTGCCCTTCCCCTCTTTGGCTGTGTGTCTTTTTCAGTCCCATAGCAGAGAACAAATTTCATACATTTCTTTGTCCCCGGTGGAGAACATGGGCATCTAGGAGATGCCAAGTAAGAACTGCTGAATGAACAAATGTAGCTGTTAAGCCAAAAGGCCATCTGAGCCTGAACATCTACTGCTAGTCCAAGCCTTCTTAGAGAACACAGTTTCATCATTATTTATACATTCAGAAACACAGTTCTCTAATGAAAGACACAAACTCAAGAAAACAAGTAGGCAAGTTGCGGGCATGACAATCAATCCCAGTGGCTCCCAATAGGAAGTGTTGGAAATTAAGCGCTGAGTGTGGCCAAAATCCACACTGACAGGGATGTGGGAGGATCACCCCTGTCGGTGGGCAGAGGAACAGAAAATATTCAGGATCCTTAAATGAAATCCCCTATATTTCAACTATCTCCCCCTGTTAGTACTTCTCCAGAGTTGACAAGTGCCAAAAATGGCATGCTTATGTTTTGGCAATGAAGAAAGGAAGCACCCCTGCTTATGCCACTTATTTCCCTCAGGCAAAATGTCTCATAGTCCAGAAAGAGCAGTAAGGGAAAGATAGGTGTATCTACCACCTCTAAGGTGCAGCCCAAGCACTTTCCCCACATAGCAAGAGAGCTGCCTACACAAGACAGGGACAAAAGGTACTGAATTTGAAAGGGTAAAAGGTAAATAGCAAATGTACTATAAAAAGAGAAGGAGTTAAAAGCATCACCTTTAAAGAACTCACATAAAAACTGCATCCTTTTCCACAACTAAGGCAGGTGTGGTAAAGTGGAAACCATATGTTTTATGAACAATGTACTTATACAACAAATCGAGATTTTTCTCTTCCTTCACTGATGTGTAAATCAAGGCAGCTCCATCTAATCAATCTGCTTAAGGAAAACCAATTCACTGCAAGAGACAAAATCACATACAAGCACAATCCTTACAGTACTATTCACAAGTCTCTCCGTTTTTGATCAATATATGAATATCAAAAAGTATTACAATTTTAAAAACTAAAAAGGGAATTGTAACGGATGAACCAAGTCAAAAGTATCATGTATGCTGATGCTAGCAGCTGTACAGCTGCTTTTTTTAACACCTCGTTGTTGTCCTGCTCCCCCAAGTTGTTTCTCAAGAAGCAAAGTATTAATGGCTATGCGGCTAGCCTAAGATAACACCCTCAACAAGTTAAGGAGTGTGGATTCTGTCCTAGGCAAAAGCTCACAAGTGAGCAAATTTATCATTAAGCATACCTTTTTCAGGAATGGTGTCAATAAGCTAATGGGCTCAAAGGAGACAAGAAGGAACCCATCTGTTCCCTCATATTCCAGGGTGTGACAGTAGGGCACCAACTACTGTTGGCTCTTTACAAGAACAAGACTCAAGAGACTGGCGACACAGCATCTCTCTCATGGGTACCACAAAAAAACACAAACATATGAGAAACACTTGTAGCACCTACAACAACAGGCAGATTAGTAACTGTCCCTTCCGGACAAAAGCAAAGATTAAAAAGATTTCTTAGCATGGTACAATTATTTTGGTAAAAAAATCATCACATATCAGCTCCTACTTAATATGAAGCCTATCTAATGTACTGTCTTAAAAATAAAAAATAACCAAAATCTCAACATAGTAAAATATAAAACTAGTAAAAAGATATACACGACTTCTCCCAGGAGAAGCCTACTCTGAGTTCAGGAGGGACTACTAAGATGCCCTATTTGGAGGGAATCCATGTCTCTGGGCCCCAAGGATACACTGGAGGCAGAACCTCCGCAGGTGGGACTGAATGAAGTCCAAGTGCTCATCCCGGTAATCATGCTCCTTCTCCAGGATGCTCACTGCATCACACTGCAGGGAAGACAAAAGAAAGTCATTTCTCTGCTTCTCTACAGAACAGGAAAAGCACCTTTTACAGAAATAAAGTATCATAGCTCCAAAGAAGACAGCCATTACCAGGGTCCAAGTATTAATCAGAGTAGATTAAAAAGGAACAGGAGATTTCTCTTTCATCCTGGTCTCAGCTTCTTCTTCTTCAAAGTGCATATATAATATGCCTGATCACCCCCACACAGTTGTTCCAAACATTAAACAAGGTCACATTAGGAGACATATCCACTGTACATAACTGTGCACCACACTCCACAGGGCTCTGCTCTTAAGAGGATAACACTGGCACACCCTGTTGAGCAACCACAGTGGCTCTGACTGGGAATAAAGTACTTTTGACACCCCAATTTTTTTTGTTTGTTTTTTAGATGCTTGGTGCCTTGCTTTTGCTGAGGCTGGCTTTGAACTCACGATCCTCCTATCTCAGCCTCCTGAGCCCTGGGATTGCAGGCGTGCGCCACCACGCCCAACTACCCCAAATATTTTTAAAGCTACCTTTTAAATCTTATGTAAGAGACATTTTATTTCTCTATAATTGAACTCAATTTCTATTCCAACCTTATCATTCTATTTTTTTCACCATCAATTTAGACCAGATGACATGTTAACACAACCTTAAGGAAACTGCTTTTAGATGAGTTTCCCATATAGTCTATAGTGCTTCATGGAGATCAACTGAGTAAAAGTGAACCAAGTGATGTCATGTTTCCAGCAGCAACGTTAAATGACAATTTGTTCTATCCTGACACATTCAATGTACCTTAATGGATCCCAAATAAGCTCAACTCTCCCTTGGGAAGAAACTTCATCAAAGCTTCTCAAACTTTTTTTTCAGACAGTGATTGTTCACTGGCCAAACCCAGCCAAACTTACAATTCCCTGGACACACCTTTGTGCACACCACCAACACTGGGATCCCCAGGTTATGAGTCAGCACGTTGTCACCCAGAGGCAGGGCAACATTTTCTTCATCTGAGCCTGAGGTCAGAGGCCCTCTTCTCTGTGGGGAACCCTGACAACCTTCTTCAGGCTCAATATAGTCTTGAAAATCTTTCATAACTACAAAGGAAAAAGAAAAATATATACATATTATATACACACACAAAAAAACACATTAACTTTAGGAAACTAAAAAACGTAGTAACAAGCAGAAAATAAGCAGCTCTGTCCATCAACCTTCTGAGTTACAGCTGATTGCAGAATCACAGATTTGGGAATGGTGATAAAAAATGCAAATTATGAACATTCAGTCTGAGCTTAATAACTTCAGAGCAGCAAAGATACTTCTCTGGTGTCTTCAATTGCATCGAACTCCTAAACAGGTTTTTAAAAAAATTTTAGGCGTAAGTAGTTCTTACTATGAAAAGTGTGACGGTTTGACATATTTGACTCCATGGAAATGTTATAGGCAAGGCTATATGGGCAATGACTAAACAGACTCCATTTTGCTCTGAGATTCCATGTTATATAGGAAATGCTTCTCCCATGGGAACGCCCCACCTCTGTACCCATCATTAATTGCTTAGCATGACAAGTTTGGCAACACAAAATGGCAATTCTTGTATAATGAAAAGTTGTTCTTTTTGATTCCTATTTTCCTAAACAATGTACCATGTTAACAGTGATGTCAATAGTGATTGTTTGGATGTTAGTAACCATTCTTTAGTGTGTACCTAGGTAAGGTCATTTTGACCAATGTCTCCCTCTGCTGATGATTTCAGAGCTCATGATGTAATTAGTTTGTAATTTTGAATCATAGCAACAGCCACTTATGATTGATGTACTGACTTATGGTATAAAAACCCCTGCAACCCTGTGGTCGGGGCTGTTCTCCCAATAGTCATTTTTGGGGCATTGTGTGAGACAGTCAGCTGGCCGGCTTAATAAAGACTCTCAAATTTGGACTTCTCAGTGGTGATCGGTCTGTTCTTAAGATGTGCCCCACAACAAAAAGAATCACTTTTCTTATATATCCTACTTTTCAAAATACCATATTATAGTCTGTGTTAAAAAAAAAAAAAAAAAACATATTACATGAACGGCTACTTCAACAACATAGATGACCCTCAGAAATCATTATAACTAATAAAACTCAGTGTCCTCATTAGAAATGCTTACTAATCACATAATTCCACAAGAGTATGCTGTTTCCACATGACTGAGGGATGTCAGCACTAAGTAACAAGACTGCGCCTGCTCAGCACCAGCCACATTTTCTCCTTGCCCTCACTCATGTGAATTCAGTCTCATTTTAGAGATCTTGAATCACACATGCCATGTACATGGCCTCTCCCTGCCTAACACAACAAAGGGTCAAAAGCACAACTGCTTCTTGGCATACACAGCTAAGGAGGATCTTTAAGCTGAGTGCTCAATGGTCAATTAAGCCAAGTGACCACAAGACCCACAGAACTGCATCTATATGTGGGCACTTCAAGTCTCACATGTCAGGTCAGAAAACAAAGACATGATGGTTAAAGCTACTTTGAGCCAAGGAGCCAACAGGCACTCTACCCTCCTAACAAGTCCAAGAGGGCTTGAGAACCACAAGGTCTTTTACTATTATCAACAACATGCCTACCAAGTAAATGCAAATAACAGCACTTCAGAGGGCCCTAGAGAAAGGTGCAGATTCTACACTTTACCCACAAAACAGGTTTCAAAACATTTTAAAACAATGAGTTTTTATTTACAGAGATTTTAAGGTAATCATTGCATATGCTTCTAAAATTATCTGTAACATCATGATATTTCAAATCATACTAGGCAAACTGAAAGCTAATTGTTTAAGCCCTCAAGTAGAGATGTGATATTTTATCTCTACAACTTTCTCTTTAATTAAGTTCATGCATATAATTCATTATCAATATAAACAACCTAATTGAGTGATCTTTACTCCATTTTTGACAACATAGAAAACTTAAGGTGGTTATTGAAGGACATTAGAAGGAAATCAAAGATTCTCATATTTTCTCTTTAAAAGAATTTTAATAAACCTTCAAATAAGTGAAAAATACAGTGATTTAACAGTCTGGGTAAGATCATCACTGAAGGAACTCAGTCAGGGTCTCCCTGACAGTGAGCAAGGCAAAGCTCAGGTGCCTCCATTTCACGGGGTGCTGCCTAAACTCTGCTGTATAATACAATATGCCACGATGTGAAAACAGCCTGGAATCCCTTGGTAAGACCTAGTCATAGTATAAAGGATACTTTTCCAGTAAGAGTAGGAAACTGACATCTTTTAAAATAACTCAGCACTTTAGAAAGCACACTGGAAGACAGAGCAAATATGCACAACATATAGGTAAATGAAAAGGGAAGGCTAAAATAGTAAGGACTGTGTAATTCAAAATATAATAAATGCATTTTCCTTAGGGGATATACATACATAGTTAGGGTTAACAATTCTCTGTGGGGTATGATGGCCAGTAATTTTACAGCAAGGGCCATCCCACCAGGGATGCTTTAGTATCAAGACAGGAGTGAGTTCAAGGAGGTCACAAAGTATTCTATGTTCCCTACTCTTATCTTTTCCCTAATACCTCACTGACCACCCACTAGGATCCACAAACCTGAGACCCCACCAGCCTACATAAGTAACAGAGAAACAAACAAGCACCACCTTCTGGTAACTCTAAGAGTTGCTCTCCCACTAGTTCGGTTCCTACAGTCAGTTAGCACATACCCCGAATCACTGGAGACCCTAACCCTGAAAGGGAGTGGTTGACCACAGAGCAGCTTTCCAAAATCCCAAGACTGAAGGCTGGTTGGATTAGAAACTGGGTTGGATATAGCCCTTCACTTGTTCAATACAATTCACAGTCCAATTAATCTGCAAATCAAGAGTCCTCTGCAGAAGAATATGACCCAGCACTATTAAAATGATTAAAATGAAATTATCTAAATGATTATCTAAACCCAGCACTAACAAAGACACCCCTTCAACATGCAACACAAAGGAATGGCTACCATTCCAAGAAGAGGCCTTCAGAAGGTGAACCAGAGTCAAGAGATACAGACATGGTTCCAGCAATTGCTAGTTGCTCTCCAGTGTTCTCTCTCTTCCTCCTCATAACCAAAGAAATTCCTGATTTTCAGAACAAAGAGCCACATAGAATAAAGACATTTTCCTTTCTTTAAAAGACAGCAGGGCTGGGCATCAAAGGTGCATGCTGTAATCTCAGCAACTCAGAAGGCTGAGGCAAGAAGGTAGCCAGTTCAAAGCCAGCAAGGCCCTAAGCACCTAGGGAAGCCCTGTCTCAAAAACAAACAAACAAACAAACAAAACAGCTGGGGATGTAGCTCAGTGTTATATAAACGCCCCTGGATTCAATCTCTAGTACCAAAAAAAGAGAGAGAGAGAGAGGGAGCAGGCATAAGCCCATCAGCCCTTCCCTTCTCTATCCTGCTTCCTGGAATACAGATGTGAGACTAGAACTGTAGTTGTTGGGAGGAAATGAACCACACCCTAGAAATGACAAAGCAGTAAGCACAATGGAGCCAGGGTCTTTGAGCTTTCTTCCGAGTGCTGTTCCCCAGTCCTAATCTGCCTATCTCTGGATTTCATTTCGAGGAGAGAAAAATAAACCTCAGTCTTGCTTACGCCATCACCATCCCAGGTTCTGTGTCACATGCAGCTGAATCTAACACTGACACAAACATCAATGACTAAGCCTGCAAAACAAATTCAGTGTCTCATGCAATAAGCTCTCCAGGAATAGGCATCTTGTCTGCTATGTCCCCAGCACCTAAAATAGGACCTGATATTGAGCAGATACTTGCCCTATCTGGAAAAGAATAGTGTCCTTGGCCAATCTCTCTTTTCTTCTGTTTTAAAAAATCTTCACAAGGTTATCATTCTAAGAAAACAGGTTCACAGAACTGGTACAAAGATATATGGACAGCAAACTGAAAACAGTTCTTCAGTCTCAGACCATTCTAAGAAGTTGTCTTTAGGGTCTCTATTTCAGAGGAAAAAGAGGCATTATCTAGAAAGGTCAGTGGCTGAAGACAGACAAGCTGAGCTGCATAACAATCACTATAGCACACATGTGGGTGACCCAGGAAAGACAGGCAACAAACCAAAGAAAAGTTAAACTCCTTATTTTAGCAAATGTGGGACAGGGCCAGATGAAGTGTGAGACAGGAAGATACACACCAGGAAATTTAATTTGAACAGCACATCAAAATTTCTGAACCCTTCTGCCAATAAGTGTCACGATCCTGTGTGCCACGCTCCAGAGTTCTCATCTATTCAATAAAGGAGTGATGTCATCCCGTGGAACCAAGCCAGACTGGGCCAAGCCTGTCCTGACCAAGACAGTTGCTACTGCCACAATTCCAGGCATTGCCCCTCCCATTTCTCTGGCAAAAGGACAGAAGCTGATGTAACTGCACAGAAGCAAGGGAAAGGAAAAATAAGCTTCTGAACCACACTAAGAAAACAAAACAAAAAAAACTTCTCTTAATTTGAAAGTTCTTTATTCTCAAAAGAACTCTGACATCATAAGTCTTAAAATAAACTCATTTTAGTGGCCCCCCAAATAACCTTCTTAACTGCATTTGCTGGATTCCAAAATGCAGTAAGGTGGGAATCGAAAGATTTGTCTTTTTCAGGGCTCCCATTAAACTTGCCAACAAGAGGGTACACAAGGCTTTCATGGAATTCCAGGGCTGTGGATTCAAGCTGCAGAGACCACAGCAAACCCCACATCCTGATGCTAACACAGCAAAGTGACACAAAAGCCTGGAGACCTACAAAACTGATCAAGTTTTAGGAGGCGAGAGAAGAAGTCTTATATTAAAACAGAATAAATGAAAATAGTAAGAAATACTGATTCCTCTTATTCAACAATGACACTTAAGATAAAGACTGCTTCAAATGCTTTTTTTCAAAGTATTCTTGATATCAATATTCATGAAAACAACTCTGAGATCAATGGTGCAAAACAAAACATAAATACTGCAAGGGAAATCTCTCAAATGAAAAGGTAGTTCTAACAATCCAGAAAGACTAGTTAATTTTCCAAGAAAATTCTAATTTACTTACACTTCCGCTCCAGCTCCCTCATTTCTTCTGGTGGAATTTTCATTTTATCAATGTGCTCACGTAAAACACTAGCCCACTTCTGTAAAGATTCCATCACAGTCCAAGGTCTAGACATGTCCACAACAAAAATGACCAGGGTCTCTGGCAAGGATTCAGCAGAAACTGCAAACTTCAACAGGCCTTTGTGGTACAGGTCTCCATCCAGAATCCATACATTGCAACGAGTGTGATCTGAGAAAAGAAATGAAGCTAAGTTACCACCCAACAAGAGTCAGGAGTAAGCTATCACAGCAGAATTAGGAAGATCATGAATTCCATGCAGAATGCAAACCTAAATGAAAAGGGTCCAAATGTTCAGTGGACAGCAATCCTTGGTCCTTGTGCTTAATGAACTGTTTAGATTTTAAAAATTAAGAAGACTATCACATATCAAAGTAACCATAACTAAAAAGATTTCAGCAATATCTGAGGTGCAGAGTGAAGGTAATCAGCTTTCATTAAGAACCAAAAAATCTGATGTTCAGTGGTCATTTGTGACATGGTCTAAATAATCCATTGTCTTAAGATATCAGCAATTTTGTGAGGTGGCACGTAATGCTAACAGCTTGTGGTAAAACAAGCCCTTGTTGTGTCAGTCACATTAAGTGGTACATTCACATACCATGAAGGGTACCAAAGAGGCAGGTCCTTTGTATTTAAATGCCAAGATAAAATCATTACTGATATAAATTGAGACATGAACTGCTGGGTACCTAATGATATTAAGGAATTACAGATATTCTTATGATAATAACATGGTTATGTTTTCTAAAAATCCTTATCTTTTAGATATACTTTTGGTAGTATTCAGATGAAATGATACAATGTCTAAAACCTACTTCAAAATAATCCATTATGGAGTGAAGGGAGAAAAGGGTCATAACTGAAGTAAAACTGACCAAGAACTGATAATTACTGAAAGACAAGTGATATTTACATGTAGTTCATGACACTAGTCTACTTCATATATACTTTTTGTTTTCTATAATAAATTTTAAAACCTATATGAATAAATGCACAAGTGCAGGCATTTAATGAAGTATATAGTCCCAAAATTAAGATGATCAAACTATACATGAGAATTCTTCAAACTGATAATATATTTTTTAAAAATTTCATACATCTTTCTTGGTAACTTTTTTTTTTTTGGTACAGAGGACTGAAACGAGGGGCACTTAACCACTGAGCTACATCCCCAGCCCTTTTAATTTTTGAGACAAGGCCTAGTAAGTTGCTTAGGACCCTCACTAAACTGTGGAGGCTGGCCTTGAACTCATGATCTTCTTGCCTCAGCCTCCTAAGCTGCTGGGATTACAGCCATGTGCCACCATGACCAGTGGTAACTTTTTTTAATAAAAGCAACTTGATACACTTCTACTATCAAAAATATCTTAATTTCCCATCAATTCCAACATAAACTTTTTAAAATCTATCTTCCACTAACTACCTTTTTGGAATAATCAATACATTAATGTGCTATAAAATTATGTACTTATTACTTTATTTCAACAGTATAAGGTATCTAAATCTAGCTCTACTTTAAAACTTCGAATATATACCTTATTTACTTATGCAAAGGATTGAACACATGGCCCTAAGCTTGCTGCCCAAGTGCTCTACCACTGAGCTATACCCTCAGTCAAACTATCAATATATTTTAGCTAGTGGTTTTAGTTTAGGTTCTGTGAATGCCTTAAGAAAATATTGCTGTGTACCAAAAGTCCACAGGTTTGAATGCCTACCCACCAGCTGGCACAATTCCTCTTTTTTAGCCTCTCTTTCTAGAGGCCACCATACATAACTCACCCATGTGCATGAAGATCACACACATCCCACATAGCATTAAATGGATCTCCCAATCCTTGATGCAGAGATCCTTTGACATGTCATGTCCCACCACAAACCAGGAACAAGTCAGAGACTATTTTCTCTATCTGGGCGATTGCTACAAACGTATATTTACAACCCAGTCACACCACATAATAAAAAAGATCAGGCTCAAAGATATATAATTAACCATAGGTAAGGGCAACTGTTTCATCAAATATGAACTCACAGGTACTCAGCCTACAAAAGGTTTTAAAGTAACCATAATCCATTAAGTCCCCAGTTTTCAATTCTATAAGTATTTCAATGAAATTAATACAGGTACATTAAAATAAAATAGGTTTTATTTTCAAAAGTTCTAATCATTCACTTATTACTTTTCTCAAAAAATAAAACAAAAACAGACCTCTAAAAACATATTACTTCAAAGTTACCCTAAGTGGTACATTTGTTGCTCAATTTACATTTTAATAGGTGTTCCACATCTGGGATGATAGGACAAAATGGGTGAAAGGGATCTGAAAGAGAAGTTACCATGTACTTAAACTCAAAGGCAACATGGCTTATGGGATACTTTGGCCTGAAATATGCTTATGCCATCCTGAAAAAGAGGCTATGGAGACATACAGAATATCTACACCACATTTTGTTCTTTTCAAAGGAACAAGAGTACCAGAGCTATTGCGAAGTCTACCGCACTCCATTATTCCCAACAACCTGCAAAATAGGCACTGCAACCCCATTTTGTACGTGAGGAAATTGAAATGTAGCGTGGTTAAGTCAGTTACCCAAGGTTACTCTACAGCTAACTACAGGAGAGGCATTCTGAACCAGTTCTGTCTGACTCCAAAACCCAAGTTCTCCCTACAATAATCAAGGTGACCTATAAAGTCAGGAAGCAAAAGTCACAAACAGGCAACACAGACATGTGAGTCCTCTAAGCCTGGCTCAGTGGGCCCCTATGTCTGCCACCAACTCCAATGGGTCTAGATGGACACCTGATGCCTGTTTGTCTGACACCAGACAAAAACCTTGGCACCATGTCAATCTCCTGCTTTCCTTTCAAGTCATTCACAGAATATTCAGCAAGAGAAGGGAAGTCAGGAAAGGGGAGCAGTAATAAAAATCCCTGGGGTTCTAAAATTACCCACTAAAATTAGTTTATACAAAGTAGAGTTTTGTTATGGTTTAGATCTGAAATGCCCCCGCCAAGGCCAGATACTAAAGGCTTGGTTGCCAGCCTGTGGCACTATTAGAAGTTGGTGCAACTTTTAAGAGGTGGGTCTTAGTTTGAGGAAGCAGGTCAGTGGGGGAATGTCCTTCAAAGGTGTATTTTGTCACCCACCACCCCTTCTTCTCTCTCTGTGCTTCCTGGCCTCCTTGAGCTGAGCAGCTTTGCTCTGCCACACTCCCTGCCAACATGTGCTGCCTCACCACAGGCTCTAGGAGCAACCTAAAAGCAACTGTCAAGTGATCATGGACTGAAAACTGTGATACTATGAGCCAAAGTAAATCTTTTTTCAAGTTGATCTTCTATATATTTTTGTCACAGTAACAGAAAGCTGACTAACGGTATCTGAGTTGAGATGAAAGAATTAAAGTGCTGGAAAGAACTTTGGTTCAGTCTTCAATTTAGCAATAAGGAAGTACCAAAGTGATAGGATTAATTCTCCCTTATATAATCGCCTTTACATCATGATCCTTCCTGTTTAAATGGGTAAAGTCAAATATAAAGAATTTTATTTATTTGGTACTGGGGACTGAACCCAGGGGCACTCTACCACCGAGTTACTTTTCCAGCCCTCTTTTTATTTTATTTTGAGACAAAATATCACTAAGTTGCCAATGCTGGCCTCAAACTTTCAATCTTCCTGCCTCAGCCTTCTTGAGTATATGGGATTAAAGGTGTGTGCCATAGAACCTAGGAAAGAACGCATTTCATCTTTAGGCTACAAAGGTAACTTTCCTATATAAACAAAAAAAACCTACAGACCAATAATTACTTATTTTATAGTTATTAAAAAACAAAACAAAATAAACATTGACAAGTGTGATGGTGCAGCACACCTGTTATCCTAGTGGCTCAGGAGGTTAAGGCAGGAGGATCATAAGTTGGAGGTCAGTCTCAGCAACTAGTAAGACACTGTCTTAAAATAAAAAATAAAAAGGGCTGGGGATATAGCTCAGTGATAGATCACTGACCGGTACCTCCCCCTGACCCCCCCCCCCCAAAAAAAACCTAACATAAAATCTAAATGATTATAAAGGAAGATTTACTGAGTACTGTAACCAAAATCATTACTCCACCCATCTCACAATTAAAATAATTTTAAAATGATATCTAATCCTTGTATTTCCCACATGCTTTTAAACATCCTATTGTGTAGGTAAAAACCATTATGCTCTGCAAATGAGAGATCATGAATTGAAGACCATTATCACCTTGGAGCCTTCATTCCCTCCCTCCAGAAGAAATGAAAATAAGTATTTCTAAATAGTCACACAGAGACTCACGAAATCCTCCTGAGTGAATATATGTAAAATTATTATCCTCTGAACCACACCAATTACAGATTCTCTACTTGAACCAGGCAGAGAAACAACAGTGCCAGATCAGTATGCCAAGCATTTCTCTCATCCTACTACCTTTATATGCATGGGAAACTTTATCTACAGTATGTCCTATTAAGTAGAGGCTAGACAGAAGAGCAATGAACAGCTCCATTCCTCATTTTTGCTAACATGCTCTATAAAACAGACAAAATCCTGTGAATGACACCTATTTCATTTATTCCCTTATGACTAATTCCCTTAGAACCAAAATGAAAAGTTGAGAACCTCTGACATGCCATAGGAGTCAGGGTCCTGCACGTATCCCTTACCATGGATCAACGCTTCACTCACCATCTCGGTCCTCGTCATGGACACTGAGGTAGAGATATTCTAGGCCTCTTCCCTTTTTGCCATGCTCTGCTCCTTGTAGTTTAGTCATAAGAGTTGTTTTACCAGAACCATCTTCACCTATAAATGATGTTTGTAAAAAGACAAAGATGTACTGTTTATTTTGGACAAGGATGGCAAGTTATACCAAAGTCATGACATTTCACACAACAAGGAACAACTAAGAATGCAGAGTCCACTGATGAGGCTCATCTGCTTTTATAAACAATGGAGATTCTGCTCTAAGAATGACTGGTAGCGGGGGTAGGTAAAAGCAGCAAATTCCAAGATCTACAATGACTTTCTACTGCAGTTTTCCTTACTTCACAAGGGAAGGAATAAGGCAAGTCCATCAGCCTTATCTACATTTTCTAAAGACATGTACTTGGAAAAGTTAAAGTAAAAAGGTAGGGCTAGTTTCTCACAAAATAAACTTCTACCACAAGAAACCCAAGAAATCTTCAAAACACAACTAACCTCAAAGACTAGGGAACTCTGAATGTTTTTTTTAGTCTGATCCTGCCTCACCATCACGAAGAATGGATGTTATTTTTCTCATCTGATTTTAGTACATATCCTTCATGAGCATTCTGAAGGCTGAGAAACTAAAGAAAATAATTACAGACCTAAGCAATCGGTACAATCTCAGTAATTACCAAACACTTTTTCATCTCCAACAAACTAACATCTCCTCCCCACACCAAAAAAAAACAAAACAAACAAACAAAAAACAACTACCTCTCTAAACACCAGGTAGAACCACCAGCAACAATCATCTCTAGGCATTCCTGGGACTTAATAATATAGAATTATAGAGAAGGTGAAAGGCATTCCACAGATGAGACTCCCTGTTCATTCACAATGCCATTATCTTTTTGTTCTCCATATCCCAGTTAGACCAGGGTAAAAGTTAGTCAGCCTGACTTCAGCACCTGCTCATTCTGAGCTACCTACCACTCTACAAACCAGAGTTATCTTTCTAAAACACAGATCTAGTGCTCTTAGCCCTCGGTTTTTTAAAATCTCTGAGTTTGCTGAAACCCACCACAGTAGACATCACCTGAAATCCATTCAGCCCCCTCAGGAACTATAGGGAAACCACTGTGATGCCCAAAAAAGTTTGGATGGAGGTAAGATAAAAGGGTTATGAAAATCAGAAGTCTTCAAAAAGCATTAACTCTTCCAGTCTTTCACGATCTGCCCCCAACTTACTTTAGTGGTGGGCATTTATCACAAGAAATTTTAAGTTTCCAAACCCCAAACCCTCCTGTCACTTTTGTGCCCTCCATACTGAGACTTATCCCTCAAAACACACCCAAATTTCTTTCAACAGCACGAACAGTGTGATGCTTCCACAATAATCTGCTCATGACAGCGCAGGGTGTAGTGCAATCACCAACACATCTGTTTCTTGCGTAGAGTGTCAGAGCTGTCTGTGCTGTCCCAGCCTGCACAGTCCCACTACACAAATGGGTTTGTTGTGCGAAGGCACCCCAATCACCTTCACTTGTATGAGGAAACTGAGGTCACGGAGGTTAAGGGACCTAACTTAAGTAACCCAGCAGTGAGGGCAGGAGAGTCCAGGGTACTGACTTCAAAGCCTGCTGTCCTTTGCAGACTCCCTAAATCCTCCGGCTGTGCACTGCTCATAATAACCGAGTTAGGCTCCCATGGCAGTTCCGAGCCCAGGTCATCTCGTTCTCCCGCCTTCTCCATCCAGTCTTCTCATCTACTCTCTCCCTTCTCTTCACCCTCAACTTAAACTGAAGACTACGGGCGCAGGAAGTCAATCCGACATAGCGACCAAGTGACTAAAGGAATGTGCGGACCACCCCACACAGCACCTCTGGACTCTCCAAAAGGGGCAGCATCCCACCGTCAGGCGTGGAGGGCTTGGCGATTCTCCACCTGCCGTGCCAGCGCCCGGTGAGCCCTCCCGGGCGGCAGGCAGGCAACAGGGAAGGAGGGGGACGCTGGGACCTGTGGGAGAGGCGCCGCCTCGCCCACCCCGGCGGCCGCCGGCAGCGCCCCGCCGCTCACCGAAGACCAGGATGTTCTTGCCGGACGGGAGCTTGGACCTGGCGCGGGTGGACACTTCACTCAAGATCGAAGACCTGCAGCGACAATGGGAAGAGCGGTCAGCCCCGGGGCCGCCCAGGACCGGCCCGTGACTGCCGTCAGTGTCTGCCCAGGGTCCGGCCCGGCCCGGCAGGCTCTCCATCCTGTCGCGCCCTCCCCGACTCAGCCCGCGGCCTCACCACAGGCTCTGGCCCTCCTCCTCCTCACTGGTCAGGTCGCCGGCAGCAGCCACCGCGGGCCCGTTGGAGCCCAGCAGTAGCTTTTTCTCCACCCCCACCGGCGCCATCTTGCCAACTGCTGCCACAAAGAGGGCCCTCCCCCGGACCCGCCGAGGACCCGCGAGGACCCCGGCCGGGCCGCCCGTCGTCCCCGCTGCCCACCGCTGCGGCCGCGTAGCTCAACGTGCCCCCCCGGCAGGCGCAGTCTGAGGGCTCCTACGGCTCGCGAGGATTCCACGGGAGGGGGCGGCAGTCAGGCAATTGCTAGGGCAGCCTTGCGGGAGGTGGGGGTGAGGCGGGCGCCGCCCGGACCCAGGACGCGGTAGCGGCCTCTGCTGGCTGAGGGACGCGGCGCAGTGCCCGGCGCAGTGCCCGCCCCAGGACCCCGCCGGGCTAGTGGTTACCCGGGTCTGTCTAGTGCCAGAGAGCCTGGTGGACTGACGAGACAAGCCCACGCTTTGGAATAAGACTGAAGCACGACAGCGCCACGTAGCTAACCCTCACCGTGTGCCAGTCACACACACACTATCTCAATCTTACTTTAGGCATGGTGACCCACGCCTGTAATCCCTGGGACTAGGAAGGCTGAGGCAGATTCCCGGCCCCCAAAGATTTAGCAAGAGCCTCTCAAAAAATAAAAGGGGCAGGTGATGTAACTCAGTGGCAGAGCACCCCCTGTATTCAGTCCTCAGTACTTCCCCCGCAAAAACACCAAAATCTTACCTAACCCTTGACAGATGAGGAACCTGAAACTCAGAATTTAGATGCTAAAAGGTAACATCTCGGTACTTCAGTTGTACTCACTAATCTGAAACTACTATATTGAGTTTGACCTAATCTTCATCAAGCCCTGCAGTGAAGATCAGCCTTAAAACAACATCCCCAAATCTTCATAAATATTCTGTTTTCCCCTCCTTCTTCATAAACTTAAAGACTTCACCGCAGTGAACAATATGTTTGGGTTTGCTTTATTATTTTTAAAAATATTTTCAGCATGCTGGACATGTAGCTCAGTATTAGAGTTCTTGGTGCTTGCCTAACATGCCTGAGGTGCTTGCTCCTGGTTCAGTAGTCAGCACCTGGAAAATGTTTTGTTTTTTCAGGGAGTCAGCATTTAACACCAAAATTCAAAGTTTAATTTCCTTTCAGGGGCAGGGGATGTGAAACAGGAAGGTGCAGGGAGAAGGAAGAGGAGTAAAGAAAATACATTGCACTTTATCAGGGTTAAAGTTTGGTATGGCCTAAGTGAATGCTCTTGATGTTCTGATGGAAACATATTTTTACAAGGCACTGTTAAATATCACAAGTAAATTGGATATGACAGAAAAGCAACCAATTAAGTGGGTTTCACGTGACTAGGATAGTGATGATGGCTATGCCAAAAATTGGGCATAGTAAATTACAGGATCCAACAAATGGGCATATCATCTGCAAACTTGGGATATATTTTAGGCAAAATAATGGGAATGAAAATTCATTATATATATTACACCCCTGGAAGCCTGGGATGATCAGGCAAAGGTTAGAAGTTATAGAAGGGTAAACAGTGTCTCGATTTTCACAGGCATAGGATGAGTAGTTGAAAACTAATACCAGTGAAAGCAATAGGTGATTATCTGACTAGTTGGAAAAGAGCATTAGATTTACGTCTTTCTTTTCTCCCAGGAATACTACCAAGTAGGAGGATTCTGCAAACATATCAAATGCAGATTTCAAAACAGCATCTGACCATTCTCGACATAAAAAAGGTGATATAGCCTGGATGATATCACTAAGGATTGCCAAAGACCAGGCCAGAAAGGGCTGATGATGATGAGGCCTGCCCCAGTCAATTCAGGGTGCCATCATAGCTATAAGCTGGGGGTGACCTAAAACAGGAAGGATTGCCTGAAATACTGGATGACAAACTGTGTTGACTAAATCTAACAAGATAAAACTTATCAGGTGCTGCTAAAGTCCTGTAGTATGGCCTAACAAATAAGGATAATTTATTTTCAATTATTTGAAAATAAAATTATAATATTGAGTTGAAACTGCCTTAACTATAATCTAAGTTTGTTCATGTAGAACACCAAGAAGTGTCTAGTTCATAAACCTTACAGGTTCACAGTCCAGCCACATTTCTTAGGGTCACATTTCTCTTTGGACACATTTTATAAACAGATGATATGTCCAGTGGTCAGTAACTAAGGTGGATAGCATGTTATGCCTGCATCATGTTATCCCATTATCACAAAGACTAAAAGATGTACAGGGACAGAAGCAGAAAGCAAGATACTTTTAAAAAGCTAAAGCAAAAACACACCAAAAGTGAACCCAACTATAGAATGTGAGAATATTCAAACCAACTTTATGATTAGTTTTTAGAAGAAACATTTTGGCAAGGTACACTAGCAAATGCCTGTAATCCCCTCCCCTCCTAAGGCAGGACTGAAAGTTCAGAAGGCCAGCTTCAATAACTTAGCAAGACCCTGTCTCAAGGGAAAAAATAAAATAAAAATGGCTGTGGATATGGCTCACTAACAGAGCACCACTAGGTTCAAAACCTAGTATCCCCCTCCAAAAAAAAAAAAAAAACCATTTTAATTAACATAATATCAAACATTGATTTAGTGTGTGGGAACCTCAGTTGGACAGCTTGAGAAACCATCCTCTGAGTTCTAGGGAGGGAATTTGGTTGGCACTGAGCAAAAATACTAAAATCCCCATGTCCGTAGAATGTTCATTGCAACATAATGTGAAATGTTTAAAGGCTAATATTTTTTCCCCTCTGAGCCATGTTCTCTGAGCTTAGGAATTAAAGCATATTCCTAAACAAATATGTCTGACCTTATGGAAGAATTTTATATAACTATGCACAGTGAAAATGTATTTGTTTAAAAAATATTATAATGATTTGAAGAGTTCCAGCATCACAAAAACTGTTTAATTAAACTTATCCTTGTTGCTATATTCCCTGCCTCATGGGGGTTTAGAAGAATATTTAACGTTTTGTATCTTTCAAGGCACCATATTTTAAGTCTAAACTAAAAACTGACAAAGTCTTTTACAATCAAGGAGCTGTACACATGGGACGTTTGATCAGGTTGTGGTATTTATGAGCAAGGTCCACAGCTGTCCTTCCTTGCTGAAAGGGGAAAGACCACAAAATTGAATTCCAATGATTTCCCATTTTCTTAACTCCATAGAAAAGGTAATTTACTTCTTCTCTGGTAAAGTTTTTACGAATTCTTCGTTTTTCTGTAATAAGAATTGTAGAACATATTAGTACTTGCTGGAAAAAAAAAAAGGGAGTCTTCTCAAAACCCAAATGAATGCCTAACTTAGTCTACGGATATAAACTAGAGTGAAAATATTTCATGCCTGGGATTTTCATCAGATGAAAATCCGCTTCAATTTTTAAAAATGTGAGGGCCTACTATTAAGTTAGGTGCTACCACTGGGACTTCTTCAATTACTATACCAATCTATTATAATGATACATGTAACATCTTTCCATCAAGAAACAAAAGTTTGTAAAACATTTGGTTAATTCAACATTCCTTTAAGGATAGATAATAGCTTACCTATCTTATAGACACAGTCTTCCCAAAGGACTCCATAACTTTATAGAATAGAAAAGAATACCAATACTTGTTAAATGTTAGGTTTGATTAATATTTTTAAGAATAAGGGTCTTCTGAAATTTATTTTAAAAACTTGTTCACTATCTATATGGGTGCTTAGCTTGATCAAAACTCAAAAAGATAGGCCACATAATGGTGAAGGAAGTTTCTGACTATCTGGATTAGGGATACTTTCTAAAACAGAAATAATACACAGTTGGTAAACAAATATCTTTTGGTGATGCTTACTAGGAAGCAGTTTTCTTCAAATTTAATTTGTTAGTAACTCATGTAATCATTGTAGGTAGATACTGGAAAGGCGTTTTTTGTTTGTTTGTTTGTTTTGATTTGCAGTACTAGGGTTCAGTATATGTGCAGGCTAGAAAATGCAATACCACTGGGCTACATCCCCAATCAAGGAGTTTTTTGTATTTGCCCTTCAGGCTGCTATCTAGGAGGCATTGGTGTCATAGTGCTGGGTTACCCTAAGAAATTCTTACCCTTACAGGACAAGACTGTTGGTCATCTGTCCACCTTTCTAAGACAGAGCCACAGTTTACACTTTTTAAGACAGAAAAGAGCTGGATATGGTGGCACATGCCTATAATCCCACTACTCAGGAGATAAGAGGGAGGATAATCACAAGTTCAAGGCCCACATGGGCAATTTAGCGAGACCCTTCTCAAAATAAAAATGGTTAAGGAGGGTTGGGGTTGTAGCTTAGTGGTAGAGCGCTTGCCTAGCATGCAAGGCACTGGGTTTAATTCTCAGCACCACATAAAAATAAATAAAATAACATAAAATAAAATAAAGGTACAAAAAAATGGCTAGGGAATCTAGCTCAGTGGTAGAGCACCCCTGGGTTCAATCCTCAGTACTGCAACAAAAGAGAAAATTTTACCACAGGCTGAGAAATCAATGTAAATAGCAATACTTAATACTGTAATTTAGATTGCAAGCTCCAGAGATTTTTGTCTAGTTTGTTCACCACTGAATTCCAGTGCCTAGAACAGTATCTCAAACACAATAGGTGACCGCTAAATATTTGTTGAGTAAAAAGTTTATTATTGATTTTAAAAAATTGTCTCAAAACTTATCAATGAAATTACTTTTGGGGCTATCGAAGAAACAGTTTTCAGCTTCAATTGTTAAATGATTTGAACTCATTAGAATCGGGACTGGGTAAGTTAATAAAAGTTTTGGGATATCAAGGCCCTGGATTTTTCATGTAAAGTTCCCATTCTTTCTTTCTCCTTTCTTTTTCTCTTTCTTTTTCTGCAGTGTTTGGGATTGAACCCAGGGATACTTTACGACTGAGCTACATCCTCAGTCATTTTTTTTTATGGGGGGAAGGGTACCAGGGATTGAACTCAGGGGTACTCAACCACTGAGCCACATCCCCAGTCCTATTTTATATTTTAGAGACAGGTCTCACTGAGTTGCTTAGTGATTTGCAGTTGCTGAGGTTGGCTTTGAACCTGTGATCCTCCTGTCTCAGCTTCCCAGTCCCTGGGATTACAGGTGTGTGCCACTGTGCCCGGCCCCAGTCATTTTTGAGATAGGATCTCACTAAGTTGCCCAGGCTAGTCTTAAACTTGCAATCCTCCTGCCTCAGCCTCCCAAATCCCTGAGATCACACATGTGTGCCACTACCCCAGCTTAGTGTATTCTTAGAAATCTAAAACAGCAGGGCAAGTTATCAACTGGTTTTAACTAAAGTAAGTCTGACCTACAACACAAACTGTATTTATGAGTTGAATATCATTTAACAGTGTTTAGGATCACTCTGTATAATCAATGCATAATTATAATTATGCCTATTTCCTGAGGATCTACAGATGATTTTTACTGTGTAAAATTTTTAGTTGTTACATATTTGAAGACATGTTGTTGAAAATTTACTATTAATTTGATGTTGAGTCTTTGTCAAGAACAAGATTTCCAAGTGTAAAATATCTTTATGAAAAAAATATAACCATATTCTAAGTGTCCACAGAAAATATGATTTCAAAAAGTGGGCTCCTCCATAGTGCTACCTCTTAACAACTGAGTCACATCTCTAGCTCTTTTTTGAGACAGGGTCTCACTAAGTTTTTAAGACTGGTCTTGAATTTGCATTCTCCTGCCTTAGCCTCCTAAATTGCTGTGATTACAGGCATGCGCCACTATGCCCAGTTTACTATACTTAATTATAATTTAAACACAGAACCTTTTTAAAAAGGTCCAGATATATATATAAAGTAAATTTGAAATTTCTTTCAAGGTTCTGGCATTGAAAATAGCTAAATAAGTTTTATGTGAGGCAAAATGTTACCTAGATGTTCACGTCCAAATGTTTCTGTAATAAATAAGAGTGGTTCTATTGATGTTATTAATCTCCACATTACTTTGACTAGTAATGAATGTGCTTATTCTTACTCTGCAGGTATTAGCTTCATATGAAAAGAAGAAACTGGTACTGTCTTTAAGTCTCTTTGATAAATGCTGAATGGTGCTAAACCTGAAAACATTAACCCTTTAGTTAAAATTTCGATAAATTAACTGTTTAAGAAGCATTTTGATTTTTAAGTAGGGTATTAAAAGCTTATGCTATTTGTCTCTTCAATTTTGATTGTTTGAAGTGCTATAATTATGAACAAAAGCCTTCCAAAAAGTCTCTCTGAAGCACATGTACATAGAATAATTTTGATCTTAAAAAAGAAATGTGAGGGCTGGGGTTGTGGCTCAGTGGTAGAGCGCTTACCTGGCATGTGTACAAGGGCTTCTGGAAAAAGGCTTGCATTTGAGTCTAAGTTCTGTTATTTACTAACTTAAGAATTATAAGAAATAATCTCTATAAAACACCAAACACAGAACAGGTGCTTAAATACATGAAAGTTTCCTCCTGCTCCTTTCCCAACTAGACAGGCAATAGGTGAGTAAACAGCATGAAGAAGAGAAGAAGGATGTGTCTTTTCTTAGAGGTATAACCTTCATCTGAGCCCAGGACTGTCATTTAAGAACCACCAATGATGAGACTGAGAACAATGACTCAGCTGCTCTCTTCTTTCTTAGAAATATATGAAATTTAAGTTTATTTAAAAATTAAATATATTCACTTATTTGTCCAGGAGTAGTAGATTCATTACTGAGTTGTTGTCTTCTACGTGGGGTCAGCAGAATTTCTGAAATATATAGAAAACATTTAGCATGTGTACAGTATCAATCTAATAGCATATTAATCCATTAGTATATTTTCATTTTACACCCTTCTGGTAGAAATCCTTAAGTGGATCAGGAAGAACTTTTAAATCTCCAGAGACTATGTCTACTCCCTGGGTACATCTTAAATTACTGGTGGTTCAGACAGATTTTCAACATTATTTTACCATCTAGCTTTTAATACACATAATGCTTTAAATGACAGTTCAGAAGGTATAGTCATAATTACAGTTTTAAAGCTACTGGACTAATTACTTTTGTTACAGATAAGTGATTTCCTTAGTTCACTTTTATATCTGTCTTCAGCTTCCACAATGACTCTGTGACGATCACATTGGTATGTGCAAGAGTGCAAGAGCTTGCTAAAATTTCGGCTATTCAAGGGTTTTCCTACTGCTATGCAACCTAAAAGAAAACAAATCAAAGTGATGTAATAGATATTATAAAATATTCTACAAACATATCTATGAAAATAAATATCTATATGATGATAACTAAAGTGAAATCAGGAACTATACATATTTCAAGAAACTCAAAGTCATGCAAGACAGTAAAGACTACAAGTACATTACAATGAAATAAATGTTGAGATAGAGGTGTGAACAGTTATGAGGGAAGACTTCCAGGAGATGTGATCATTAATAACAGTTGTCTGTTTGAGCTAAGGTTGTGACTCAGTGGTAGAGTGCTTGCCTAGCACATGTGAGGCACTGGGTTGATTCTCAGCACCACGTTAAAAAAGTAAATGGAGTTATGTCCACCTACAACTAAAAAATATTTTAAAAACAGTTGTCTGTTTTAAACTTTTCTTCCTTACAGAAAAGTTTAAACACATGAGAGTAAAGTGCAGAGTATAATGAACCCTCATGTATCCATCACCCAACTTTCGTAATTAAGCCGTGGCTAATCAAATTTTATCTATACCTTCGCCTATTCTATTCTATCCCCATGTGCACACTGGAAAGTGAATAAAAGTATCATTTTATCTACAAATACTGTATATGGATCCCTCATGAAGGGCTCTTTTAAACACACAAAAGCACACACACACAATTATCATACTCGTCACTGTTCAAATTTCCCCGTCATTTTTTCTTCCTTGCATCCCAATCATTTAAAACCAATCATGACCCTAAGTCCACCATTACATTTTGTTTATGTCTTTTAAGATGCTTTTTTTAAATTTATGTATTTATTTGTGGTGCTAGGGGTAAAATCTGGGACTTCCCTCATGCTAAACATGGGTTCTAACACTGGGTTGCTTGTTTAATTTACCAGTTCTCTCTTCCTTCCTTGCCATTTATTTATGGAAGTCACTAGTATCAGTTAGGTCATTAGTATCAGTTTCCCAAATGCTAGGATTTGCCAGTGCATCCTGGTTGTATCCTTTAAAATGTTCTCATGTACTCTATAAACTAGTAATCAGATATAGATGATTGATCAGATTCAAACACTTGGGTGTTTTTGCTAGAATTCTTCACAGGTAGTATTGTGTGCCCCTCTGTAACATACTAAGAGGAAAAAAGTATCCTGTTTGTTTTTTTTTTTTTTGGTATGTGCAAGAGTGCAAGAGCTTGCTAAAATTTCGGCTATTCAAGGGTTTTCCTACTACTATGCAAAAACAAAAACATTTGTTTTCTTTTAGGTTGCATAGCAGTAGGAAAACCCTTGATGTTTTCTTTTAATGTTAAGATGGAAGTTAGAGTCAAGCCATGTTAGCCACATCCATCTACTAGGAAATTATCCATTAGCCTGTTACCTAATTATATTTGTGGTCATTGCTAAAGGATGAGAAGTTGGCAATGCAGATATTGACTCGGATGGGGGCATTTCAAGTATAATAAACATGAACAAAAGCACAGCAGTGTGAAAAAGCATAGTGTGTTCAGAGACTCATAGGTACTCTGATGTGGAGGTATAGGAAAAGTGTTAGATAAAAGTTAAAGCTGGGGGTTGCAGAGGGTTGCAGAGCCAGAGCCAGACCAAGAAGGGTTTTGAAAGCCATGCTATGAATTTTTAACTATCTTCAAGGCAATAGGGAGGAACTGAAAGATATTTATGAAGCAGGATGATGACATAATTTCTTTGTCTTTGGAGAAAGGTCATCTGACCCTCAAAGGATCACTTGAGAGGTTCCTTCAATAGTCCAGAAAGTAAATGACAGGATTTTGAAACAAGGCAGTTGCAGGAAGAATGACGACATTTCTAAGCTGAAATTAGCAGGATTTGTTGAACAATGAACTGCTGGGCTAGGCACAGTGGCACATGCCTGTAATCCTGGCAATTGTGGAGATTGAGGCAAGAGGATCTCAAGTTCAGGGCCAGGGCAGCAACTTGGTGAGACCCTCAGCAACTTAGCAAGATCCCATCTCAAAAAATAAAAATAACTCAGGATGTAGCCTAATAGTGACAACCCTGGGTTCAATCTCCAGAACTAACTAAATAAGTAGCTTCTCAGAATAAAGGAAAACTTTAAGGTAATTCTCAAATAATTCCATAATTGAATGGTAAGTTTGGAATAAGCATAGCATATTTCTTGTAGACTTAAAAGCAAACAAATATTCAGTAAAATTTAGTAAGTGGAAGCAGGACAAATTCCACACAATTTTGAAAGCCAGGTAGAGGGGCTGATTGTCAGTTAGCTGCAGAGAACCACTGGGGGTTCTTTAGCATGGTGATATGATAAAAACACATATTAAGAAATTAATAGCAATATGAATATTATAGTTGGGGTTTGGAGACATTTGAGGCCAAAAGACTGCTAGAAGGTTGCTGGAGTAATATAGGCATGAAGCTAAAAGTTCCATGTAGGAAAGAAAGAAGAACTAAATTTGATTGACTTAGAACTGGCTAGGCTGGTGATAGAGCTCAGTGGTAGAATCCTTGCCTAGCATATGTGAAGCCCTGGCTTCAGACTCTAGTACTAGGAAAAAAAATTCAGAAATCGGGAATAAAATGAGAAAGAATAGTCATAAATGATTCAAGGGTTATATTCTGGGATACCTGAAGAACAGTGACAATATTGACAGAAATGAAGTTGCTGGGAGCAACTTTAAGAGGAAGAAAGTGTTTAGGATACATTAAGCTTGAAGTGGTATGTTCTGGATACAACAGGAAAGAATATGCTACAAACCAATGTAGAAGTCAATTTTCTTTTCTTTTTTCTTGGTACTGGGGATTAAACTCATTTTAATCACTGAACCACATCCCCTGCCCTTTTTACTTTTTATTTTGAGACAGAGTCTCACCAAGTTATTTAGGGCCTCACTCATTTGCTGAGGCTGGCCTCAAACTTGTGATCCTCCTGCCTCAGCTACTCGAGTCTCTGGGATTACTCCTGTGTGCTACTGTACTTGGCTAGAAGTCAAATATCTTGATTAAAATTTGAAAATAATCACTAAAGGGCTGGGGACATTGACCAATGGTCATGCTTGCCTAGTGTATGCAACACACTGGGGTTGCTCCCTAATATCACACACAAAAATAAAGAAATAAAATTTTTTTAAAAGAATCAGTAAAATGAGCCATGATAGAACAAAAGTAATGGAATTAAGCAAATATTACAGATTATGTCTTATGAGAATACCTATAGAAATTAGCAGTAAGAGAAAGCTAAAGCAATAAGGTAAGAACCAAGTGCTGTACATATTTTATCCTTGTATCTGCCAGTTTGTTGAAATGAATAAATGGTCACTAGGGAAGAAAACAACCAGAAAAGAATCATCTCAAACAAACTAAGGAATGAAATGGAAATAACAGTTATAGAGCATTCACTCTACCAACTGGATACTTCTGATCAGAGGTTCCCAAAATTACTTGGTACTCCCAGGCCAAAGAAATGTTTAACCATTCTGTTAGGTCCCAAACAGCTTCTTAAGTACTTGTGTTTTAATTACTTAGCAGACAATTAAAAAAAAAATAGTACAACTAAATTGTAAGAAAAGTATTATTTATATTTTATTCTTATGAATTACATTTATCAGGGACAGCTCAACTTCTCAAACACTGGAGTAAATTAATGATACTATAACTTTCATTCCTGTTCTACATTGATTTTCATATGGTGTTTGCTTTTTATGACAACAACCACTAAAAACACACCTTCACAGAGATATGGTATTATTATACTAGGCATAGTAGCATATGCTGATAGTCCAAAACTACTCAGGAGGCTCAGGCAGAAGGATCACTTGAGCCTAGGCGCTCAAGGCCAGCCTGGGCAACATAGCAAGATGCTGTGGCACACATCTGTAATCCCAAAACTTAGTAGCCTAAGGCAAGATGATCCCAAGTTGGAGGCTAGCCTAAGCAACTTAATGACGCCCTTCTCAAAATTTAAATTTAAATTTAAATTAAAAGGGCTGGGGGTATAACTCAGTGACAGAGTGCTCTTGGGTTCAATTCCCAGTGGTGGGAGGGGGTTGGGGGAGACTTGGCATCCTCAAGAGGAATGTGATACAATCTAATGTTGAAACTATGAACTACCTTGAGTTAGGAGTTCATGAGTTGTCCTTGAGTTAGGAATTCATGAGTTGTCCATCAGATGTTGATTATTGTTATATTTCCCTTATAAAATTAAAAATATTGTATAGTACTCTTGTGAGTTCATTGCAGAGCTACAGGGAGCCAGGGTGGACAATTTAGGGAAACGTAGCTTTAGACCCCTGAGAGGAAGAGACTTCAAGGAATAATAGTTAACAATGCAGAGATACTAAAGGAGATAAGAATTTCTTTTTTAAAGTCACAGGTTTTAAGGAGGGGGAAAGATTTCATGTAACTTTTAACACAAAAAGTTCAGTAGAAAGTAAGAAAAAATATCCAAGTTTCAGAGAATTAAGAAGGGAATAAATACGTGAAAGAAGCAAAAGAAAAATCTGGCAATAAACACTGGAAGGAAGAGTAGATGAATGCTTTTCAAGGGATAGCAAATCACAAATACTTGGATTTTTAAGAAAAGGAAAAATTAGCATAGTTTAAGTGGCCCAAATGAAGTTAATGGATAGAAAGGAACTGAAGAGAAAAATTTTACAATTATTAGAGTTGGAAGAAAAGAAGATACGGGATTTAGATTATGGGTAGACATCAACATTAAGAGTAACAGAGGTAAATGTCTTCATCCAAAAGAAGAATGTGATGTTCTGAGCTGAACCTTAATTTTCTCCGTAGAGTAGATGGCCACAGTAAATGTGAACAAGAGAAAATACTGGATTGTGAAGGAAACAAAGAATGGATAAGTACTGTGGAACATTTTCAGAAAAAATTAATAATGATGTATGGGACAGTAGAAACATTAATGTATTTATTATAAATGTAAAATGGGTATTGCTTAGTACTTAATGCCTATAATGTGTACAGCATAATCCAGAGTACATACATATTTGCTCTCTGAAGACATTAAAAACCATTTTTCTCGATAAATTTATAGATGATATTGTGACAAAAAGACAATAAAAAAGTAATGAGATATTAACTGCATTGATTTATCTAAACAAATGTTGGGAGCTCAGCTTGATGTAGCTAATACATCAAAGTAGGGTGTTAATTTGAATGCTTTGACGCTCCAGATTGCCATTCATTCAAAGGAAATGAAGTTTAAGTCACAAAGATAGAACTATTATAAATTCTAGTTAACTAATATCATATGATGCTTTAATTATGAAATAATTACAATTAAAAAAATTTACCTGAACACCTATACTTCAACATCTTGGAACAATTGTCAGTTGCTTGAAAACTGACAACTTCCTTATTTATTATGTCTGAACATAATATGAATGGATCTGGAAAAAATTATAAAATGTATGATTTTTTGATAAATGAAAATTCATAAGATTTATTAAATCTCAAGATTTTCATAAACTTTATCTCAGTACTACACAACCAGTCATCTTGGTGGATTAACAGAAAGATTTTAGATCTCAGTAAAAGATATCTCAGGCCTTTACATCAAAAAGGCAAAGGTGTGGCCTATACTTCAGAGGGCAGATATACAATGTAAATTTTTAGCTTTACCAGTCACCTAAATCTCTGTTTTCCTGAAAAACCAAAAAAAGAAACATTTAAAAATCATACCTGTTTCTGGTAACTGCTGCTTTCTATTTTTGACAGTATGAGTAGGATGTTTAAAAACACTGTCACTAAAAGAAAATAGGTAACAGATTATTAAAAATAAATTTAACTGTTTGGTGTGTAGACAAATGTTTCTGTAAGTCATGATGCAATTCTGGGTGTTGGGCAGGCAGGAGTATGGAGCCAGGATCTATCAAAATATACTGCTATACTCTGAATATTGAATATCCCCCAAAAGTTCATGTGTTAAAGGTTTAGTCTCCAGGTTGACATTATTAGGAGGAGCTGTGGATCTTTGGATGAGGAGCTTGTAGAAGGTCCTCAGGTCACTGGGTGTGTACCCTTGAAGGGGACTAGAGGATCCTAGCCCATTCTCTTTATTTTGTGGCTCATGAGGTGTGGTCTATTCCACCAGGTGATTCCACCATATGCTACCCTTGCCAAAGGACCCAAAGTAATAGGCACTCTCCCCACCATTTTAAATTGTAACCTCTAGAACCATGAGCCAAAATAAACCTTTTCTAAGTTAATTGCCTCAGTTATTTTGTGGTAGCAACAAAAAACTAATACCTCTTCAGATTCTGCCAAAGTAAGGTCTGCAATAGTTACAGTCTTGTTTTCAGAACTGAAGTTAAACAAGACTTCAGAGGGCAATAGTATTGATGTCAGCAGAAACAAAGAATGAAAAGAAGGAAGAAAGGAGGGCAAAAAAGGAGAGAACAAAATTAGTGGGAGTAAAAAAAGGTATACCAAAGTATTAAAAATAATCATTTAAGGAACTGCATTAAAAAATCCTTCCTGACTGCCAAAACATTTGTGATGAATAAACCCTTCATAAATAAATATAAGTTTTGACTATACTGTCACAATAACAATATAGAAAAGGTCAAGAGCTAGACTAGAAGACAGATAAAGCAAGAGTTATGGCTATAATATCTATGTACATATATTTGTAGGAAGTACTATATAGGAGGGGAAGTATCAACACTTGTAACTCAGCTATTAATATTATAGCATTAACACCAGCTGAGGTAGAAATATGGTCAACACAAAAGGAAGAAGGGTATATGGGTGGAAGGTTTGGATCAGAGGGCAATATGTTTTTGGACTCAAAACATATCTCACCGCTGTGAAATTCCACATCCTGAAAAATCAAATTAAAACTAATTAAAACTAAAAGGGTGGTTAAGCACCCTTTGGTTCAATCCCTGGTACCAAACACTAAAAACTAAACTTAGGGCCTTGTTAAGTTGCTGAGGCTGTCTTTGAACTTGCAATCCTCCTGCCTTAGCCTCCCAAGTCAACGGGATTACAGGCATGCACCTGTACCATGCTCCTTTTAATTTACAGTTGAGATAGGGGTTCAGTAAGTTGCTAAGGCTGGACTCAAACCTGTGATTCTCCTGCCTCAGCCTCTAGAGTCACTGAGATTATAGGCATGTACCATCATGCCCAACAAGTTTAGTCTTGAAAAGGAACAAAAGGGGGTAGTTACGGTGTAATTCATCTTCCTGATACTTGTTTTATCCTGCAACCTGCCCAGAACACAAACTTCTTCATCTTCTTAAGCACAGCACCCATCAGAAGAGGACAATACGAAATGGTTTAAGAAGAAAAGCTATAATTCTAGGTTAACCTTTGAGGGAGAAAGGGTATGTATTGGAAATGAAGTACAAACAAAGGGAACAAACAAAAGGACAATGCCAAACTAGATTTTCATCACAGCCTACTCCCTTTATCATATTAAACGTACACACTTTTTTGCCACATTGCTAGATGATCTATGCTTGCACTGTTACTTTGGGAGATTGCCTCATTTAGGTTTTCTTTTATTAGTATACTTTCTAAAATTTCAATCTGAGTATGTCACTCAATTAAAAATCCTCAATGACTCCCCACACTTCATCAGTTAAAACCAAAAAACCTGAGTATGACATGCAAGGTTCTACATGAACTGGCCCATACCTCTTCATCCAAACTCCTTTGCCAACATTTCTTATTTTAGTATCCTCCCAGGACCAAGTTTTATCATTTGTATATCCCCAATGCTTAAAAGCGTGGCACATAGTAGCACATAATAAATGCCTGCTGAATATATATTACAATTATTAAACTGTACCTTGATTGAGAAATAGAATTCCTTTTGTCAAAAGTCATTTCTTCATGTAAGTTTTGACTGCAGCTTGAATTTGCTTTACATAAAGTCTTATTTTGCCAACTTTCCCTATAGCAAGCATTAACTGGATTTGTATTCTTTAATACTGTCTTCATTTGGTCATCATTTGCAAAAGGTTTAGACATAACTCCACAGGATTTATAACTCTGGAGCTGTCTAGATTGGCTTTTATTAATATCTTCTGCTTGGGTGCCTCCAATGCTATCTGCATGGAGATGTTTCAAAGTATTCTGAATATTTATGTTCATAGATGAAATATTATTTTTATGCTTTCCTCTTGGTATTTTTTCCTATAATGTAAAAATGACAAGGGTTTCAGAATAATCCATTTTTATAATCCACTTTACATTTTCTTTAAATAATGTACAAAAAGTTTGTGATTGTCAATAAAACATGATAAAAGGGACAATTTATATTAGGGGGAAAAGGAGGTTTGTCAAATCATACTAAGACAACTGGGTAGACATCTGGGAAAAAATCTAGATATCTCACAGTCTACATAAAAATAAGGTCAAAATGAACTGAATATTTAAATCTAAAAAATAAAACCATGTATGCTCTAAAAGAAACCATGATATTTCAATATTCCTAAAGAGTGAAGATCTTTTCCAGTACTACACAAAATCAACAAATCTTAATACAAGAATACTAGTATGCTTAATCACATAACTTTTTTATCAATACTGGGAATTGAACTCAGGGTCTCACACATGCCAGCTGAGGTTCCATCCCCAATCCTTTCTTAAATTTGAGACGGGGTCTTACTAAGTTGCCTAGGTTGGTTTGGAACTTGAGATCCTCCTGTCTCAGGCTCCTAAGTAGCTGAGATTACAGGCATGTGTCACCACACCTGGCATCATAAATTTTTTTGTTGTTGTTTTGAAAACTCTCCTAGAACCATGAACAAAGTGAGGCGAGGGAGTCACAAAGGAAAAAGGGTCAGTAGCAAAACCATGGCAATCAATTTTTTTTCTTTTCTTGATATTGGAGTCTCAGCCTCTAGAGTCACTAGGATAATAGTTGTGTGCTACCAGATCCCACCCAATGGTAATTAAAACACCAGGAAATAATACATATAAATCACTGGTCAAGCTATTACAGTGAAATATGAAAAAAAATCAATAGTAGTATAGAAAAGTAGGTAAAAGGTATGTAGGGAAGCAGCAAAAATGAGTCTTGAATATGAATTATGACCAGATCATGGAGAACCTAAGAAGACAATTTGCAAAGATGGTTTAGCATTATCATTGGAATTAAATGAAACTGGGTTTGAATCCTCCCCCAAAATAAAACACAATAAAATAAAAAAGTAGGGAAAAGAAATGAACAGATAATTCATAGGATAGGAAACACATATCAAACATATGAAAGAATTCTTCATCCCACTTGTAATGATAAATTAATAATTTATCATTCAGATAAATTATACATTCAGATATCTTCCTCATCTATCACACTAGCAAAGATTAAAAGGGTAGGGAGAAACCGATACTCATGAAAACTACTGGTAGGCAATTTAACTGGCATATCTTCTATGAAGAAATAATTTGCCAACAATTTTCATAATAAAAATTGCCTGTCTGTACAAAAAATTATACAGATTACATTTTTTGGTGGGAGGGTACTGGGGACTGAACTCAGGGGTACTTGACCACTGAGCCACATCACCAGCCCTATTTTGTATTTTATTTAGAGACAGGGTCTCAATGAGTTGCTTAGTGCCTCACTTTTGCTGAGGCTGGCTTTGAACTCCCAATTCACCTGCCTCAGCCTCCCGAGCCAGTGGGATTACGTTCATATAGATTACTTTTCTTTTTTTTTTTTTTTTTCATAATATTGTGACTTTTTTTTAACCTATCTAGACAATTACACTTTGAAAGAACACATTTCATGTGCATCATGAATCAGGTTCATCTTGTTTGTTGAAAATGCCTTTTAATTTTTGTCTACCACATTGCAAAATTAACTTAAACCTGCTAGCACTAAAAACGGGTATTTTAAAATTGGTTGCTACATGTGCATAATGTTATGTTAACTGCAACACTGTAACAGCTAAAAGTTGAAAGAATCTTCACATGTTAGAAGAATAGCCAGTAAATCTGACAGAATACAGAATAATAGGATTTCCAGAGAAAAATGAACTGAAGATCTATATTTGATTGTGGACCTCTAAAAACAACCCCACTAAAACAACAGTTTTTTATAAAGCTCTACAAGGGGGGGCATGAAGGCAGAGTTATAACAAGACTGGAGCTGGGTATGTGGTTCATGCCTGTGATTTCAGCGATAGTGGGGTTGTGGACTAAGGTAGAAGGATCCCAAATCTGAGGTCAACCTCAGCAATTTATTGAGACCCTCAGAAACTTACCAAAATCCTGTATCAAGTAAAAAGTAAAAAGGACTAGGGATGTAGATCAATGGTAATATATCCCTGGGTTCAATCCCCAGTACCAACACACACACACACACACACACACACACACACACACACACACACAAAGACTGAATGAAAGTCTTTAAAAAGCAGCTGGGCCAGGCATGGTGGCACATGCCTATAATCCCAGTGCCTTCAGAGGCTGTGGCAGGAGGATCACAAGCAACTTAGTGCGACCCTGCCTCAAAAATAAATACATAAATAAATAAATGAAAGGGGCTTGGGGAATAGCTCAGTGGTAAAGCGGGCCTGGGTTTAATCAAGCAGGTAAAAAGAGCAATTTTGGGGGGATTACTGATCCCAACCCCTACCCACATATACTCAGCAGTCAGTTAATTGATACCAGAGGGTCATCCTTCTTCTGCCTCTTTCCCAAGGCTGGAAGTTTAGTCTATAGAGGGGCTAAAACTGAGTCTGCACCGAAGGGCACTAAGCAAAGCTGAAGTCAGAATGCTACTCAAGAAATAAAGACTAAGTAAATATTTACATACTGTATAAGTCTCCCACACTCTATTCTTCCATTTTGACTCCAAAACACTGACTGCCAATCTCTAGGCAGGATACTGGGCAATGGAGGTTCTCCCAAAACAAACAATAAAAGGGACTCACTGAATGAATCCTTAATCAACATACTTTCAAGGAGACTTTTAGTATCTCACTCTCAAATATAAGCCACAACCCAGAACCACCAGAAATATGAAGAAAACTGCTGAATGAAGGAAAAAAATCTTTAAAAATGAAAACTACCCTTGATATATCTAAGAAAAACCTGGCAATGTAGATTTAAACCCATGAAACAAGAATAACATTCTTTAATGGGGTAAAAAAGCAGATCTGGTAATTAAAAATATAACAGAGTGAAAACTCAATAGATTAATTTCGAAAATAAATGTGAGAACTTTTCCCAGATGTAGAACAAAAAGATAAAGTGAGGGAGAATAAGAAAATGACAAGGAAGACCAGCTTTGCAAGTCCAATTTCTTCAGAAAAGAAGTTTAGAGAAAACAGAGGAAGTATGTAATCATCACAGACCAATGTAAGAAAATTTCCCTCATATTGAAGAACATGATTCTCCAGATTAAGAGTCCACACTAAGTGCACAGCATAATGGATGATGAGATTGACATCCATTTATATGGAAAGTCCAGAATAGGTAAAGCTATAGAGACAATAATAGATAAATGATTGCCTGGGAATACAGAGGGTCCTACTAACGGTATGGACTTGGGTTGGGTTTGCACTCAGTGGATCCTCAGTACCACATAAAAATAAATGAAATAAAGCTATTGTGTCCATCTACAATTAAAAAAAAAGTATGAACTTTCTTATTGGGGTGTTGAAAATGTTCTAAAACTGACTGTAGTGATGGTAGTATAATTCTGAGTACACTAAAAACCAATTTTTTACTTTAAATGGATGAAATGTATGGTACATGAATTATAAATCAATAAAACTGTTACAAAAATGAAAAACACACATGCATATCTATATGTGTATGTATATTTTTAGATATATATGTATACACACACAGTATGAGTTTAGAGTTATTTACACTGGTGCAAAATTAATATAACCTAAGTATCCATCAGTAAACTACTGGTTATGGCACATCTTACTACTCAGTATTCAATACACTATTTAATTGCTGTACTGAACACAATATTGCATACTACTCAATTAATTAAAAGAATGAAATCAAAATACTATATAACTTGGACACTTTTCATTTTTAAAAACATATGCACACATGACATTCAAGACACATACAAGTATAAGAAATATGAATATATGTGTGTGTATATATATATGTGTGTCATGTGCCAAATAATGATGTTTTGGTCAACAATGGTCTGCATATATGACAGTGGTCATTAAATTATAACGAATTGAAAAATTCCTGTCACCTAGTGATACTATAGCCATCATAACACTTTTGCATAACACATCACTCGTGTTTGTGGTGATGTCAGTGTAAACAAAACTACTATACTGCTAGCTATATAAAAGCATAGGTACATAATATTTGATAATGATGTTATTGGTTTACATATTTATTACATTATACTTCTTAATCATTATTTTAAAATGTATTCCTTCTACTTAAAAAAAAAAAAGTTAGACATGGTGGCTCACACCTATAATCCCAGGTATTGGGAAGCTGAGGCATAAGAGTGGTAAAAATGAGGCCAGCCTGGACAATGTAGTGTGACCTTGTCTCAAAAATTACAAAAAAAAACTTGCATTTTTTTTTAATACTGGAGATTGAACCCAGGGGCTCTCTACCACAGAGTTATATCCCCATTCCTTTTTATTTTTCATTCTGACACATTGTCTCACTAAGTTGCTCAAGCTGTTCTCCATCTTTTAATCTTCCTGCCTCGGTCTCCTGAGTTGCCAGGATTACAGAAATGGTGCCACCACACCCAGTAAAAACAAGTTTACTGTAAAACAGTATGCTCTTTCAGGCAGCAGCCTCACACGAACTTAAGTTTATTGTGTCTCTTTACTGCATCCAGAGGTCACACTGAGTGACATACCTGCACCATCTAGGTTTGTGTGTGATTACACTTTATGATGTTCACACAATGACACTGCCTAACTACACATTTCTCAAACCATATCCCTTTTGTTAAGGTACATTGTGTGTATATGAGAATATATTATTAGACTTTCTATCTTTCTTGAACTCCTGTAATTCAGATGTTAGATTTGCTGGCTCTATTTTTGATGTTGCTTATCTTTTCAGTCATCATTTTTTTTTTTTTTTTTGGTACTGAGGACTGAATCCAGGGGGACTTTACTACTAAGCTACATCCCCAGTCCTTATTTTATTTTGAGACAGGTTCTAAGTTGCCAATGGTGGTCTCAAACTTGTGATCCTCCTTTCTCAGTCTCACAAGTTATTGGGATTATAGGCTTATATGCTAAGGCACCTTGTATCATTTCTACACTTTAAAAATACCTTTTGTTCTGTGTCCAAGTATGATTCCTCAAGTATTACTATTAAATTTTACATTTAAAGTCATTAAAATTTTTTTAGACTTGGGAAGAAAAAATTTTTATCCTCCAACTCTACTGTTAAAAAATATCTGAAAAAACTTCTACATTCTTGGAAACAAAAAAAAAAAGCCAACCTCATTTCCTTCTCTTTCAAGCTGTTCTATTCTGTGTAGAATTTCCTTTGCTCTCTTCCAGTGCTCTTCAAGATTCTTCTCTTTCACATTTATGTCCTTTAATTGTTCTGCTTCATTTCCATCAAAAGAATACTCTCCTAGACTTAGAGATAATTTCTCAGCTTTGTAACAATGGGGAGGGGAGAAATGATGAATTTATCCATTACTAGAAATGTTACTCCAACCACTTTAAGGACAACCTCATACCCCATCCCACTCCTTCTGTAAATTTTGTCCATTCAGATGATCTTAGCTGCTCAAATGATATTGAAAACAAATATGAGTGTTTGGTGAAGGCCCAGAACTCAGTCATAAATTAAACTTAATTCTTCAGAGTCACAGGAAAAATAAGAACATGAAAATATGTTATTCTAGGTATAATAAATACCTTCAGGTATATGAATACTGGTTTTATAGTACATTTTTTTGGTTCTGGGGATTGAACCCAGGGTCCCACATAGGCTAAGCACATGCTCTACTACTAAGATACCTCCCCAGCTCCCAAATAGCGACTTTTTAAACAGTGTTCATGATGTAGTTCCTTCATATAATCTTTAAAATCATTTTTTCACACCTTCCATACATGTTTTTCTTCTACAAGAATAATAATCCTTACCATAGCTATTGGCTTCTACGCTCCAGCCACAATGGTCATCAATCTTGAACATACCAGTTTCCCCCCTACTACAGCAGTGCCTCTCTGTTGCTTAGGTCTGAGATACTTGCCCATAACATATTCCCTTCTTTTTACCTAATTAATTCTAGATAATCAGATCTCAGATCAAGAATCACCTTCTCCAAAGCCTTTTCTGCTTCAAGTCTTGGTCAGATTCCTTTCTTACAGGCTCTGAAGTATCTGTGGTCCATCCCTTTATAACCTTTATGTCAATTTATAGTAACACATAATCCCATTGGTTAGATTATTCAATTATTGTCTATTTCCCTAATTAAACTAAGTTCTATGAATAATTTTCTTATTTCTGTATATCTCTAATATCTATCACATAATAGAAACTCAAAATATTTATTAAAATAAATGAATGTAGATTATATTAGGATTTAAAGAAAAATCTCACTAGGTTCTTAAATTTAAGTCCTACAAAATAAATTTGTCCATGTTGTATAAATTAAGTGAATTATCTCTATTGCTGCTCTCTATATGTTATCTTCCATATAGGTTTGTATATGCTGAAAATACCTTGGTTATCACAACCAAATTATATACTCTGCTTAGCAAGTATAACAAGAATCTGGAAGCTAACAGGGATTGGCTTATTAGAGCAGGCACAAATCCCCCTTTATAAACTTTGGTTGGTACACTCTTATAGCAATAGTAAACTTACTGATTTTTTTGCAGTTGTGAAGCACAAAAGTAGCAGCTTTGTTTAGTTCCTCATTCTGAGATTCGGTTAAGGCTTGTATCATGAGTGGAAGCCCATTGTTTTTAAAAAGATCATACTGATTTTCCTCTGGAAAATATATCAAAAATTAAAACAAGACAATTATTTTATCAAAAAACTAAAAGCACAGGTCATATATATTTTTCCTTTTTCCTTCTTTTGGTACCAGGGATTGAACCCAGGAGCACTTAACCACTGAGCCACATCCCCCCTCCTTTTTTTTTTAATTTGAAGACAGGGTCTCACTAAGTTGTTTAGGGCCTCATTAAATTGTTGAGGCTGGCTTTGAACTTGCAATCCTTCTGCCTTAGCCTCCCAAGCCAATGGGATTATAGGCATGTGTCGCTCACCGCGCCTGGCATGAAATAGTTATAATTTTAAAAAACAGAGAAAAATCCAACTTCAGAAGTATTTTTAATTTAGAAAATAATTCACTTATACAAAATACCTAAGTCTCATGAGTGCTGATTTCTGAAATGCAGCCACAGAACAGTATCATACCTCATAAAAGTGAACTGTCCTCATCTTGGATTAAAAAAAGGTAGTTGGGCTGTGTGGTTCAGTGGTAGAGCGCTTGCCTCACATGCGTGATGCACTGAGTTCGATCCTCAGCACCACATAAAAATAAAGTAAAGGTACTGTGGCCATCTACAACTAAAAATTTTTTTCTAAAAAGTAGAGTTGATACTAATTACATAGAGGCTAAAAGAAAGAATAGAAAAATGGAGTGAAAGAGGGAAGAAAGCAAAAAAGCAAGAGGAGAAAAAAGGACAAAAGTAGAAAAGTGGGAAGGGTTAGAGGAGGGAGACTGGAAGAGGGTGAGAGAAATTAAAGTGAAAAAGGTTGGAAAGAAAGAAAAGACTGGAAAGAGGAAGAATATAGGATAAAAGTGGAGAAAGGGAGGAAAATGGAAAGGGAAGGAGAAAGAGAATAGAGAGGAGAGAGTAACAGGTAGCAGAAAAAAGAAACTTTAAAGGTTTTCAGCAAAGAGTAAAAGGAACAAATTTGTGCAGCAATGTGAAAAGGGGACTGAAAAATGGAGTTAAGGAAGCTAGGTATGATGGTGTAGGCCTATAATCCCAGTTACTGCAAAGGCTAAAGCAAGATGATCACAAGTTCAAGGTCACCCTGGGCAATTTAGTAAGACTCTATCTCAAAATAAAAATGGCTGGAGACATAGCTCAGTGGTAGAGCCCCTAGGATCAATCCCCAGAACTTTAAAAAAAAAAAAAAAAAAAAAAAAAAAACCATAAAAAAAGAGGAAAGGAGCATAGGGAGGTAGCTATTGTGTGAAAGATGTTGAGGAGCAGCTGCAGTCCTAAATTAAGAGGGTAGCACTACTGGCAACAGAAAGAGAAACGAAGGGAAAAGAGAAGTATAATCATAGTTCTTTGCGAATGACTGAATATAAGGTCTGAAGAAGGATAAGGAGCTAAAATGATGAGAGACCTTGATAACTGGGAGAAAAGCAACAACTGGTTTGTTTGCCATATTGGTAGACTGAACCCAGAACCTTGTGCATGCCAGGCAAGCACTGTATCACCAAGCTACATTCCCAGTCCCTTTATTTTTTAAGATAGGGTCACACTAAGTTGCTCAGATGCCTCAGCCTCCCAAGTAGCTGGAATTACAAACGTACACCACCACACTCAGCAAAAGGCAATATTTTAAGCTTTTCATATGACTAGGGGCGAAAACACTAAAGTGTTATTTCCACTCCACTGTTTTAACGGCACACTAAATAAATTCAAAACTTACCACAATTCTCTGTGCAATGACCAAGAGCAAGTATGATGCTAAATTTTTCTCCTGAATCCAGACTCTCATTAGGCAGTAATGCCAAAAGTTTTGAAACAATGTGGTATTTGGATAGTACTACTCCAAAAGCAGCTATTAGTATAAAATAGAAAAAAATAGTAAGCACAAACATAAAACTTGTAAATAAACATACTTTTTTTTACATATGCTATATGTTTTTAAGAGCTTATCTAGGAAGAATATTATGTCTATACAAAATCTACAATACATATAATATCTAATATATATGTATATGTATTAATATAACTAAACTCACTGTAATAAGATAATGACTTGCTATAATAGTCTTCATTAATACTTTTAAAACAAATTTTTTGAAGAATGGTTTCTTCTTAACTATTCTGCATAATGTTGCATGCACATACTGTTTCCCTAAAAGCTGAATATACCCACTCTCACCTTACATATCTCCTCTTGTGTGCACTAGACAGTAAAGATTTTCCTATATAATCCTATCCTGCCTAACAATGAAATATTCTCAACTGACCATAGTTTTGGTGATGTTAATGATGCAATGAAGCATATGTGAACCTGTGAAGAAATGACAGAATTCAAAAGTGTACTTAAGTTATACTTCTCTCATGGGGTTTTTATAGGGTCCACCCAAAGTCTAACAATACTGGTATCAAGAAGACTGGGAATTCCTTAAGGGACTATATTTTAATAATTTTGTGTCTTTCAAACTTAACACATAACAGGCATTCAATAACTTCCCTTTAAAAAACCATCTACATATTTTTGGTTTTATCTCTGAAGTCCAACAGTTTCTTACTACAAAGCCACACAGAAAATCATTCCTCAGTGGATTGTGTGTGTGTGTATATGGTACTGGGGATTGAGCTGTGGGGAGCTCTATCACTGAGTTATAACCCCACCCCTTTTTATTTTTAGATAGGGTTTTACTAAGTTGCTGAGGCTGTCTTCAAAATTGTAATTCTCCTTCCTCAGCCTTATGAGTAGCTTGGAATTACAGGTATGTGCTACCATACCTAGCAATGCCTTGCCCAATCTGTACAAATGAGAAGCAGTCATGTGCTCAAGTCTGACTCTGCTACCTGCTATGGTCTGTTAGGTAGTCAGGTCTCATATTCATTAGAAAAAGGCATCCTTAATTCTTTATATAATTCTTTAAAAACGATGGGTTTTCCATTCCTTATGCTATATAAATGATCTTGATTTCACATCTAAAATCTTTAATGCTGATTTTTCAGTGAAATAAAGGTTTAGGAATGAAAGGATATTCTTTTGATTATATCATTAGGCTCATTGTATTTAATCTACCATTTCAACACTCACCATGCTCAATTAAAACAAAATTGAACTGTAGAAAACTTACTAAGCATTTTCACTCACGATTATCTGCAATACATGCATCCACTGTCTTCGTCACCACCACTGCAAGCTTAGCGCTGGAGAGAGCCTTGTGTGAATCAGATTCCAGCTGTACAAGAACTTGAGACAATACATCCAGTCCACCCACAGATATAAAGTATTTCTGAACATATGCTTAAGGAATAAAGCAGAACTATTAACAACTCAAACAAAACATATGGTTTCATTCAATTAATTTGTACAAAATAATACTAACTTGATTTTTTTCAAATACTTAATAAAAATTTCTAAGTTAAAGAATTAAACATCCAGTCTTTACCTGTGCATATACACAATCATAAGATAGATTAATTACTTATGCAAGCACTTCACTTTGTCATAGTACAAACACATGTATTGTACAATATTGCTTTCTTCTGTGTAAGAAATGTTTTTCATTTCATTTAGTAAGAACAGTTGCATTTTGTAAGAAAGAAATTATTAAACTATCTTTCTACATTATTAAACAAGTCTTTCAACAGAGCCCTAAGGAATAGATTAATTTAGCTTAATATTACAAACAGCAAGAGCCCATCTTCTGAATTCCAACATAACACCATTCTTTTGCAGATTGCCCAAATCTACAAAGGGCAAAGTATTTAACTGCTCCAAAAACATATCTCATTCATCTTATAAACACAACTTTTTTACTTCTTGGAGCATAAGACTATATCACTGAGCTATAACAACTATTCCAGGCAAAGATTCAATGACAGGTACATATTTTTAAGTCTGAAGTCCTTTCTTTCCCTGATGCAAATGATTTTGATGGGAAAATATCCCTGGGGTTTATGGATTCAATAGTCTCCACAGCCCCATCCTAGAAACAGACTTATAACAAATGGACATATGAGCTAGTGGTTATAATTCTGCTACAAATCTTTTTCCCAGTTTATCCTAGTTCCATAAAATAAAGCCAAGATGATTTAAAAGCAAAAAAATAATTTTGTATTGTTTAATGAAACAGAATATTAATCTAAAAATATTACATCCAGAGTTTTCTACATCTGAGAAAGGAACTGTAAGGAGTCACTACTTAAGGACAAGTAAGCATTTTCAATATTGTGGAGACTCCAAAACAGCTTAAAGAGTATTTTTAACTTAAAATTTTTTTTTTTTTTTTTTTTTTTTTGTGGTGCTGGGGATCGAACCCAGGGCCTTGTGCTTGCAAGGCAAGCACTTTACCAACTGAGCTATCTCCCCAGCCCCAAAAAAATTTTTTTGAAAGAGTAAATTCTAACCCGGTGTGGTGGTATATGCCTGTAATCCCAATGGTTCAGAAGGCTGAGTTAGGAGGATCACAAAGTTTGAGACCAGCCTTAGCAAATTAGTGAGGCTCTAAGCAACTAGTGAAACTGTCTCAAAATAAAAAATAAAAAGGATTGGTGATGTAGCTCAGTGGGAAAGCATCCCTGGGTTCAATTCCCTAGTATCAAATAAATAAATAAAAAATAAAAAATAAAAAGAGCTGGGAATGAACCTCAGTAGTAAGAATGCCCATGTGTTCAACCACCAGTACCAATAAACAAACAAACAAATAAATAAATAAAGGAAGGAAGTTTCCCATTCCAGTACCAGTAAAAAAATAAGAAAGTTTCCCATCTTCCCACAACACCCCTCCCAACACTTATGATAGGGATTGAACCCAGGGTCTACTGCATGATAGGCAGGGGTTCTACTACTGAGTTATACTTTGAACCCTCCAAAAGGATGTATTATGTATGGATGCACACATTTATGTACGTTCCAGGAGCACTTTACCACCAGGATGTAGCTGGAGAAGTTATACTCCCAGCCCTTTTTATCTTTGAGATAGGGTCTTACTAAGTTGCCCAGGGTGGTCTAAAACTTGAGATCCTCCTGCCTCTGCTTACTAAATAGCTGAGATTATAAGCAAGTACTGCTGTGCTCAGCAAAAAAGGAAGCATTTTTAAATGCTCAGATGAAAACTGGCTCTCTTTTACCACAAAGATTCTTATTTATAGCCAAAGTAACAAAATTCAGTCTTATAAACAGAGGAACATTCTGCTTTACACTTGTACACTGAATATTTCAGATTTCCTCTAACTTATATTTGTTTTCTTTTTACAAGCTACTAGGGATTGAGTCCAGAGCCTCACACATGCTACGCAAGCACTTCACCCCTGAGCTATAGCACTGGCCCTAATTTATATTTCATACCAATTTTCTGAGAATAATGAAGTCCTATAATTATCACTCATTTAAGCTGGCATTGAAAGAAACAAGAAATGACAGGTACCATAGAAACAGGTTCCAATACTTGGAATTCTAGAGCTATACTCCTCTGAATGAGAAATATAAGTACCAAATAAATATAGATAGCATCAGCAATGTGTAAAAGTTCTAATTGTTCCATATCCTTACCAATATTTAACACTGCCAATTTTTTAACTTTTAGTCATGCTAGTATGTAGGTAGTGGTATTGCAAATAGGTTTTAGCATTGATTTCTCTGATTAAAGATCTCAAGCATCTTTTCAAGTACTTATTTAACATACATATTTTCTTTGAGAAGCTACCTGTTCAAATACTTTGCCTATTTTTTTTTTTTATCTTTTATTTTGTGGCACTGGAAATTGAATCCAGGGCCTGCACAAGCTAAGCAAGGCCTCTACCACTGAGCTATGCCCCAGTCTACTGCTCATTTTGTAACTGTTAGATTGTTTTTGTCTTATTATTGATTTCTAAGAGTTCTTTATATATTTGAAGTACAAATTCTTTATTAGATATTTTCTCCCAGTCTGTGGCTTGCCTTTTCATTTTAATAGGATCCTTTGAAGATCAAAAGATTTTAATTTCAGTTAAATTCCATTTGTAATTTTTTTTCTTCAGTGGTTTATGCGGTGTCCTAAGAAGTCTGTTGACTCTCAAGCTGTGAGAATTTTCTTCTGTTTGTCTAGATGTTTTATATGTTTCACTCATACTGAGGTCTATGGAGCATTTTAAGTTATCATTTGCATACTGTGTGAAATAAGGGTTGAGATTCCTATTTTGCATATAGATATTATTTTCAGCACCACTGGTTGAAAAAACCACCTTTTCCACCACCTTTTCCACCATAAAAGTCCCACAGTAGAACACTTTGTAAAAAAAATTAATAATCCTTTATTTATGGGTCAATTTCTGGGTTCTCTATATTGTTTCACTGAGCTATTAAGTCTATATCTATACCAAAGTCACAATGATTACAGTATAGTAAGTACTGGAATCAGATAATGTAAGTCTGAGATTTTTGTCCTTATTTTTCAAAAGATATATTCTATGCTCTTTGCATTATGGAATTTTTTAAAATCAGCTCACCAATTTCTACAGAAAAGCTGACAGGGATTTTGATTGAGAATGCTAGAAATCTAGAGATGAATTTGAAAAGTGACATTCTTATGAGTTTTAAAATTCCATGAGCATTAGGTGCAGTGACACACACCTGCAGTACCAGCAATTCAGGAGGTTGAGGCAGGAGGATGACAAGTTCAAGTCCAGACTGGACAATTTAGCAATGCCCTAAGCAACTTAGACTCTATCTCAAACTAAAAAAACAAAAAGAACTGGGGGTGTAGCTCAGTGGTAAAGCATCACTGGGTTCAATCCCCAATACCAAAAAAAAAAAAAAAAAAAAAAAAAAAAAAAAACCATCAGCATTATCTATCTCCACATAAATTAAGTGTTCTTTATTTTAGCAATGTTTTGCAGTTTTCGGCATATATGCTATGTTAGTCAAGTGCATCACTATGACAAAATACCTGAAATAAATAACTTATAAGGAGGAAAGTTTCATTGTGGCTCAGGTTTCAGAGACTTCCATCAATGCGTAGTTGCCCATGTTTTTGGGCCTGTGGCAAGGCAGTATACAATGGCAGGAGATCATGACAGAAGAAAGTGCCCACCTCATAGTCACCAGGACACAGAGAGATATAAGGAAGGGGCTAGTGTACTGATATCTGCTACAAACATATACTCCCAATGACCTAGCTTCTTCTATTAACGCCCCACACTTCCTAAAAGTTCCACCACTTCTCAATAGTGCCATGGGCTGAAGTCCAAATCTTTGGGGAAAACATAAATATCACAGCATAGGCATTGTATATATTTCATTAAGCTTATTCCTAGTTTTTTTATATTATTATAAACAATAATTTAAGTTTCTACTACTTTTTGCAGTATAGAGAAATATAAGTGATTTTGTAAATGACCTTATATCCTGCAACTTTCTAAAATCACTATTAGTTCTAGCAGTTTCTTTGAATTTTCTACACAATCACATAATTTCTAAAAATATATATATCTTATTCCTTTTCAAGCTCTAGACCTTTTACTTCATTTTTTTCTCTTGCTGTACTAGATAGGACATAGGGTAAAAAGTTAAATGAAAGTGAGAGTGGCTGTCATTATCTTTTTTCCCAGTTTTATGGGGTAAGTACGAAGTCTTTCACCATTAAGCATGTTAGCTATAGTATTGTGGAGAGGTCCTTTATCACATCAAGGAAGTTCCTATCTATTCCTAGCTTACTGAGAGGTTTTGTCATGAATCTATATTGATTTATGGCAAATCTTTTCCTGCATCTATTGAGATTGTTCTATAGTTTTTTTCTGTCTGTCAATACAGTGAATTTTCTATTAAACCAATCTTGCACTCCTGGGACATGTATCATTTCATTTGGTCATAATGTATTATCCTTTCTCTTTAATCCTAGATTTGACTTGTTAACATTTTATTAAGAATTTTCACACCTATGTTCATAAGGGAGTCAGGCCTGCAGTTTACTTGTAATGCTTTTTGGTGTCTTTGGTATGGGTGTAATGTTGGCTTTAGAGAATATTTCGGGAAGTGTTTCCTCCATTTCTATTTCTGGGAATAAATTTAAATAAAATTGTTTTGTTTTGTTTTCCTGAAACGTTTGGTAGGCCTCACTAGTAAAACCATCAGGGTATGGATTTCCTCTGTTAAGGTTTTAAACTATACATTTTATTTCTTTCACTGATATAAGAATATTGACATTATCTACTTTTTTTGAGTGAACTTTGGTAGCTTGTATCTTTCAAAGAATTTGTCCAATTCATTTGAATCATCAAATTTTTTGACATAAAGTTGTTCCTATTATTCCTTTGTTATTCTTTTAACAATGTTAAGATTTATAGTTATATCATGTCTCATACCACCATTGGTAATTTGGGTCTTTATCAGATATTTGGGACTTTTCTAGATGTTTTATTTTTATTCATTTCTAATTTAATTCCATTGTGGTCAAAGAATACACATTGTGGGTTTTTAGTTTTGCCACCTAATTGCTCTGTTTTATGAGGGTATGTGGTGAGATTAAAAAAAAACAAAACAAAAGAAAGAAAGAAAAAAGAAAACTATGCTGTTGTCACCATCTTCTAAATAGTCTCCCCAAAATATCTACTTTTAAGATATTCTTATCTTCACAAATCTAAACACTTCCAAAATGACCCAAATTACTAGAATAAGGTTAACTCAATAGTTTTTGTTATGCTTTGAAACGTGTTTCTTCAAGTATGACCTAGAGAATAATAAACACTTACTGTTATTTGCAAGCGTAAGTCCAATAAATGAGCAAATGGGGCGAATAATTTCAGGTTTCATGCAATTTATTAGCCACTCATTAGCATGTGGAAAAAGTGAACAGCAAAACATTTGATTCTCATCTGAAAGGAGATAATAAGTTTTTATTTGACATTTGGAAAATATCAGTTTTCATTACTGTTTTTATCTTTATATTTAAATATTTGAGATAATTACCATTTTGAGGATTGTTGACACAGACACACAGAGTACTACACACTGAAGACCATAACTGATAACTCTGGAAAACATTTTTATCTGACAAATTCAATTCATATCTTGAAAGAACTGTCCTATTAGGTTAAAAAGAAAAGTAAATTAATATAAATGTGTAAAGATCTTAAGCAATGAATAATGCTAAAAAAAATTTGTATTTGCTTACCTGAACAACTGTGACAGAACTGTAATACAACCTGTTTCTCTCACAAGTGTTTGTCCACTCCCTTAAAAAAATAAGCCATGTATTACATGATTATGACTTTTTGAGGTAGGGAGTTACTGGGGCAAAACCACTGAACCACATCCCAGGCCCTTTTTTATTTTGAGACAGGGTATTGCTAAGTTGCTTAGGGCCTTGCTAAGTTGCTGAGGCTGGCTTTGAACCTGTATCCTCTGCCTCAGTCTCCTGAATTGCTGGGATTACAGAATGCACCACCATGTCTGCTGAATATGACTTCTATTTAGAAATAATTTTTGCATAAATGTAAACATTAAATGTAAACAATATTTAAGTAGCATTTAAACCACTTTAAAGTATCATTATAAAACATAACAGAAGTATAGTAGATAAAAATCTACAACTAAGGTTATTATGGAGAAGACACTATTTATACTTAGAGATTGACAATATTCAAATTTCCTCTAAAATTATGAAACACTGATTTCGCATCATGGTTCTATGTTACAATACCAAAATATGCTCCAAAGTAGAAAAAAATCAAATCAGTCTTTTCTAGTTTTTCCAAAATAACAAAAAATAAAATCTAGAAGCACTGTAAATGACTACAAAATGCTCAACAATTGGAAGAATTAAATAAAGCAATGTTAAAAAAATAATACTGGACAGTAGATATATGGGAACATTCTATACTCTATTTGCAATTTTTCTATAAATCTAATACTATCCTAAAATAAAAAACATTGCTGGCTGATACAATAAACCCTATAACTAATTGGTCAATTCAGTAAAAAAAAAATCAATTAAATTCATTAAATGCTAGCTTTTTCCTTCAAAAGTTATTCTACCTCAAATGTTCATTAAATAGTACAAATCACTTTCTATTTCTTAAAATCAACAAACATCAAATGATTAAATGCATTCTATTAATTCCTTTTTATTTAAAGCTAGTACTTCTCAGAACCTAATGAGATTTTAAAAGGACACTGATATAAGGACTAGAATAAAAAGATTAATACTGACTATTCCAATTAATTATTAAAATGTTCTTAGGCATTTATAAGAGAGCATACTTACTGTTGTTTGAAACCAGACCCAAAATAACGTAGACAGACATTCTTTTCAAATTTGTGTTTGAATCATCATTAGATAAGAATAAAGCTAAGTCTTCAAATAACTCTGAAGTACACAAAGTTTGCTGACAGTAAACTGAAATATAAAATATAATTTTAATTACAATGTATTAGCACAACCTAGTTTTAAAGAATGCTGAACAAAATACAAAGTTGCCAAACTGGGAGAGGTTCTTAACCTGAGCTCATTTAATTGACACTTATTAGAAATACAACAAAATTTCTGACAAACTGTTAAAATAGTAAGGCTCTAGGCTCCAAACAAGTATTAATGCCCTTTAGAGTTTTCAGTAAAAACCTAACTAAAAAATTGAATAAAATCAGACAAAAAAAATTTAAGAGGATGAATAACCAAACAAACCAAGAAAAACAATTTAAGAAAATTCAGAAACCTGCTCTGGGGCTGGGGTTGTAGCTCAACGGTAAGAGTGCTTGCCTAGCACATGTGAGGCACTGGGTTCAATCCTCAGCAGTACATAAAAATAAATAAATAAAATAAAGTTATTGTGTCTATCTACAACTAAAAATATTTAAAAAGAATGAATGAAAAAAAACTGTGCTGGAAAACAAAGGCACAAATTATATTTGTGCATTTTTTGAGACTTTTCTAGAAATCAAAGTCTTTCAAAAATAAAATGATAAATGAGAGTGGTTTTTATTTGTGACACTCATACAATAAGTAGAATTTTACAAAAATAATTTGGGAGCTGGAGGGTGTACCTCAATGACAGAGCATATGTGCATATATAAGGCCCTGGATTCAAACCCCAGCACCAAAAAATTTTAAAAATAATAATTTGAACACAGTAATATAATCAGCATTCTATACAGTGCCCTAAACCAGCTATTAGACCCTCTCTCAGAGGCAAAGACTATTTATCCCTGTATCTTCAATGCCTAGCACAGAACTTGTCCCTTAACAGTTAGTGGTGACTTATTTAGTTACTGGAAATACAAAAGTATAAAGTTGGTTTGGCAAACTGATGGTTCACATTTGATCTTTTTTCAGGTATACAACAGAAAAGTGTTCTTGCCAACAAGAAGAGCTATATCCAAAGCATACAAGATGGTTGTGGACTACCTACACTTTTGATTTAAATACCTGGATAAAGCTATCCAAACATGTAAAATTGAAATTTAATTCTATAATTATTTTTTAGTAAAACATAACATAATGCTTTAAGGATTATAAATAAAATTTTATATATTACCATTTTTTTCTGCAACTGCTCCTAATGTATATAAGGCTGCTTCTTTTACCATGCTATGCTCACTTGACTTTGCAAGATTTTTTACAAACATCAAACCACCAATTTCCCGAAAATAGACACCTGCATTACCTGTTGGGTATAGACAAAACAAAATAAGAAATGATATTTATTTCCATTATTCTGTTGAGGATTTAAATATTACTAGAAGAAAGTAGTGTAACATATAGAATAAATGAGTAGAAGAGAAAAAACATACATATTTGATATCTCAGTACTATGTAACTAGAATCATAGATAAAATTCACTATCAGTCTTACTGTTTTGTTGACAAATTGAATGAATAGTGACCAAAGCTTCTTTTTGTGAAAAAGGGTTGTCCATTTGATACTTTAGACATTCCAATAATAAGTTCAGATCAGTCTTCATTTCTAAAGAAGAAAAATTTTATTATTTTAAACCAAAAGTTTTCTTTAAAAGACTAATGATTCAGACTGTATTTTCTCATTATATACCTTTGGAATGTTTGACTTCTGACTTTTGTTATGTGTGTGTGTATGGTGCTGGGGACTGAACCCAGGGCTCCACTCAAACTGGACAGGAGCTCTACCAACTGAGCCATATCCTCAGTCCTAGAATGTTTGACTTTAAAAATAATAAGCATATATCACTTTTATAAGCTAACAAACAATAAAATGTATAAAAATAAAGATGTTCCTTAAGTAAAAGCACTTAAAATGAACTTCATAGTTCTTTGATTTTACCCTTGCATGATATACAGAAACATAATATACAAATTATTATTCTCTTTAAGTAAAGTTTACAATGGTTTAAAAATCTGCCATTTAGAAATGAACAGAATAAAAATGAACACATGTAAAAATTTGTGGGATGCAGGGCTCAGTGGTAGAGCACTTGCCTGTGCTTGCCCTGGGTTGGATACTCAGAACCACATATAAATAAATAAAAAATAAAAGATCCATTGACAACTAAAAACAAGTAAAAATTTTTAAAAATTTGTGGGATGCTACTGAAGCAGTATTTAGAAGGAAATTTACAGCACTAAATACCTGTTATAAAAGAAGGGTCTTAAATCAGTAACCTCAGCTTTTACCTTAAGAAACTAGAAAAAGCAAATTAAACCCAAAGCAATCAAGGAAAGGAAATTATAAAATGAAAGCTGAAATTAGTGAAATCAAAAACCAATAGAGCAGGTCTTTTGAGAAGAACAATAAGAGACAAACTTCTAGCCAGATTAATTGGGGGGGAAAAAAAGTACAGATTTAAATTACCACTATCAAGAATGAAAAAAAAACCTAATTCCCAGAATATATGAAGAACTCAAAAAACTCTACACCAAGAATACAAATAACCCAATCAACAAATGGGCTAAGGAAATGAACAGACACTTCACAGAAAAAGATCTACAAGCAATCAACAGATATATGAAAAAATGTTCAAAATCTCTAGTAATAAGAGAAAAGCTAATCAAAACGACCCTAAGATTCCATCTCACCCCAATTAGAATGGCGATTATCAAGAATACAAGTCAACAATGGGTGTTGGTGAGGATGTGGGGAAAAAGGTAAACTCATACATTGCTGGTGGGGTTGCAAATTAGTGCAGCCACTCTGGAAAGCAGTGTGGAGATTCCTTAGAAAACTTGGAATGGACCCACCATTTGACCCAGCTATCCCACTCCTCGGCCTATACTCAAAGGACTTAAAATCAGCGTACTACAGAGATACAGCCACATCAATGTTCATAGCTGCTCAATTCACAATAGCCAGATTGTGGAACCAACCTAGATGTTCTTCAATTGATGAATGGATAAAGAAACTGTGGTGTGTGTGTATATATATATATATATATATATATATATATATATATATATATATAAAATGGAATATTACTCAGCTATAAAGAATAATAAAATTATGGCATTTGCAGGCAAATGGATGAAACTGGAGAATATCATGCTACATGAGATAAGCCAATCTCAAAAAAATCAAAGGACGGATGATCTCACTGATAAGCGGATGATGACACATAATGGGAGGTGGGAGGGGGGCAAGAATGGAGGAAGGAGGGGCTGTATAGAGGGAAAAGAGGGGTGGAGGAGTGGGGGGAAGGAAAAAATAGCAGAATGAATCAAACACCATTACCCTATGTAAATGTATGGTTACACAAAAGGTATGTCTTTACTTCATGTACAAACAGAAACAACATGTATCCCATTTGTTTACAATAAAAATAAATTTAAAAAAAAGAAAAAATTGGTGAAACAAATACAACCTCCACAATTTTCATTTCAAAAAAAAAAAAAAGAATGAAAAAAAAAAAAAACCTAGGAGCTCTTCAATAGATGAATGGCTAAAGAAAATGTTGTATTACACACAATGGAATATTATCCATAAAGAGGTGAACTGGAAATATGCTAAGTGAAAAAAGTCAGTCCCCAAAAAACCAAAGGTCATATGTTCTCTCTGACAATACAATAAGGTAGGTGGAGGAAAGAATAGAAGTTCATTGGATTAGACAAAGGGGAATGAAGGGAAGGGAGGGGAATGGGAAAAGGAAAGACAGGAGAGTGAATCAGACATAACTTTCCTATGTTTATATATGAATACATGACAGTGAAGTTCCACATCACATACAACCACAAGAATGGACTCCTAATTAGAATAAGTTATACTCCCTGTATATATATTTCAAAATACACTGTCATGTATATTTAAAAAGAATAAATTTTTAAAAATCTTGTTGAATCAGAAAAAAAAAGAGTGAAAGAGATGGCTTCACCACAGATACAGATTTTCCAAAGATAATAAGGGAGTATTATGTTCAACTTCATACCTATAGAGTCTATGAATTAGGTGAAATACACAAATTGCTTAAAAGATATTAAATCATCAAAACTCACCCAAGAGGAAAGAGATAGCCTGAACAGTCCTATATCTATAAAAGCTGAAATCATAGTTAAAAGTCTTTTCATAAAAAATACCAGGTCCAGATGGTTTTATTTGTAAATTCCATCAAACATTTAAGAAAGAAATAATACCAATTCTATACAAACTTTTTCAAAAGCTTAAGAAATACTGAACTTATTCTCTGAGACTGGCATTACCCTTATACCAAAACCAAAACCACCAGAAAGACAACTACAGACCAATATCCCTCATGAACATATATGCAAAAGTCTAAACAATTTTAGCAAATTGAATCCAGTAATATATCATGACCAAAAGGGCTTATCCCAGAATGGAGGGTTGACTTAATATTTGAAAAAAATCAACCAATATAATGTAACAAAAAACCTTCTGGTCATCTCAATAGATGTATAAATAACATTCGATAAAATCCAACATTCGTTTCTGATTTTTAAAAAAACTGCCGGCAATCTTGGAATAGAAGGGAACTTCTTCAACCTTGACATAGTGTTATGTATTCAAAATGAAACACAACCCTAACATCATACTTAACAGGGAAAGACTGAATACTTTCTAAGATCAGGAACAAGAGAGAGATTTATCTGGTATTAGCATCATACTAGAGAGACTAGCTAGTACTATCAGTTCAGAAAAAAAGAAATAAAAGGTATTCCCCCACCCCCACTCAAAGGAAATCTAGCCAGGCATGGTAGCACACAATCCTAGTTACTAGGGAGTCTGAGACAGGAAGACTGCAAAGTTGGAGGCCAGCCTCAGCAACTTAGCAAGACCCTAATAAACTCAGTGATAACCTCTTACAAAAAAATAAAAAGGGCTGGGGATGTAGCTCAGTGCTAAAGTACCCCTGGGTTCAATCCACCAATATCAATAAATAAATAAATGCATACGTACATACTAAAAAAATGAGATTATGTCCATACAGCAGATGAATGGATAAACAACTCATGGTATAACCGTGGAATTAATTACTGATAACATGACACAACAAGGATGAATCTCAAAATAATTATGCCTACAGAAAAAAGACATAATATGATTCCATGTACTTAAAAAAAATGCAAACTCATGTAAGGTAACAGAAAACAGATCAGTGGTTGCTTGGGAAAAGAGAACGTGGGAAGGGACATAAGGGAGGAATTGTTAAAGTTCATTGGAGAATACATTCACCACCTTGAATATGCTGATGTTTGGTTATATATATGTGTCAAAAATTATCAATATGTACATTTTGTTTATAACTAAACAGCAAATAATACTATGGTCCTTAAATAATTTCTTCTCTTTAAGAATTTAAATACAATTATATAGAAGCTCTGGCATAATTTCTGAATTAACATTTAGAGTTCTGAAAGATATAAGATGAAGGGAGGATATAAAAATACAAAGAACACTAAAAGAAACTAATTTTTATTATCAATCAATATTTAGTCTTCCTCTTGAAAGAAATTCAACTGGCAATTTGCTTCAATGAAATAATTTATGATGTAATTTGTTAATGAAAAAACCATAGCACAAGCTGGGTGGGGTGGCACATGCCTGTAATCCAGCAATTTTAGAGGTTGAGACAATATGATTAAAAGCTTGGACCATGCTGGGTAACTTGTCTCAAAATAAAATATAAAAAGGGTGGGGGTGTAGCTCAGTGGAAGAGCCTCTCTGGGTTCAATTCCTAGTATCATTAAAGAAAAACATAGTATGAAGTCTATTATCAAGTTTTCTTTTGGGAACAGCAAATATTTATTGATCATTTTATAAATTAACAAAAACTACATGACGGGCTGGAGTTGTAGCTCAGTAGTACAGTGCTTGCCTAGCATGTATGAGGCACTGGGTTCGTTTCTCAGCACCTATATATAAGTAAATGAATAAAATAAAGGTCTATCAATATCTAAAAAAATTTTTACAAAAACAAAACTACATAATGGTTACGATTTTACGGATGTCAATAAGTCACATCAACAACATGTTGATGGGGTATGGTGAATTTCAATTTTAGACACAAGGTGGGATGCAAGAAACAACTTCCTAATGTACTCCTCCACTCTTCTCTGTACTTTCATCTCATTTTGAAATCTCCTATCATACTCCTTCCCTTCCCAGTCAAAACAACTAATGACATCTACACCTATCATGTTTCATTTTGGATTTAACTTCTTTAGGCTGAGCAACCATGTTCCTTCAATAATACCTGAAGAAAACAAACAAGTAAACAAAAACTGAAGAGCACACAATACCCAAAGCACAAGAAATAAAAGAAAATTTGATCTAAAATGTAAAAATTGTGAGCTTAAAAGATACCATCCAGAATGTGAAACAACAGCCCAGGCTGGAAGAAGAAACCTCCCAATCAGATCTCCAATAAAGGGTGTATATTCAGAATATACAGAGAAATCTTAAAATTCGATAACAAAAAGGTAATTTAAAAGTGTGTGAAGGATATGAATATGTTTCTCCAAATATAAGTTGACAATAAGTGTAGAGAAAGACACACAACATTGTCATTAGGGAAATGCAAACCAAAATCACAATTAGATACAACTTCACATTGTTAATAAATGAATGACCAGTGGGAACTGATGGATAAACAACTTTCGCCCTTTGGCTGGGATGACTCAGGCACATGACTCTCAGAGTTTACTAGTGGTTTTAAGCTCGAGAACCCATAATAATTTGTGTGATAATCTACTCTTCTGTCTGCCTTCCCTTTCTTCTCACTTTGCAGTCAGTGTTTCCTGGGATTCTTTTCTCAAAAAAGTTCTTGCAATCAAAGTACTCCCTATCTAAAGATCTACTTCTGGGAGGAAACCAAGCTAAGTCATAAAATCAAAGAGAGAGACAGGGACTGAGGTTGGAGGTTTGATAAATGAAGTGTGATAAGCAATCTGAGAAGGGCATTGCCAACAATTTACTCCTATCTCTCCAGCTTCTTTAATTTCTTCTCTGCAATCTCCATTCTGTCTTCAAAAGTTCTTTGTCTCTATAACCTGGTAAGACTTCCTTGACAAGCCTGGCACAGTGGTACAGGCCTATAATCAGAATTCCTTGGGAGTGTGTCAGGAGGATCCCTTCAGGCCAGACTTTGAGGCCAGTTGAGGCAACACAGCATAACACAAAAAAATAAATAAATAAATAAAGGGAGGCTGGGGAATGTAGCTCAGTGGTATAGCATTTTCCTACCATGTGCAAGGTCCTGGGTTCTATCCCCAGAACTACCAAAAAAAAGAAAAAAGACTCCTTTGACATTATAACCTCCAACTACTACCATATAACTTTAGTTAAATTTGTAAAAAGAATAAGCTCTCCAATACTATGTTTAGATCTTTATTTCCCACACAGACCTAAATATATTGCATTCTGGCTGAACTCATCAAATGTATTATTATTTTGTTTTGTTTTGAAATGCAGATGCTGATTCAGTGGTTCCACGAAGGGCCCAAGATTCTGCATTTCTTTGTGTGTGTGTGTGGTTGATAGATGAACAATATGCCTTTATTTTTGTTTATTTTTTTAATGCAGTGCTAAAGATCAAACCCAGTGCCTCACACATGCTAAGCAAGTGCTCTGCCACTGAGCTATGGCCCCAGCCCCTGTCATATGTATTAATAAAACTAAACATCCTAATTCCAAATCCAGGAGATAATTCAGTTTTCATCCGTGACATCTGACACTAATGCTCTTAAGCAAACTTCTTCATGAAGCATTCTCCTAAGACTGATTTTCAAGACATCAAATTCCTGACTCTTCCCCTTTTCTGAAATGTTTGTTTTTTTTGAGGGTCCTCTTCTTTCAACTAAACCCATGTGATGGCATGTATTAAGGAACATTCTTCCCCATCCTTTATTATTATTATTTCCTCTCTGGTTAACCTCCTCCACATCTAGGGATTCTGTCTCCACCTTTCCAAGAATAATACTGACATCTATACCTCCAGGCATACTTTAACATGGTCCTCTCAGGATCCCACAGTTCTTTTATACGCTATCCTTAAATCAACTATCATATTGCACTTTAAGTATCAGTACGTTTTTTCCCATTGTCAGTTTTCTGAAGCCAGGAATAATGTGACAGCCAGAGTAGGTGCTCAATATTTCTGTAAATTGCAGAATTACTCATTTCCTGGATCCAGTCAGATAATCTGAAGTATATCTCACAAATATAAAACTATAATTATATTTGTGATTCATGAATTTCTCACTTTGTAGATAGATTCATGAATTTCTCACCTTGTATTTTCTTTGTGTCCTCGCTTTCCATGTTTGTCTGTATTCTTTTTCCTTACATTTCAACTGTAAGATAATGGAATTTTCTCAATTTAAATCCATTTCAAAAAATGCCAAAAATATAAATGCAAAGGGAGTAGGCAAAGAACAGTTTTCCTGAAGCCAGAAAATCAGGGATTGCATCTGCAACTTAATAGATGTGTGATATTGAGCACGTTGCTCAAATTCTCTGAGGTTCAGTTTCCGCAACTATAAAAGGACTGATATTTCTACTGCACAGCATTATTATAAGAATTTAAAAACATACATAAACACATCTAGTATTTTAAAGCACTATAGGCATCCAACGAATTTTATTAAAGGAATGAATGACTGAACCTAACTGGTCCTCTTGGGATCCTACTTCCTTAGAATAATTTTAATTTAATTAATTAATTTATTTACTTACTTATTTTGGTACCAGGGATGAAACCTAGGGGTATTTTACCATGAGCTACATCCCAGGTTTTATTTTATTTTATTTTATTTTTATTTTGTATTTTATCTATTTTTTATCATTTTATTTTATTTATTTATTTTTTGAGACAGTTTCTCACTAAATTGCTGAGGGCCTAAGTTGCTGAGGCAATCCTCCCACCTCAGCCTCTGAAGCCACTGGGATTACAGGTGAGCACCACCACATCCAGCAAGATATTTTAAAATAGCTAGCAACTCTGGTATGGTCTCTTACTGTTCTACTTTATTTTTATTTTTTTCTAATATTTTTAGTTGTAGATGGGTACAATACCTTTAATTTATTTATATGTGGTGCTGAGGATAGAACCCAGTGCCTCACAAGTGCTAGGCAAGTGCTCTCCCACTGAGCTGCAACCCCAGCCCTCACATGTTCTACTTTAGAATGCTAAATTAATTATTTAAAAAATGATCAAAGTCCAATTAATTTAGAACAACAAATCAGGACTTATGGAATTCAAATTCTTGTTTACTCCAATACGATGTTGTTAAAGAGAGATATCCAATTAGCCTTTTTATTTTTCATTCTTACTCTCAAAACGAAAATAAAATTCCTAAGCAAAAAAAAAAGTTTAAAAAAATAACAAATGTGATAATCTCTTTTAAAGTAATGTAAAAATTATACTAGTTTTGCCACTTCTAACCTTTTATCACATCAAAAAAGAAATGGTGGGGCTGCGGTTGTGACTCGGCAGTAAGCGCTTGCCTAGCATGTGTGAGGCACTGGGTTCCATCCTTAGTATCACATAAAAATTAAAAAAAAAAAATAAAGGTATTGTGCCCATCTATAATAAAAAAAAAAGAAAAAGAAATGGTTATTATGGTTATTACACTATAGTACATCCACATGATGAGATATTGTTATAAGAATATTGACATGTGCTAGAAAATTTCCTATTTTTCAATTTTTATAACATAATGGCTTATAACATTCAGCAAAATACCTACTGCAGGCCAGGCTTTGGGTCTTTATACTACATATTTATATCTAAGTCTTTACAATAACTTTATGAAGGCACCTATTTGAAAAATCTAGATGGCAAGAGGTTAAATGATTTGCCCAAGTTCAAACAGCTAGAGTTGGCATTGGAATCATGAACATCTGAAGCCAGTACATGTTATCCTCTATTACACAGTCTCTCATATATATTTACTACCATTGAGCAAATTGATTAAAAGTTGGAAAAAAAGATTTTAAAAAACTGTTAAAAATGGATAACTTGTATCATATAAGGATGTTTTATTTTGTGGGGGAATTTAAGAACTATTTCCTTATTTTAAAGGTCAGTCTAACCTAACCGTACTCTCCCCACTCCCACACACACACACAGTTATTGAATCCAGGGTGTTCTACCACGGAGTTAGATCCCCAGCCCCTACAAAACGTTATGATCAAAAACTTTATTGGAATGTACATATTAACCCAAATTCTCAGAAAGAAAAAGGACATCTTTCCACACATAAGGCTGGCAGGTAAGGCTGAAAATCCCACCACTAACTGCCATCATTAACAATGGATACTTAGCTTTGGCTCATACATGGCATCTCTTAATGGAGATGCCAGGAGGAAGAGCAAACATGTAACATGTAATGCGAATTTTCTGTTACAATGGTTCAAATGGTTTGTAAAATAACAGTGGTTCAGGTCCAGAAAGCGCACTGAGGAATCAACTGGCTCCACAATATTAACAGCAGATGGCTGCACAAACCCTCACCGCTGCCTAGGAAACACAGGTAACCTGTCCGGAAGGGGCGCCTAAACCACCCAGCTTCCTCAATTCCACTCCGCGGCCTGGCTCGCCTGAGGAGCCGAGGACCTCCTTCTGAGGGCACAGACGGCCCCGGGCTCTTCACTGACCAGGGTCGCGAGTCCTGGCTGAGAGCAGGCGCAGTCAGAGGGCGGCCTGGCGGGCACCCAGCCCACCTATCGCCCCGCGCCGCTACCGTCGGGCACGCGGCCCTGCAATGGGTCTGAGCCGCGGCCTCACCAGTCACTACAACCTGGGAAGGCACCTGGAGCTGGACGTACTTAGACGCCGGACTGAAGGGCACATGGCAAGGACCTCTCCCATCAGGGGTTGCAGGGTCTGAGTACCTGCTCTGGAAAGCCCCGCCTCAGCTCAACCCCTCGCGGTGGGCCGGTAAGTAGAGACCCACGGGGCGGTGTAGGCGCCCAGCCACACTGAGGGCAGAATTGGACAGCCCGCCTTCCACAGGAGGTAATGGATGGGACTCCAAACCGGGATAAAACGACCCCAGTGCGTAAGCTTTACCCTCAATTCTAAAAGCGTAGGACGCCTTCTTTCGCAGCTCTCCTAAGGCGACGCCTAAGTGGGTTTCCCGCCCAATGGGTTAAACTTACTTCCGCTGGGCGGGACTTCCGGCAGAAACGCCTACCTCACGGCGGGTGCCACCTCCGCTAGTCCCTGAAGTGCTTGAGAGCAGAGGGGAACCAATGTGTGGGTGCCGCGATTTTTGCTGGGGGAAAGTCACAGTTTGAAGGGGATAGCCCTTAATCGCACCGCCTCCAGATTTTATGACTTCGTGTATTTGGAAGGGCCTTTGCCCCCAAAGATAGTGCGCTCGGGGTTGACTAGACGGCGGCCGCGGGAGTCCACACTCAACTATTGCACATGTGTAGGCGAGGCAGGCAGGCCTCAACCCCGATCCTCCCAGTCTGCCCGACGGTTCTGCGTTATTTCCTTGTGCTGGGCCTTTTGCGGAGGGACAGCCCCACCACACAGAGGCCCAGGTGGCCGCGCTTCAATTCAGGCCTGGTGTGCTTCCCTGTCTAGATCAAAGGATAGGGACTCTTGGGTCTCTAAAGGAGGCAAGGCCTCGCCTTATCTAAATGGTCTTGTACCAGGCCTGTATAATAAAACCCACACCATGGGAGTGTCGGGGAGGGAAGTGAGTTACGGTGAAGGGTCAGTGCCGGCTGTGGGAAAGGCAACTGATAGGATGATGAACAGCCAAGCAAGGGCTTGACCCACTAGGATCCAAGAAAAACAAATCCCCGTGGCACCTCATCTAACACAGGTTCTCACTTAGGCGACACTGGCCTCAGACTAACCTGCAGGCAGTTTGGGGGCCTTGAGATACTGAGTCATAAAACACACCCCTCAGCCATAAATTAGAAACTTGGCTTGCTCTCCCTTCTGATTTCCATCCATCTTAACGACTCCCACCCCCCAATACGCTAGTGAATGCTATTATTCCACTGTATGATTCTTCAGAAAGAAACTTAAGGTTTTATGTGGTGTGGATGGACCAACTATAAAATTTCAAGGAGGTGTAGGTGGCAAAATCTAAATTAGTTATGATGACTCTACTTACAAGGGGATAGTTTTGTTTTCCTGATAAAACTACACGTCCTGAAATATTTCTTTTTAAATTCTATTCATTTAAACAAATTACAATGGTCCTAAAATATCCACAGCTGAAATCTACTCAATGATAAGAAAAATATTTTATTTTTAAGAAACATAGGGATACCTATGGTAAGTAACCCTTGAAACAGCAGGCCAGTATTAATGAACTCAACTTTAAACAGATAGCTTTTATTCTCTGAGGAAATGATTGGTTCCTTTCCCCACCTCAAAGAATAAGACTACTATTATTACAAATGAGAAAAAAGTTTATTGAGGAAACAATTTAACAGCTGTCCTTTAGTTGAGTTTTACAGACTAGAGCACAACCTGAAGGCAATTACAGTTTCAATGAACACTACAAGGTGCTTATTCTACAACTGGAAAGTTGCTGAGGTTTGTGACATGCCACTATAAATGTAAGTATTATTAAAAATTACAAATTGCTTGGTAATTATTTTGATAACTTCTTGAGCAGCAGCTCCTGCAAGAAAAAAAGAGAAAAGAAAATCTTTGAAGAGTAAATTTTAAAAATTTAATATTTCAATTCTTTATATAACTACATTAAAGGAAATAAAAGTTTTTGTAGACTTTTACACAATAGGATATTAAGCCACAAATTAAAAGAATTAAGTATTTTAAATTATGGTGGTTTAGAAAGATTGGCAAGATATAGTGAGGGAACTGTAGTTTGATCAATGGACCTTTTTAAAAGGATATAGATGCATAAAATATTCTCAAAGAACACCCTTCTGTTGCATTTGATTTTTACCTTGTGCCTGTTTTATAACAACAAAGGATAAATAAAGATATGTTCATTCAAATTGCATTTGTAATTTAGAAAGGATCTATATTACATGTGCCAGTCTTATATAACTACTCAAAACAAAACACAAAAGAAAAAAACTACCGTGAAAAAATGGTGAGGACACAGCAAGGCAGCCATCTATGAACTAGGAAGTGGGCTTTCACCAGACACTAACCATGCTGGCACCCTGATCTCAGATTTCCAGAATAGTTGTTTTGCAAGGTGTTCAGTCTATATTGTTACAGTAGCCCAAACCAAGACAAGGACTTGGAAGTACAGTGAGGGAGGGGGACAGGTGAAGGGAGTTTTTATGAAGGAGGTGGCATTTTTTAATTGGGCCTTGAAGAACAGGTAGGTTCTAGACACATAGGAAATATATTTTTAAGCCTTGTGGACCCAGAGGAGAAAAGATCTAGGAGCAGGAAATCAAAGTGAATGTCTTGGGTAAAAACAAGTAGTTTAGTAATACTAAGCCAGAAAAGCTAAGGGAACCAGAACACAGGGTCTTTAATGTCAACCTAAGGTCCCTGGATTTGTTTATGAGAACTGCTGGAGAGAGGGAGGCACTGTGTACAAGTGTGTATTTGGTGCAGAAAGTTAAGTGAAGGACATGATCAAAACTATCCTTTAGAAGGACTAATGACTCCTTAGAAATTTAAGATGGATGACAGTGGGAGAGACAGAAGGGAGAAAGCAGATGACCTCCCTAATTAAAATAGCTAAGAAAACAAAACTTCATATTAAAATAGCGACTGTGTTATATAACAACAGGTAATCTGTGGAACTCACCCCCCAAGAATGCAGCAATGGTGTGTGGCTCAGCAGCTCCATATCGGCAGCTGTAGGAAAGGATGGAGACAATGAACATAGATTGGCCTTATGACAGGCAGGTATATTATCTCTTATATACCCTAAAGAATACTCACAATTCATGGACATAATCATCTTTCACCGTTACAGATAACCCATACTCCTGAAGGAAGCCAGTGAGACAGGACTTCAACTTTCCTATATCTTCTTCAACTTGATAGTTAGATACACCTAAAAAACAAAACAAAACAAAACAAAACAAAAAAAAAAAAAAATATATATATATAAATTAATTTTCACTAAAATAAATATATAATTCAAAATTAATGACTACATCTTTTACTTAATCCAGTTTCAGATATTCTAATCAAAATAGTAAGATTTGAAACAGAAGAACAAAAATAAGAATGAAACCAATTATTTGCAAATATTGGGAACCTATAATAAAAGAAACCAACTAAAATCTATTACAAATTCAAGTTCAATACGTCCTTATCAACTGCTCCCTACCCAGCATCTAGAAGATTACCTGGATATTGGGGCAATAATTATTTAATAAAAGAACTAAATGAGAAAATGTTCTATTTATACCCTTTATAAAAAAAAATACAGTCTTCCTTATTCATTTCTAAGAGACTAAATGACACTAAGGACATAAAGCTATAATAATAGGTAACATTTATTGAATACCAATAGATGCTGGACACTTTACTAAGTACCTCATTTATATTAATTGATTTAATCCTCAAAACAACCCTATGAAGTAGTTACTAGATAGATAAAAAAACTGAGCCATTGAGAGATGGAAGTTAGTATCTATCCTCATTTTTACAGATAAGAAAACTGAGGCTCAGACAGATTATTCTACTTAGCTCATAAATAGCAAAATTAAGATATGAACCCAGGAAGTTCTTTAAAAAAAAAAAATAGTTGTACATGGACACAATATCTTTATTTAATTAATTTTTTTTTTTTTTTTAAATGATGCTGAGGATCGAACCCAGTGCCTCACACATGCTAGGCAAGAGCTCTACCACTGAGCCACAACTCCAGCCCCCAGGAAGTTCTTAATGATTAAAATATAATATCTCCAAAGGGTAAGCTATGGTTATTACCGCTGGAGGAGAAATACAATTATAATATTTAGGTATTATTAAAAAAATCAACCTTTCAATTTCCTGGTTTAAATACTTATCACTATTCTTCCTCATAATAGTGATGCCTATCCTTTACTGAGTACTTGCAGAGGTGCTAGCAATGTGTTAAGTGATTTTCATATTTCACACATTTAACCATTATAATCTAATAAGAGTAGATACCGTATATGCTATTCCATAGAGAACAGAGACATGGAGAGAAACAGTGGCTTACCAAGGTCACAGAGATAGTGACAGAACTTGGATTGGAACCCAGATTTAACTCCAAAGCCTGTGCCCTATCTGGTAGCTAGTCTCACATGACAGCACCCAAAATACTCTTTCAAGCTCTCATGTATTCCTTTCCCATCTTTAATCTAAGCTGGCCCTATGAAATGAATAGGACAACATAAGTAATGCTGTGTGGTTTCCAAGAGGTCATAAATAGCCTTGTACCTTTCATTTTTGGAATTTTAATGGAAGTCAGCTATAATATAAGAAGTCTACTCTTGGATTGCCATGCTAAAAGGAAGCTTAAGCTTGTAATCCCAGCTACTCAAGAGGCTGAGGCAAGAGGATTGCAAATTTGAGGCCATCCTATGGCAACTTAGTGAGACCCTGTTTAAAAACATTTTTTTTTTCCCAATGCTGGGGATGTAGCTCAGTGTTGGAGCACCCCTGGGTTCTATCCCCAGTATCACAAACAACAACAAAAACCTCAAATTAGCCACATGGAAATAGAATCCTAGTCAGTCCCTAGTTGTTCCTGCCATCCTGACTAAGGTGACAATCATGTGAATGAAAATGTGTTTTTGAATGTCTAACTCAAACAAGAGATGAGAATGATTCTAGTCCAGGCAAGCCCTCTCCCAGCCGGGCTTAGTGGTGCATGCCTGTAATCCCAGCTACTCAGGAGGCTAAGGCAGGAGGACTGTTAAATTCAAGGCCAACCTGGGCAACTCAGCAAGAGCCTGTCTCAAAATAAAATAAAAAGGGCTATACATATAGCCCAGTGTCTTGGATTCAACCCCAGACTGCTAAATAAATAAATAAACAAACAAACCTTCCTCAAAAGGCAATTGCCTGAGCACAGTTAATCCACAAAATCATGAGACAGTAATTTGTTTTAAATCACTAAGTCCTGGGGTGTTCTGTAATGCAATAAATAACCAAAATATATTCTAATCAAATACTATGTATAAAGCAATACATATTTGGCATTTATTCCCTTTTCCTCCCCCCTTCTGGTAAATTTGCTCATTATGACTGTAATCCGTAGGTATGACTACATTAGATGGGGCAACAGGTTGAAGACAGGTCGAGAATATATTGCTATGCAATAATCCTAAACAATTAAAATTACCAAGAATAAAAATATTCTTAACAACTACAGACCTTTGAGACTATGCCAATTCTCTAATTACTACATTTGCAGACAAATGATACTAAACAAAGAAATTCCAACATCTTCAATATCCTGAGTTCAGAAGTCACTGGCATACTTATGACTTTTCTGTTCTGCTGGATTAAAATAAGTGAGTCTTAGAAGAAAACTATGGTAACTAACAGAAAAAGTATCTCTCTCCGTTTTTTTTGTTGTTGTTGTTGTTTGTTTGTTTGATGCTGGGCTAAATAAATCCCCAGTCTTCTTTCTTTTGAGAGGATCTCACTAAATTGCAGAGAGCCTAAGTTGCTGAGGCTGGCCTCAAACTTGCAATCCTCCTGCCTTAGCCTCTGTAATCACTGGGATTACAGAAGTGTGCCACCACACCTGGCAAAAAAGTTTTCTTTAATACACATCCAACAAACATTCCTCTATTACAGTTTAGAATCAAGTACTACTTGCAAAATTACAAGTAATTTCCATGTGTCAAATTAGCCACATGGAAATAGAATCCTAGTCTAATCTGTTTACAACATGAAATTCAAATACCACTGTTATAAATATCCAGGGAACACTTAAAGATTAAATTTGATTTAAATGTTTATTCAAGACTTTATTACAGGGGCTGGGGTTGTGGCTCAGTGGTAAAGCACTTGCCTAGCATGTGTGGAAGCACTGGGTTCGATTCTCGGCACTGCATATAAATAAATAAAATAAAGGTCCATTGACAACTAAAAAAATACTTTAAAAAATAAAGACTTTATTACATTTGGTAACTTCATTGCTATTCTTACCTGGATATCTACCATGTTGTTTATGAAATCTATCAACAGCCCGTAACATTAAGTATAATACTATCTCATTATCTGGATTGTCCATGCTAGAAACTGAAAGGGAAAAAAACTATGAGTATGATTTGTGTAATTTGCAACATATAAACAACAAAGGGCAAAATTTACTATATACTCAAGTTTCAGGATACAAGACAATATTACCACAAATTAAGTATTTTGTGACAATAAAATAGAAAATGGTAAATAAATAAAATAATAAGGGGAAATGTATTAAGATGTAACTTAGTGGTCTTATGAGTAACAACTGGAGTCACTGCAATATCTACTGAAGTAGTAACATGACTTTAGCTCATATATAGCATACAACGGACTCAGTGACATTATGTATAAAAAGTTTTTATATAATATGCATACATTATAATTGCTTGGATAGGTGTATAGAATAAGATTAGTATAAATATTCACATTATTTTTTATATTATCACCATATACTTGACACTATAATACACAAAATATTTATCTTTTAACCTAGCATCAAAAGGTTATTATACTTACTAATTTCATCCTTGTTAACTGTATCCAAACCATATTCTTCAGCTAAAGATCGACATCTTACCACTCGAAGAAATGCAGAATTGCTGCCTGAACAAAGGAAAGATTTTTTGGAAATAATGGTTGTGACAGATGAATATTACAAATCTCAGGCCACCTTAAGAATAGGAAGTTTTTCAGACTGGGGATATAGTTCAGTTGGTAGACTGCTTGCCTCACATGCAGAAGTCCTGGGTTCAATCCCCAGCACCACAAAAAAAAAAAAAAAGAACAGGAAGTTTTTCTATGTACACTTCACAGACATGGGAGTAAGACAACGTGTTCTATTTGGCTTTAATCATTAGCAGAGAAGGCAGTAGAACACAAGTCATCTTAAATTCATATTGTTGGCACAAATAGTTAAGTACTGAGTAAGCAGGTGACACCTCTTTGAGCCTCAATTTTTAATCTATAAAATGGGGATAATACTGTCTACTCTTGAGAGTTGTTATGCGGATGAAATGTGACAAATATATAAAGTGCATACCTAGCATAATGCCTGATATGGCTCAATAAATAGTAATCCTCATTTTTATGGAGAAGTTGTTTTAAAGGAGAGAGTGGTGGTACTAAGGATTAAACCCAGAGGTGCTCTACTACTCAATTACACCCCCAGGCCCTTTTTATTTGTTTATTTATTGTTATAGTTTTTTTTTTTTTTGAGGCAAGATCTTACTAAATTGCCCACGCTGACCTTAACCTTAGGATCTTCCTGCCTTAGCCTCCCAAGTCATAGGGATTACAGTATACAACACTATACCCAGTTATATAAGGCATTTAAAAAAAACAACTTTGTATTATGGAAACTTTTAAATATACCCCAAAGAAGACAGAACAGAGTAAACTTTCAAATACCCAACATCCAGCTTTACAACAAACGCCAACATAGATACAAGGTGCAAAATTTATATCTATGCCATTGAGACTATGGAAAACTTAGAATTTCAACCACTTAAAATTCCTGGGAACATTCCCTGTGGCACATTTTTATCAAGTGAAATAAAGAAATTAATCCAAGGAGACTTACAGAGTAATTTTAATTCTTTCTCTGAAATAGACTCTGGTGCCTGTAAAGAGATAAAAGGAGGTTTGCTCCAGTATAAAGAGAAGATTAACACAGGGTGTAGCAGAAAGCCAATGGCTGTGAGATGGGGAGACTGGCCATCTCCAAGGCTGGGAGAGCACTTCAGAAACACCTTGTTTCCTTATAACTGGTGTCCTCAGGTAGGCAAGTGAGCATTCCCTCAAAGGAGGCACAGAGCTAGTACCATGCCCTCTCTCTCTAACCCCTTTCTGAGTGGAGTTTCACAACTAGGTGTGTAGGGAAATGTACCATCAAACACACAGTGTGCCAGCAGCTTACCTGGCCAATGGACTGCAGCAATTTGGCAACATGATTGCCCACAGCAGCAGCATCTTTCTTTGCTTTTTCACGGTAACTAGAAAAGAACAACAAAAAACTACAATTAACAAAGTTTAAAGTTAGCAAAATTTAAATTATTATTGTGAAGCAAACAAAAAAATTTCCTTTTCCTGAAAAAATACTGGTCTAGAAACATGAAACACAAAAATGCTAAAGATATGCTACCAGCAGCACCTTTTAGTGGTTGAGGATCTTTCCAGAGTTGGTGATAGACTCTTGGAGCCCACTAAAACTGAGGCTCCCACTGTAATTAAGAGCATCCAACTTTTGTCCTCTTAGAGGGATCCACAACCCAGGATTCTCTAACAGAGGAACTGATAAAATTTATCACTAAAGAACATGACTTACCTCTTTGAAGTCAAGTCCAAGAAAAGTTAGACTCAAAACTGTCCATCTACAAATTCATATAAAACTGTTCTTTAGGTCTATTTACATTTCACCCTCTAAAATGATTAGTGGTTAAGCTGACTACTTGCCATGTGAGGTTATACTTCTTTTTACTCTCAATTGACATTTCCCAAGTTTTGAATACTTGAACTCTTAGACTATGACAACACACTCAGATTTGTTAAACAATGAGTGAGATCTTCTCTTGTGTGATGTAATTTGGTCCTTGAAGAAACCAAGCCAGTAGTCCTGGATTCACTGGCATTAGTCCCAACTATATAAAGGTAATATCCATGCAGACCCATTTCTAAAACAGTCTATCTAGGTCAGGCTAGTGATACTGTATAGCAGATATCTATAATTATGGACTCTTTAAATTATGAAAGACTAATGAAAAAAAAAAAAAAAAATCAAAATAAGGACTTCCCAGTTCAAAATTATAGAGTAAAGGCTCTGAAACTGGTTTTCATGGTGTTTAGAAGGCCATGGCTAAGAGTATAGGCTCTGAAACTGAGTTTCATAGTGTTCAAATCTATGGTTCTGGCATTTATCAGCTGTCTGACTTCAATAAGTTACCTTTTCTAGGCTTTAGTTTCCTTATCTGTAAAATGGGGACAGTAACAGTATCTCTTATAAGGTTGTGAATCATTGTTTTAAATTATTCAATGCATAGAATAGTTTACAGCACTAAGTAAGTGATCAAATGGTAGGTTTTTATATTGAAATTTGAAAGAAAAAGATCTGCCCCCCAGGGATAGACAGGAACTCTCTGTACTTTCCACTCAATTTTGTTTAAACGAAAAACTACTCTAAAAAATAAAATCTATCATGAAACCAAAAAACATACAAAAGCAAAAAAAATACTGCTCCCTAAATTATTTTTAAAACAGGAAGGTTATAATAGACTTCCATTCAATTTCTGACTGATAAAATGTTTATCTCTAATATAAACAGGTTAAACTGTTACATAGTTTGGAAACAGTGACTTACACATTTTGTAGTTTTATATATTTGCCCGAATCTGCAATCATATCAGGAATTGTGCCTCGAACAGGTAAATTTCCTTGACCCTCTTTGGCCACAAATTCCTTTAAGGCACGAGCTAAAATCCAAAATGGTGGAGTCTAACAGAATCAGAAAAAAATAAATAAATAACATTAAGCAGTGTTTTATTTTGACCTAAAGATTAAAGTAGCATTATTTTTTACTTGTTGTTACCTGTCTGGTGATATTTATGCAGCGATCATCATTAAATATATCTTCAATACTGCTTGGAATCTAACAAAAGAACATGAAACATGTATTTATACTAAGAACTTGCCCACCTTATTTGTTATTTCTTCAAGTAAGTTCTTTGAATTCTCAGAGTGTAGTAAAATACCAACTTCTGATTTGTTTAGTTTTATTTAGAATCAGAACCAGGTGGAGCTCAGATGGGGAAAGAAAGAACGGAAGAAAGTCCTCTCCTGCCCACTGCTAGCATTCAAGGCAGGCTTATTCTCCTACATCCTAAATGGAGTAAAGGAGTTCAAATAAGTCATTTTATATAGTTACATCTGAAGACAACAATGATCACAGACATTACTACTAAGTCAGATTCATAGTTCTTCATGGTTTTCTGGCTTGTCAAAACAATTTGAAATCCCTGCACTCTAACTAGAGGCTTTTGAAAGAGACAACCACTATGAAAAAAACTAAGTTGTTTTATTTTATTAGCAAGCAAGATCATCACATATTAATAGGCTTTAATTCTACTATGGTATGGAAAAAAGAAATTTCTTGGTTGAAACCCCCTAACTGATCTTTCTGCTTCTAACCTCAGTTCCTTCCATTCTTGTCTCCTCACATGAATCAAAATGAACTTTAAGAAATACAAAGCAGATTATTCCACTTCCCTTCAGTGGCCTGCAAAGCCCCGTTATTTATCCGGCCTTTCTGCCCCTCCAAACTCAAATCCTTCCCACCACTTTCCCCCTTCTTCACTTCAATTACACTAGCTTTCCTACTGACCCCTGAACAAATGCCAAGCTTCATTCTACTTCAGGGCCTTTGCATATGTGTTTCCTCTGCCTGAAAAGTTTCCACCAGAACTCTGCATATCACTTCACTCAGGCTTTTGCTTAAATGCATCTCTTCAAGAGTCCCTCTCACCCCCATCTAAAATTGCCTCCTGAACCCAGACCACCTCTGGCCTATCATGCTTTTTTGACCCTTTGTTCTGCTCTAATTTTGTTAATAGCAACCAGTATATTTATATCTGTTTATTTACTGTCTCCTTAACCACTAGAACTTTATTTTTTTTTCAACTGTGGGTTAATTTTATAGTCAGTGAAATGCACAGATCTTATATCACTCTAAATAAGAAATAGAAAAATTTTATTACCCAAGAATATTGATTCACAAAGCATAAACTTTAATCATTCAGTTACACTGTTTCATTGTCTTCAAAAAGTCTGCAATGATAGTTTAAGGGCTTTCCTAATGTTGAAAAGCAGCAATTTTGCTGTTTTAAACTACAAGAAAATTCTAACTTCCTTTAGCAGGTTTGTTATTTCAAAGTTTCCAAAAACCTTCACTGGCCAGACTTCAACAATAAAACACCAAAACAAAAAGCACCTAAGTTATCCTCCAAATAATCTTAAAGTGTACAATGTTATTTAGAACATCTTCCATTATATCCAAATAATTACTGTCAGAAGAAAATGCAGGGTAACAAAATTTAACTTTTCAGGCAACACTATTTTTAACCAACAAAATACCATCTTCATTATATAATTCCTACCCCAAACTATTGATATTCACAAATCATATACTTCAAATAATTCAAACAAATTATTGTATCAATATTAAATGCTAAAGCACAGACATATATTTTAATAAGGATAATACAAAATCCTTTTTTTTTTTTTTTCCCCTTTATCCTTGTGCTGGGGATTGAACCCAGGGCCTCACACACAGCAGGCAAGTGTTCTACCACTGAGCTATACCCCCAACCCACAAAATTTTAATTATTTAAACAAGACTCAAGTTGTGTTACAGATATTTTAACTATACATTTAGGAAATATTAACTAAATAAATTATTTACAATAAACCTTTACATCTGAGAACTTTGGAAAAGAGTTTTCTTTCTAGCCTTTTTTTTTTTTTTTTTTTTTTTTCTTTTGCAGTAACAGGCATTAAATTCTACCACTGAGCTACATCTCCAGGTGTTTTTATTTTTTTATTTACAGACAGAGTCAAAGTTGCCCAGGCTGGCCTCAAACTTACAATCCTCTTGTCTCAGCCTTCTGAGTAGGAAAACATCTTTCAAATATGAATTACTCTGCAACTCTTTTAATACCTGAGTTGTATTTAGTGCTGTGTTCACATTTTTAATAGCTTCTTCAAAATTCTCTTCATCTTCTGGCGTTCCATTCTCATTCTTTAAAATTCCTATTAAAATAGGAAATGGTTAACAAACAATAGCCCTTTTCTTCTCACTGTGGCCCCCCCAACACTACAGAAATAATCCTGTCAGAGTCTGAAGGGAGAATTAGAATATCGAACCTTAAGAAGAAATATGACTCATCATTTGTCTTTCTTAAAACTATATAAGGAATGGGCTCCTTCACCTCCCCAGAGGAAAATAAAATAAAAGTTCTGATGGCATCATTTGATAAATGTATTAAAAGAAATCTACTAAACATCTGTTTCAAGCAATTTGCTTTCCAAACTTTATACAATACTTAATCACATCCCATAATATTACCTTGTCTAATCAAATCTCTGAAGTCCTCTTTTTCTTTATAGGTTTTAGGTATTCGTCCATTTGTCTAAATTGGTTAAAAATTTTAAAAATCTAGTTATAAAAACTCAAAATATGGAAATTGAGAGTCCAAAGTTTCCCCCATTCTTCACATGAGATTTCATTGACAAATATATACCTCAGAGGTTCACTTGATAGAAAATGGAAACTGCAGGCCATTTCTCTGTATTCATTCCCCCCTGCCAGTTTCAGAATGACATCTATTCAAATTTCGATTTGTTAATAAAAATATCAATATAAGAAGAGGAACTGCTAGATTTAAATTTAAAAGCTCCCACCTGCCCTACTACCCCATGAGGAAAAAATTAATCTCCCATTCCCTCCAAGGAAATTCTTTATAATAAATTGAAAATAGTCACATATGGAATTTTTTTTTTTAAAAAAAGGACATACTTCACTATACCACTGTGCTAGATATTTAGCTACGATCACAATCCAAGGAGTATGGCTATGGTCCTAAAAATAAGAGACAAATCAAAGAAAATATCAGTATTAGTTAATAACAATTCTTTATTCTACCATCTTGTTTTCAACAATATTTATTTATTTGTTTATTTATTTAATTATTTATGAATGATACCAAGGCCCTTTTTATTTTGAGACAGGGTCTCACTAAGTTGCTTAGGGCCTCACTAAATTGCTGATCCTCCTGCCTCAACCTCCCAAATTGCTGGGATTACAGGCATATGCCATCACACCCAGTTCAACAATATTTATGATTAGCTCCTGATATATGTAGAATAATAAACGAAAGAAAACAAACCGGGCAAATAAAACCGTTATATAATTTTTTTATTTGTTCATTTGCAGCAATGAGGATTAAACCCAGGGCCTTGCACATACTATATAAGCATTCTACCATTGGTTACACCCACAACATCTTTTTCCTTTGAGACATCACTAAATTGCCTCAAACTTTCAATCATCCTGCCTCAACTTTCTGTGAAACTGGCATTCCAGATGTGTACTTGGATGCCTGGCTACTTTAGAAATTTTTTTTAGAGGCAGTGTCCAACGTAACCCTTGTATGTTAGGTAGGTATTATGTTCCCATTTTTCCAGCAAGAAAAAAGGCTCAGAGGCTGCCACTCAAAAACATAGTTCAAATCTCAATTTCAGATACCAATCCTAGACTAAGAAAAGGAAATATTCTCTGTATTTTCTGATGAACCAAAAGATACCTACATTTTAATTAATATATAGGTGGGAAAAATGTATATGTTCTTTAAATTATATAGTCTGTTACAAATATTGTAATATATAGTTTCCTTGGTAATTTTCAAACACTAAAAATGAGTTTTAATAGGCTCAATTTCAACAAACATCTAATCCAAATCCAAACTATTCTTAAAAAATAGGAAAGGATTATGAAGAGCCTTCTGGGATGTTAAGGTCCAATTTCTTGATTTGGGTAGTAATTACAGAGATGTTCAGTTTGTACTTTTCTTCAATAAAGAAGCTTTTTTCAGTTTGTACTTTTCTTCAATAAAGAAGCTTTTCAATATAGCTCAGTTGGTAGAGTGCCTGCCTTGCAAGCACAAGGCCCTGGGTTCAATCCCCAGCACCACAAAAAAAAAAAAAAAAAAAGTTTTTTTCTTTTATTAATTTGGGGAAAAATAAATTTACTGGTAACAAGTAAGATAAAATGTGGGGCTGGGGTTGTGGCTCAGTGGTAGAGTGCTTGCCTAGCATGTGTGAGGCACTGGGTTCAATTCTCAGCAGCACATATAAATAAAATAAAGGTTCACTAACAAAAAAGAATTTTTAAAAATGTTATCGTGTGATCTGGATGACAGGAATATGGAGGTTTACAGTATTATCTCACACTGGTATAATTCAGAAACCTTAGGTTTAAAAAAAAAAAATGTCTTAAGTCTACAAACATAAGGTTGCACACACTACCAACCTTTTTTTCCATGTGATCCAAATCATAAGACTGAAAATGTTCTCTCAGTTCAGGAAATGGCTTATCCAGTCGTAGGTCCTCTAATGCATTATCTGGATGAGATTCTATTACTGTGAAACAAATAATCCAAAAAGAAACACTTAATTCTTTAGCAAAACTGCAGCTACACACTATAAGAACTTAAGAAATCTATAATTTTCAAATGGTCACAGAGCCTACAGATTTTTTTCACCATGTTACTGAGGTCACAATTTATAAATAATAAAATGCACAAATTTTAGGTAGAATATAAGTTTTAATAAAAGTAAAACTAAAATTCCTTTAGAATAGAATTTATGATAATTTAAAAAGCTCAAAACTGACAAAACGTATGTACAAATACCTGACAACCCACTCTTGCTCCTCTTGTGGTCTTAAATAAGAGAGCATCACTATCTACCTACGTCCCTTCCCTAGAAACCCAATGGTCATCTTGTTTTATTGTTTTCTTGGCCCCAACATCAGTTGCTACCAACTTCCTAACCTCACTTTGTATACTACTCTCTGTGTGGGGAAGTACAAGAGAGTGTGCAATTTTATTTAGTGTTTAGAACAAGGTACAATTCTGTCACTTGATAGCTAAGTGAACTTAGGCAAATAACAATCTGTGTCTCATCTGTAAAAAGCATATATAATTGTATCTATCTTCATGAAGCTTTTGGAAAGAATAAATGAAATAATCCACACAGCTAGCAATGTTAACTTTCATTATAATCTACCTCCTATTTCCTTCTTCCCTAACCCTATAACATCTTCCCTAAGTTCAGGGGTTCTCACTGTTTCCTCTCTCCCTTTCCTAGACCGCTGGAAATTTACTAACAGCAATGCCTGTAATTTTAGTGACTCAGGAGGCTGAAGCATAAGGATCACAATTCAAGGCCGTCCTCAGCAACTTAGACCCTGTCCAAAAATTTTAAGGGAGGGGAGGAGCACAGGATATAGCACAGTGGTTGAGCATCCTGGGTTCTATCTCCAGTACCATAAAAATAAAATAAAAAATAAAAAATAAAATATATACAAACATCAATCCCTGCCTCCAATCTCTGCCCCTTTAAACCCATACATTCCCCATAACTTCAGAGTGATCCATCCATTTAAAATAAAAAAATTTCATTCTGTCATTCTCCCACTTATAACTCTTAAATAGCCCACCATCACCTACCAGAACTTTACTCAACAAACCACTCCCTAACTGCCCGTACAGATACTACTGCTCCATGATGCTGTCAATGCCAATGGCTATCTCTGGCTCACAGCTGGCACAGGATGAAAACATTTCCTTGAGTAAATATGGAATACTGTATGAGCTCTGAATGAAAATTTATGAAAATCTAAGGTTACAATATTCATAAGTAAAGGGCTAAGATCAACCCTGAATCAATGTAGGCCGACCTATGAATTACTTTGGTCTCCTATAACACTGCTTCCTTGGAAACAGCAGTCAGGTAAATGCCTTCCTTGTCATATGGAATTGCTCATAAACTGGGGAAACCTGCATGAGAATGGAATAAAAGGTTGGTGCAGGGCTAGGGATGCTGCCCAGTGATAGAGCACTTGCCTAGAAAGTGCTAAACCCTAGGATCAATTTCCAATACTAAACAAAAAAGAAGACTGGTAGGGAAAAAGGTGATGTGTCTTTTATGTGTCAGAGTGACTCACATATCTAGGCTCTCTCCTGTGGCAGTCACACATGCCCTATGTGGGTTAGAGGGCAAAGGAAACTAGGTACTTGCATAGCTGCTGGACCTCCTAACAAGAAGCAGCTGTACAGTTGTATCTCCGCTTTGTATCCTTCTATAATGCTATGTAAAGCAATAGTAGATTAAAGCATATTGAAAAAAAAATAGCATATTGAGTCTGACTGCCACTTTGAACCTATAACCAGAGATGTGCTGCTATAAATTTACTTCATATTTAAAATAGACTTTCTAAATTATCAAGTTTCTAAAACTGTAACTAAAGCAACCAATAGCAAGCACCATATGCTCAACAGTTTTACCTGGATGTTCTTTTATAATGATCCTCATATAACCAACCAGTCCATATGTCCTACAGATCAAAAGAGGAATTTCAGAATTCCAGAGGACATTTGCTAAACGTAGTAACGTACTATAAAGGAAAACAAAATAAGAACATAAGCAAATGGATATATGCCAAATATAAAACATGCTGAACATGAAAATATCTTAAAGCAACTTTCTTACTAAATAATAAATGCAAAGACACATACTTTGCATTTGCCTAAGTCAAGAATATACTAAAAAGCAAACAATTTATTAAGTAAAAGTAAACTTTTACTAGACTAGAGGAATATGAAACCCTAGACTATTGTATTAGGAAGAATGTTACTGAAAAACACTTCCTAAACAGTTCCATGATAGAAAACAAATATTTATAAAACCTGGGCAACTTACAGAGATCCTGTCTCAAAATAAAAACGGCCAGGGATGTGGTAGAACACCGCTACGTTCAATCCCCAGTGCCAAAAAAAAAAAAAAAATACACACCTCTGAATAATTTCTATAATCAACTCTGACTGGTTTTTAATCACTAAAAAAAATCAATGTTCACTTTAACTGCTCTAAATACATCTAAAGAAAGTTCTATATCTGGGCATTTTCTTTTCCATCTTTTCTACACTAGAATATACACAAGAGCTTCAAACTGAAGATTTCCCTTGAATTTAAGAATTTCTTAGACTAAACAGAGAAAATAAAGTTATGCAAATCTATTAAGATTGAAATTTAAAAAGTATATATTTTAACATCAAAATTTACCTTTCAGGAAGCTGAGTTGCAACCACAACAGTAAACCTACAGAAAAATGAAGGATCATTGTCTAGAAGGTTTTCTGGACTCTAAATAAGACAGGGGGGAAAAAAATCCAGTAATTTCAAAATCAGATCAAACATAGCAGAAACAAGCTATTTTAAAATAAGTAGGCAACAAATTCTAACTAAACAAAAATGATACAAAGATTCAAAATTCTAAGTTTCTATGGCTTCGAACTATTAAAAATTACATTTCAAAACAGAAATAATAACATGCATAAATATACCTCTTCCACAAAACTTCCAGAGACATCATTATTTAGTTCTTGTAAGAATTCCATGGCAGCTTCAGCTCGGTTCTTTTTAAAAGCAAAGCATTTGACTTGAATTAGAAAATACTTATTTAATATATAATCCCCCAGTTTATAGATGAGGAAAAACAGACTGTGAAACTATCAAAATTTCATGCACGTATGACAACTCTGCTCCTCAGTGTTTAAACTCAAGTTGAATATTACTTAAACAGAGCTAAACCGTTATTATCTAGAATTCTTAAATGACCACATTATTTGCCCTTGACTTTTCTGATTAGGCAAATAACCAAAAAATCCTAGGTAGGAGGGAGGGATACCCTGGATCAAGTTTAGATTCACTCTAACCACCCACATCTGCAATCCTACACAAGTAGTCAATCATTCAAGGAATTGTCGCTTTCATTCAGAATATTAAACTAAGTTCACTAACAATTTTATAATTTTTGAGTTTGAAATATAAAAATAATCTTTTGGATAACTCCAGTTAAAAATTTTGTTAGCCAAAATACTCCATCCTCTGGATATTGCTACTCGAATTCTTAAACTATCAAACATATAAAGATTTATCAGATTAGAAAAATGAGCTAATAACTTTTTTCTCAGAGAATAAGCTCTTTTAAAGTCAAAACTTTTCAGGTAATCAAGACATAGTGGCATTATTAAATGCTAACACACAACTATATTCTATAACAAACATTTACCTTGCCAATACTGCTTCTTTGAAGGAAAAAACTAAAGTAGACAGAATAAAAAACACAATTAAAGGCTTATAAAGCTATAAAGGAAAAATTGTTTATAATAACATGTGTATTGCATTCATAATATAAAACAAACACTATTTTGATAACAGATTGTAACAGTCTTCTTGGAGAAAGAAAATCAGATGAAACTTAAAAAAAAAAAAAAAAGTTGAGCTAATAAATCAGTTTCCCAAAGTGTGTACCAGAGAATACAAATTTCACAAAAAGCTCTGAGAGAAAAGAGTTCCCAAGTTAAGAAAAAGGGAGGGGGGGAATACCACAATGCTGTATTTTCTTCTTGGAAATTCATAATACAATTTGAATTAAATTTTATAATATTAAATTTTTATAGTGAAGAAATTTTAATTTCATTGGACCCACTTCCCAAACTCCTTTGACCATAGAAGCCACTGGCCCATTCAACAGCTATTAACATTCTCTAGAGCCTATGTTCCTCATACTACCCTTAGGAAATGCTGTATAGAACCATTTGCTTCTGCAAGAAACTAAAACAGATTTATTCAGGCTTTTTCCACACATACCCATATCATGTTCCAAACCCAGATGTGAGGCTGCTCATTGTGCTTTAGATAGGAGGTGTCCCCCAGAATCACACATATGAGTCAATGCAAGAAATGATTCAAGAAGAGGTGATTATGATTAGATTATAAGAACTGCAATCTAATCAGTAGATAGGGATTAACTGGGTGGTAACTGTAGGCAGGTAGGGTGTGGCTGGAGGAAGTAGGTCACTGGAGGGGTGTGATTTTGGGATTTATATTTTGTCTTTGGAGAGCAGCACTCTCTGTATATACTTCCTGGTTGCCATGTCCTGACTTCTCCTCTGCCATACCCTTCCACTATGATGTTCTGCCTCACCTCAAGCCCAGAGCTATGGAATTAGTTGTTCATGGAAGTAACCTCTAAAACTGTAAGCCAAAATAAACTTTTCCTTCTCTTGTTCTTGTCAGGTCTTTCGGTTACAGCAGCAAAAAGTTAACCAAAACATTGCTGATCATAACCAGTGTGCTATTTTGTGCCACAAGCTCCTAGCTTCATAAGAAAAAGAAACCTGCCGGGCATGGTGGTGCACACCTGTAATCCCAGTGGCTGAGGCAGGAGATTCCAAATTCAAATCCAGCCTCAGCAAAAGCAAGGTGCTAAGAAACTCAGTGAGACCCTGTCTCTAAATAAAATACAAAACAGGGCTGAGGCTATGGCTCAGTGGTCAAGTATCCCCTAAGTTCAATCCCTGTTACCCTCCCCCCACCCCAATAAAGAAAAAAGAAACATTCTTATCACATCCAGCTATAATCAATTAAATAAGAATAATAACACGACTTTTTCTTTACATATACCAATAAAAGATTTATGCTATGGATAGCAGAAACTTCAACTACCACCCAAAGAAATGATATCAAAGCTAAATATGAACTAAATTCTGGTTTTCATTGTATTTTCTTATCATTGTTGTCTATCAACAAAAACAGTGTGAGATCCCAGACTCCAAATTCCTGAAAGAATGAGCTTAAAATCTAATTTGGGAAGGCTCTGAAAGTCTAACTATGATAATCTGAAAAGAATGATATATAGACCATCTTTAAAACAGTGTTTTTATAGAGCTAGTGTATTATGGTGAAAGATACACCTGGACTAAACTCAGAAGACATCCCAAAAAAAGGTATTATTTTTCATTATTCTCATAATCCCCAAATACAGTGGTTGTTAATTATATACTAACACCTAAGTAACAATGCAAGGATTTAGAGAGTGCCCAAATTTCACAAATAAGGATATTATGACTACTCCTTTGAATTAATAACAATAAAAATGGTGGTGATAGGTACCTTTGGTTAATGGTCTTCTTTACAACTCTGTGCTAGCTAGCACCTTACCTGTATTAACTCATTTATTCCTCCCCATAATCCTAAACACAATGAAGATTTCCACCATAAAGTCGTCACTGATCAAGAATGTGAAGCTGATTCAGGTCTTGTTCTTGAGGAACCGTACACTGCCTTTCCTAACATACTTATGTTTGAAAAGAAAAGAACATACTTGTTTCCAGCATCTTCTCCGCTGACCTGATTTCCATCAACGATTGTAAATGATCCAATACCTGGGAGATAAAACCAAGTTAGTCAAGAATATATATTTCTAGATCAGAACCTAAAAGAAGGTTGAGTTCTCAACTGAGAACACAACCATCAAACTACATTACCTGGAAGTACTAAGTTTTTAAGAATTTCCGTTCCTGTAGCTGTTGCATTTATTAGGCAAACATGAGCAGATTCCAAAGCTTCTTGCCCATGATCACCCCACAACCTAAAAGGACACAAATTCAACATTTTAAAAAACTTAAACAAAAATAAACCTTTCTCACTTGAACAGTGATTTTTTTTTTTTTTTTTTTTTTTTTTTTTTTTTTGCGGTGCTGGGGATTGAACCCAGGGCCTTGTGCTTGTGAGGTAGGCACTCTACCAGCTGACCTATCTCCCCAGCCCTTGAACAGTGATTTAAAGTGTTTTTTACATAGAATAATTGATATGATAACCACAGCAACATGTCAGGCAGGAACAGATTGCAGGATATCTACGACAGAGTAACTGAAGATTCAGACAGGTTATATTTTGCATGATTCAGTAGAAGCATCAAATCAGAACTAGAAACCTGGGTCTTCTTGCTCTTTGTCCATCATGCTCTTTAAGTGAAGTAACTTATAGTACAGAATGTCTAGAGTTATACTCATTATTAAAGAAATGTACTATAACCAGGTGCAATGGTGAGTACCTGTAATCCATACTACTCAGGAGACTGGCAGGAGGATCCCTTGAGTCAAGCTCAGGACTAGTCTGGATAGCACAGCAAGATTCCATTTCTTAAAAAACTAAAATATGCCTTGCACCTAAAACTTAGTCTGCTCTCTAGTTCATTTCTCCTAAGTTATGTGGATCCAGTGCATTTAAGATCTTCATATAAGACTTACCACTGTGACAGCTGCAAAAATAAGCAAAAGCTGTACCAAGAAAGCTAAACTATCATCATCTAAAAAGCCTCATATCAACTTCTACAAAAGTGCTTTAAAATATAATACCTAACAAACACTCTAATAGCATGATTAGTAGATGCATTAACAAATAAATAATAAGAATTAGAAATGTATGCTGTGAAATGATTCACACCAGCCTATCATTAACAGGGCAAGGTACATGATCACAAGTGTTGACTTCACCAAAACAACAAAAAAAAAAAAAAAAAAAAAAAAAAAACCCTATTAACTGATTTTTTTTTTGTCAGTACAGAAGTATAGGGGAGGCCAAATCATTAGAAAATGCCATAGTCAGCCAAGTACCAGCAGCTCAGAGGACTGAGAAAGACTGATATGCCTTCCCTGTCACCTGATGTAAAGCAGACTCCCCTTACTGTGTAGAGCAAACCATAACCAATGCCCCATTCCGTTTTTTATTTGCTGAGCATCCATCCTAAGCTCCATAACATCCCAAACCACCCCGCTATGTTCACCACTAGAGATCCAATGCCTACCACAGATCACAGAACATCTGTCAAAATGAATGGAAGAATAGCCTGGAAGAACCAAGTGGACCGGAAAACATGTTTTTTCATGAAAGGAGGGCACAAAGACATTTTGTTCATAGAACCTTGGTACCTGGAGAATGAGCCTAAGAATAATGGTGTATCTTTAGGTTCTATGTTTCAAGAAAGGAGCCAAACAAGATTAGTCACTCTATTCTCTAGCTTGCCTGAGAGCCAGGGTCTTGATGGCTGCTACATAACTCCTTCTAATTGCTTCCCTCTGAGACTTCCAAAGCAATAACCAGTTCTCACTATGAAAAGTAAAGTTTGGTCCTTTCATGGAATGGACTTGGTTTAAAACCCTCTTTTGGTGCTTGATCATGTATGATGACATCTGCATTCAAAACATAGGAATTCCAAGAATTTGCAAGAAAACATGGGGGTTACAAGGGCTTTGTCACTTTGTTTCTTCCCCAAGAAGCTTGGGAGTAATGATGCAACTGAGTACAAGATCTGAAAAAGTCTAAGGGCCTGAGTTTAAAAATAAGGAGAACTCTGGGCAAGTTACCTAACTTCTCTAACACTCAGTTTCCCCCTCTGTAGAACACAAGTAATGTCTACATTCAAGCACACTCTCAGAACTAAGTGCCCAAAGTCCCTGACACTAGACAGTAAGTCCAAGTGGAAGTTTCAGTCCTTAGGGACAGTGTAACTTCTCTTGGCTTGGGGGCTCCAGGAAGAGAAGGACAAGTATTTTTATTACCTCCATGGACTCAACACATAGAAGATACTTAATAAGAAGTGGGAAAGCAAGTAGGAAAACAGAAGGGTGGGGAGGGAGCCAAGGATCAGTCTGATGGTTTAAATCTGCCCTATCCATTAAGGTAGTCAATGGCCATATGTGACTACTTAGCACCAGATATGAGACTGGCATGAATTAAGATGTGCTGTAACTGCAAAATACTTGATTTCTACGATAGTATGAAAGAAAAAGTAAAATAGTAACTTTTTATATTGATTACGTGTCGAAAGGGCAAAATTATGGACATACTAGGTTAAATAAATCTCGTTATAAGAATTTATTTCACCTTTTCTTTTTACTTTAAGGTGGCTACTAGAAAGTTATAATTATGTACTGAAGTGGCTCGCATGAGACTATCATTATATTGGTATTGGACAGCGATAGGTTTAGGACAATGGCACTCGGTGCTGCTCTCGGCGAATGAGAATAGGGTACTGTCGATCCCATCCCATTCTGCAAAATGAGGGGCCTGGGCGCAGGTCACCCTGGGGAGCCGGCTGACCTGGGGACCGCGCACTTCCAACCGCAGACCACGTGGCGGATGGGCGCACCCTTCGGGGCAGAGGAGACCTGGCCTTGAAGAGGCACTACGACCCGGGGCCCGAGCCCAGAGCGCCGGCTCCCCGCGCCCCGCACGGCCGGGCCTGGCCAGAGGCCCGAGGGAGGCCCGCCCGCGCGGTCCGCGCGCTCAGGCCGGGCCGGGACGCAGGGGAGCCCACCGGCCCTCCCGCTCGGCTCGGTAAGCGCCGCCTCACCTCAGCTGCCGGTCGTACTTCTGCTCCTTGAGCAGCTTCCCCGGCTGCGCCATGGCCGCGCCCGCCGCGCCAGCAGCCCAGCCGCTGCCAAGCGCCGCCACCGGCTCAACACGCGCGCAGGCGCACCGAGCGCCCTTCGCCACCACCACCTCCCGCGCGTTGCCCGCAGGGGGCGCCGCCACTGCACTGCGCACGCGTCACCGGAATGCCCGGGCAACCGCAGCCGGGACTGGGAACCCGGCTGAATCTGGTGGTCGGTTCTGCCTGGATGCTCTAGCGCCGCTAATACGCCAGTCCAGCCCTCTGCCGGTGCAGTAATTGTGGGGAACTCGGGCTTTGGAATCAGGAAGACTTGGATTTGAATCACTTACTGCTTGTGAGAATTGCTCTTTGCCGTCCTCAGTTTGCTCACCGTGCAATGGGGACGAATGGGCCTTGATCAGAGGAATCTTTTAACCTTAAATGGAATTTTTGAATACACAGGGTCAGACTCACAAAGAATCTTGTATGAATAATAATTTTCATCATAATGATAGTTATCGTTCACCCATTACTTCCAACCTGTCACTCAACAAGCCCACACCTGAGGACGGGTTTTTGACCCACAAACCAGCTGCTCCTGGCTGCAGAGCAAAGAAAGTAAGTCCCGACCCTGTTCTTGGAGAGTGCACAATCCTGTGAGCGAAGAGGCACAGAAAGCCAGTACTCACCAGAAAACGTGGTCCTCCTATTGAGGGAAGCCAGGGGTGCACAGAGGAGCCCCACCCCACTCCTCTCCAGGAATGCTTCCTGTGGTGTGGGGATGGAAGGGTGTTTTTAAGCAGAAGGAACAGCAGGTGTCATCTGTAGGAGGCAAAGTAGGCAAGGTAAGCTTTAGGTACAAGTGAAATGTAGTCAAGTGAAGGACCACGAGCATACAAACCAGAAGCTCCCTACTTCCTTTCAGGAAGAGGATGTTGTCACATGGGACATGAGGAACTGGTAGAGTAAGGGGCTAGAGGATCCATGACCAGCAGGGAGGGAGATAAGGATTCTTTCCCCCTCTGTATTCCAGACCCTATGGCAACTTCAGGTTAATAATTGCCTGAAATAAGACAAAAATGAGGACAGATCCCCATTGAGGACAGGGGAAGGGCACAGTTTGACAGTAATGATGCAATGATGATGAATGCCCTTCCCTGGGGTACACCCTCCCATCACTTCCCTGGCCCCTACCCAACACCCATGAAGTACAACTGATGAGAGACAGAAGCATGAGACTTTCCCAGATCATCACATGCTTATGCAGTCACATTTCCTTCTCCATTCAGACAGGTGAAATATAAAGGATAATAAAATACACTCAGGGAATGTAGGAAGGTCAAAAGGCGACAGGTGAAAGTCCACTGCCTAGCCTCTCATGCTCAGTGCAGTCAGGGAATGCATGAAAGGAAACATTCCCAAATTTGGTGAAGGAGGGAGGAGGGGACAGAGGAGTCATACTGCCAATGAAGGAATGCATGACTTTGAAAAGGGTTGTGTTGGTGGTGTCTGTAAAAAGATACCTCAGGGAATTTGTTTCCTAGGACTGCCATAGCAAAGTACCACAAACTGGGTGGCTTAAAACAAGAGAAATGTATTTTTTATAGTTCTGGAGTCTGGAAGTCTGAAATCAAGATGTGGGGAGGACTGTGCTCCTGAAACCTGTAGGGGATCATCCCTTGCCCCTTCCTAGTTCTGGTGGTTTGCCAGCAATCCTTGGCTTGCTGCTGTAGCACTCCAATCTCTTCTTCCCTTGTCACATAGTGTTTTTCCCTTGTGTCTTGTTCTATGTCTCTTGTAAGGACATCAGTCATATTGGATCAGGACCTATCTAATGATGTCATCTTAACTTGATTACATCTGCAAAGACCCTAGTTACAAAAGTTCACATTCACAGGTACTGGGGCATTAGGACTTACTTAAATAACTTTTGTGGGGTGTGCAATTTAACCCACTGGATCATTTAAAGGTTCCTTAGCTGGAGCTGTGGAGGCTGATTAGATACAACCCCTTCCATTTGGAAATTCAGGGCCTACATGTATATTTCTTGTATTGTGGAGTGCAGCAAAATAGAGGTATCAGACCAGGAAGCCATGACCTAGTTAATTTGGGTCATTGTTTTTCAAAGTGTCATCCTGGACCTGCAGCATCAACATATCATTTGAACACTTGGTAGAAATGCAAATTCTTGTTCCTTTCCCATACCTGCTAAATTAGAAAGGTCTAGGAATATGTACTTCTCTCTCTCTCTCTCTCTCTCTCTCTCTCTCTCTCTCTCTCTCTCTCTCCCTCTTCATAGATACAGATAGATAGATATATCAAACAGGCCTTTGGCCTTTGACCTTCATGAACTCTTGTGCTTACCCAATGCAACAGATACTGCTGCTAACCTTGTTTTACAGAGACAGCAGAGGCTTAAAGAGAGGAAGGCAATATTAAAAATTAAGAGATGAGGGCTGGGGAGATAGCTCAGTTGGTAGAGTGCTTGCCTTGCAAGCTCAAGGTCCTGAGTTCGATCCCCAGTACCGCAAAAAAAAAAAAAAAAAAAAAATGAGAGATGAGAAACAAATACTCTTAACAGATCTGGCCAGACCCCCTACTCAGGTCTGATATTATATCCGTCCTTGTTGGTCTCAGCCAAGGAAACCTGGATCTATGGGCTCCCATCTATGCATCAGCCTGGTCTATGGGAGGAAAATCAGGAAAAATGAGTCATAATCCAGGACACTTTGAGGACCTTGACCGACCAATAGCCCTCCCTGCCTGCCCTTGACCATCCCAACTCTTCTGGCTCTTGTGCTCATTGGCTGATTCTCACCTCTCTCCCCAGCCCCATAAACTCCTTAAGGCAGCAATAAGTCTATAGTCTTCACAGTTGTATCACCTATGCTGGCCCGGCACTTGACACCTAATAAGTTTTTATAAATGCTCACTGAGAAAAATAAATTTCCAAAATTATTTCTACCACGTGTACCATGTGGTACATGCCTATAATCCCAGCAACTTGGGAGGCAGAGGCAAGGCAGGAGGAGCACAAGTTCAATTTAGCAAGACCTGTCTCAAAATAAAAAAATTTTTAAAAAAGGATTGAGTATGTAGCTCAATGGTAACATACCCCTGCTTTCAATCCCTAGTACTGAAAAATAAAATAAGTTATTTGGCAATGTGCACACCATCTAATTTGGTAATTCCACTTCTAGCAATTTATCCCAAGGATAAAGGAAATCATCAGACACAAAGATGTATAAATAAGGATGCTCACTGCAGTGCTATATACAATAGCAAAAACTGGAAATAATGCATATACCAGAGCAATGAGAGAAAATTGTGTCACATTTTCCAAGTCTAATCAAGCAGGGGAAAACAAACTGATCACAAAACTGTATATATAATACTGATTGTTCTGTACATAGTGGAAAAACCTGGCAGAATGGTTACTAAAGTGTTAACAGTGGTGATTCTTGTTTAGTGACATAACTAGTGACTTAAATTATATTTTTAAATTGTTTCTTACATTTTTTTCTACAACAAATAGGCATCACTACTATAGTCATGAATGTTTTTCTTTTTCTTTCCTTTTCTTTCTTTTTTTGAGCCAGGGTCTTGCTGGGTTGCCCATTTTGATCTTCCTGCCTCAGCTTCCCAAGTAACTTGGATTACAGGCATGTGCCCCCATGTCCATTTGTTGGGGTTTTAGATGTGGTCAACAAGTGAAGTGGAAGGGGAGAGAGTAGAGGTCCTAAGATCAGAGGTTTGCATCCTTAGCACCAGAAGTCTCACGGATTATCACCTCATCTGACCATCCTATTAGCCTGTTAGATTCAGTCCTTCACATGAGCTAAGTGAGCTCTCGACCACTGAGCTATAACCCCAGTCCTATTTCATAGATTTAAAAAAAAAAAAAAAAAAAAAAAAAAAAAAAACCCAAAACTCAGAAAAGTGAAGCATACTTGCCCAGGTCACACAACCAGAGATGTTAGCTAGCTAGAAGTCAATCCCAGGTCTATCTGAATACACAGTTCAGTCTCAGTGCATCCCTGAATGTACACATATACATACGTATGTGGAGTGGAATTTGTGTGTATGTGTGTGTGTGTGTGTGTGTGTGTGTGAACATGCATGCACATATGATAGTGGGTATCAAACTCAATATATACAATTTTAAGTACAAGGAACAGGACTTCCAGCCTGGCCCACTGACCCTATGCATAACAGTGAGAAGGAGGCATGATTCTGCCTATTGTTTCTGCATTGGACATCTGTAATTTCAATGGATATGCAAAGGGATCCCCATGAAGTGGACAGGCAGGGACAACCCCCTTATCACTTTGTTGTAGAGCAAAAACACTGTACTCTGAAGGGAAGTGAGATCTGGCCAAGGATACTTGATAAGTGAGCCCATAACTTTTCAAGCTGCTCATCATAGTTCCTCATCTGCTTTCCTCCCCCATAAATTATGAAAGGCAAGAGCCACTGATATCAGTGAGACTAAAGAGTAAACTCTCAAGCAGATAAATCAATTCAGCTTTAAAGACAGCATGTAATTGAGAGTGGAGGCGTCGGTATGGGGGTATAGTTTCCCCCAACTTGACCTGAGTGGGCTACTAGGGCAACTGGAGGTTCACCTGATAAGGGCAGATGTCACTGCCTCCTCTCACTTGTCTGAGTTCCCAGCACCCAGGGGAAACTGCTAAAGACAGGCTTCAGGAAGGGAAGAACTGAATCAATTTTTAATGGTTGTTGAGGAGGTAATACACTGTACATACTTTAATTCTTTCAGAAAATATACAGTCTGATCACTTCTAGATCTTTTGGTCAAGATGAAGTATAGAAAGTATACTTTTGGTACCCTCCCCTGACCCTTCTAGTCTCTGAGTTCTCTGGAAGCACAACATTTCCCCTCTTTCTCTAATTCCTTCTTTTAAAAAAATTTTTTTTTCGGTTGTAGATGGACACAATACCTTTTTTTAAAATTTATTTATCTTTATGGGGCTGAGGATGGAACCCAGTACCTAGCACATGCTAGGCAAGTGCTCTACCACTGAGTCACAACCACAGCTCCTCTAATTCCTTCTTGAGAGCACTTGCATATACACACAAATGAGAAACAAATTTGAAATTCACTTCCTCCCCTTTGCAAGATTTTAGACAATGTTGAGTGAACCCTAGGCTTTCATCCTTGCTCTGCCACATACTGTGCATCCTAAAGCCCATCACTCAACCTCCCTGAGCCTTGCATTTCTCTTCTGTAAAATGGGACCCAAATCCTCCCAGGATTGCTGCATGGATGAAGCTGGATGAGAAACTATATTAAGAATTCAAGGGGTTAGCATTAGGTTTAGGGTTAGGTTTAGGGTTAGGGATAAGGAGAGCGGTAAGAATGAAGGAAAGAAGGACTGTATAGAGGGAAAAGAGGGGTGGGAGGGGTGGGGGGGAGGGAAAAAAAATAAACATCATTGCCCTATGTAAACGTATGATTACACAAATGGTATGCCTTGACTCTATGTACAAATAGAGAAACAACATGTATCCCATTTGTATACAATTAAAAAAATAAATAAATAAATAAATAAAGAATTCAAATTTTATTTTTAAGTACTATTTTAAAAATAAGGAAAAGACCTGGGTTGCTGTGAGGAGGATGTGGGTCAATGGAGTTTGGGCCATTCCTAGATCCCTAAGTGTGCTGCAGGTCCCCTGCAAGAACAGTCTCCTTCCAGGAGAGAGGCCGCAGGCCTCCCCTGAGGCTTGCTTTTGTTTTCTTGATCTGGAGGTGGTCTTTCTGGCTTGGAGGCCTGGGACTTTGACAATGTTATATTCTGCATCACTTGCTGGTCTTGAACCACCCCCCTACAGCTCTATCATGAGTCCTCTAACCCTACCCTAAGGTAAGATTTATATTGATAGCCCCTTTCTGCTCCTGGGTCAGTGAAGGGTATCTCTGCAGGACTGGGAAGTCACTGATGTTGGCCAAGCTAACTAGCTGTCAGTTAATCTCCACGATTCTATCTGGGGAACTAGAAGAGGGAAACAGACCCAGAGATACAGAGGAGCTAGGTAGAAGGAATGATAGACTCCTTCCCAAGGTCAATCAAGAACAGGACCTTAAATAGTGTCCCCTGGTCAAGGTCTGATCAGCAGACATTCCACAAATGGCTCTTCGGCTCCTGTTGGGTAGAGGCCCTGGGTGGGATCATTTGTCTTGTCCTTCCATCCACCCATCTGTTTATCTTCCAAAAACTGCCTGCTGAGGCCTAGCCAGAGACAAGCCCTATCCCTGGCACAAGGCCACATGCTAAAATGAATCAGATTGGGCCGGCTGGAGTTGGTGGGTGGAAGACAGAGGACATACCAGGAGGAGGGCATGGCAAAGCAAGGTCCAGGGCTCGTGGGTGGGAACATGTTGGGCAAAGCAGATACTGAGGTTGAGTGCAGGGTAGAAGGCCTGAACTCCTAGCAGGTATGCTGAAAGGCATAGGGAGGCAAGGAGAGCAGATACAAACAGCAGGCTGTAGAGGGACAGGCAAAGGGTCCCTGAGGAAAGAAGGAAGTAGCAGAGAGAATGAAGGATGGTGGGAGGCAGTGCCTCAGACTTAAATCTGTGGGGGAAGCTAGTTGAAGTGAGTCTGTCAGACCCCATGCCCATTGGCTAATGCCATTCTGCCCTACTCCCACTTTAGTGCTCTGGTTTCACCTGGGTGTGAATTGACCATCCTGTATCCTCATCTAACCCAAGGCTCCAGGACTCTAACTGGCTCCCAGCACCATGGCAGATGTGGTAAAACCCACCACATTCAAAGCGAGGCAAATGGAATGACTCTCTCATTCCCTGGCCAGACGACCTTGGGCAAGTCACTTCACCTCTCTTGACCTCAGTCTCCCGCTCTGTTAAATAGAGCCAATGTAAGCACTCCACCAGTGTAGCATAACTGTATCATAGGAAGGACCCAGAGCTTGGCCTAGCAACTGCCAAGGCATTCGACAAACAGGAAAGGCTCCAGATTTGGACCCTTGATGGTCAGTGCAGTTTGCAGTTTGAAGGGGACTTTTCACCCCCATAAGACTCAAGGCCTAGAGTTCAGATCTTCACTGGTGGCATTTACAGCTCAGGGACAGGCCTAGGGAGGAGATGCAATGTAGAGACGTCCTGCAGCCCTCAGCGTGGGTGGTCTCTCCTGTTCCAGAGTCCGTACACGTGCTGGGTAAAAGAGGGAGACTTCTCAGGTCGGTGAGTGAATGGGGGTAGGAGGACAGGTTTACCCCCCAACACACACCTCTCATCTCGATTGAGGACTTAAAGGGCCTGCGGACGGGCGGGGGCAGGGCAGGGCCGGCCTCTCTCGCCCTGCTGGGGGGTGGGGGGCGGGCCCCCGGGGAACTGCTCCTCCCGCCCGCCGCCGCTTTAAGAGTCTGCTCCGCGGCAGCGAACGGGGCTGGAGCCGCAGCCCGAGCAAGCGGACCAAGCCTAGCCGGCAGGTGCACGGCTGCGGGGACAGCAGCGGCATGACCGGCCACCACGGCTGGGGCTACGGCCAGGACGACGGTAGGCGCAGACCCCTGCCAGCCCTGACCCAGCTCACTCGCCCTAGACCTGCGCGCCCAGCCGGGTTTCCCGAGCGCGCAACCCCATGCTCCCGGACCGACCGGGACCCCTCTCCTGTCCAGCCCCCAGAACCTGGCTCCCTTACCGAGCCCCAGCCCTGGTTCCCCTGCGCGCTGTGCAAAGTCCGAGCTGCGCCGGGAGGGCCCCGGCCACCAGCAAGTGACCCAATGGTTGCACGCGTCCTGCCGCCACCTCCGCGCAGCCCCTGACTGCCGCGCTCGCTGGGACTCGGCCCCGGCACTCATTGACTCGTCCCAGGCGTGCGCTGCGCGTGGAGGTGGCCCAGGGCAGCGGCGGGGGGCGGTCGCGGCGGAGCGCTGTGCGCGGGTGTCTGTGCGGGGAGCGCGCACGGCGTGTGTGCGGGGACCTCCGGGAAACCCGGCTCCGTGAGGGCAAGGGCGCCGTGTCCCCGGGAGAGTTTCCCGGTGGAAGTGACCGAGCTGCGGTGGCCATCGGTAAGTGAGGGAAAGGGGCACTTGGGGGCATGTGTCGGAGTGTCCACACCCAGCAGGGTGTCTGAGCACGTCGATGTGAAGCGGGAGCCGGTGGCCCATACTAGCCTCCTGGTCTAACGGGGAAATAGATTTTCTACCCTGCCTCAGTTGCTATAGGATGCAGAAAGGAGGAAGGACGCAGCAAATAAGCCAGACGGCTTATGTGTGGGTCTGGGACCCGACAATTCCCTTTTAGTCTACTTATCAAGCAGGGATGGAGGTATGGAGTAAGGGCTTTCCCATGTCCCTGGGGATGAACAATGTACCCCCAAGATCCAGACTATCAGTAGGGGAACCCAGGTAGGACAGATGGGGGTTGGAAGGGGCATTCATTCATTCCTTCAGCTCCATTTCCCTGGGGAGAGAGTCATTGTGAGGGGGGATGGGGGGGTCCTGAACCACAATCTTTGGGAACACGAAGTTGCAGTGGATCAAAGGGAATCAGGGAGGTGCTTCAGAGTCTCTGGTCCCCTCTGAAACGCCGAAGGACAAAGGAGCATGTTTTGGAAGGGGTACCCCAGATCTGAACATGCAGGAACTGAACAGAGACATTCAAAAAAAGGCAACCAAGACCGGCAAAGATGGACGAAAAGGCAAAGAAGGGGCAGATTGACAGCACACATGGAAGACCATCTTCCCCCAGCAGTTAACTCTTGGGTGCTTCTACCAAGTTTGAGTCCCCTACTTCAGCCCTCCCTGCTAATCCTGCCCACCAGCTCTGAGCATCCAGCATCCTGAAGGGCCTGTTCCATGGGCCTGCTGCTCACAGGTAGCTGCCCCTCACCCAACTACACATGGATTGTCCTGTCTAGGGGCAACGAGAAAGCAAAGGACAGAGGACAGAGGTGCCGGCATGCGGCAGCACTCTCAGGGCTTCAAAAATAACCCAGTAGGGCTGGCCGCGATTCTGAGTCATCCATTGGGGACACAGCTCTGTCGGCACCTGCTGCTGTTTTCTCAGGAAAACTTAAGAAGCCAAAAAGGGGGAGAAGCACCAGCCGGCAGTAGCTCTAAAAATAGGCTGTATCTCAGGATGTTCCCCAGGGAGATGCTGAGCCTCTAGGCTGCAGATGGAGCCTCTGGGAGGCAGGTGGTGGGCGCCCGTGGGTGTGCATGCAGGTGTGTATGTGTGCGTGTGTGTGCACGGGCATGTGTTTTGCTGTGGTCCCCTTGTGCAAACTTGGTTTTCCAACAGGAGGTTTTGTGTGTGAGGGTGCATAGATGTATGTCAGATGTAGTCAGTAGGGCTGTGAGTGTGAGCACATGCGTGTTCTGAGCCTGGCATGGTGACCCAGGTCGCTGTGCACATGTGTGTACACATGTGAAGATCTCAGTGGACCTCTGGGCACGTGCTTGGGGAGGTCAACTGGAGATGGTACAGGTACATGCCATGTGTTTATAGCATGTGTGTGTGCGAACATGCACACATGGCCCTAGGTCCTCTCATCTGTGACATAGGCATCATGCAACTTTCTACTTCATAAGACAGTTGTGAGGAGTAAATACACGTCACCGAGCCAAAGCTAGGTTGATGTTTTTGTTATTAGTATCACAAACGCCAAGTTTGCACTAAGTTACTCAAGGTTCAGGAAGAGGTTAAATACTGATAAGATCAGACCAGAAACTTCAGATGCTTGGGGGCCTCCCTGATTGTGTGTTGGAGACTAGGGGTTTTGGGATTCACTACCTGGAACCAACTCTGTCTGTAGCCCCGCCATGTTCCCTTCCATGCATTTCCTCTCTGGGCTTCCTAGTATGGTGGGAGGGAAGTTTTAGTGAAGCCATTTTCCAGAGAAGGAAATGGAGGCTGAGGGGAAATTAGCAGAATGGGATTAGAACTCCAGGCTGCTTCAAAGCAAAGTCTCACTGAAGGGATGCCTGGGAATCGAACCCCAGGGCTTCCTTCAGCCTGAAGCTCAGAGATCCTGGATATCCTGAGTCCTTGCCCACTCCCTGCCTGCAGGCCCCTTGAATTGGCACAAGCTGTATCCCATTGCTCAGGGAGACCGCCAGTCACCCATCAACATCATATCGAGCCAGGCTGTGTACTCACCCAGCCTGCAGCCACTGGAGCTTTCCTATGAAACCTGCACATCCCTCAGCATCACCAACAATGGCCATTCTGTCCAGGTAGACTTCAATGACAGTGATGATCGAACAGGTAAGTGGTCCCTGCCAAAACTTGCCACCTGTCCCTGCTAGGGTCCTAACCCTATTAGACTAGTTCATTGGTTTCTCTCAAGAATCCACCTCTCAGATGGGCAAACAAAGGCTCAATGAGCTAGGGAATGCCAGAACAAGCTGATCTTGTTCCCAAAGTCTTTCTCTTCTACTCACCCATGACATAATGGTCTCAACTCTCATGGGCCACAAGGAAGCCATAGAAGCTCCTTCTTAGATCTCTTTGCCCTGGGATTAGAGTGTAGGTCCTTCGTGATAAATTCCTAGGCAGAGGCTTTAGGAGTGCTCTTCAGTGAAGGGATTTTGTCCTATTACCAGGCCTGTGGGGGAGGTAGTGGGGTAAGGAGGGAAGCTGCTAGAATTTCTGATGTTAGGAAGTGTTCAGTTCTTTGACCCCTCCCCTTTACCCACCCCACACACATAATGAAAGCACTCAAGGGAAATTAACTGTCACATAGAAAAACAAAAGAGCCACAGTGGGAGGCTGAGGCAGGAGGATCACAAGTTCAAGGCCAGCCTGGGCAACATGATTAAACCCTGTCTCAAAATAAAAAATAAAATAAAAAAAGAATTGGGGATGTCACTCAGTGTCACTCAGTAGAGCACCTGTGGGTTCAATCACCAGTACAAAAGAAAAAGAAAAGAAGTTCAAAGGCACAAAAGAGGAGGAAAGCCAATATTGTCATGAGAGTGATCTAAATTGCTTAATCCTGAATGACTGATAGGCAAGGGATAAAGGGAAAGAGAGCAGCTATAGTTTTTGTTGCAGAAGAGAGGAAGTCTAGCAGATCCTCAGGAGAGAGAGAGAGACAAAGCATTTCCTTGTACTGAGCTCCAAGAAAAGAAAAACCTCTTGTTCAAAACTTTAGGAAGAGGACATGCGGGTCTAGATGACAGAATACCCAGGCCTGAGGAGGCAGTGAGCCAGGGGAAAGGGGAAACAAAGCCCCACCCCACCATGGTTCACTCTGGAGGTCAAATGGCTTGGTGCCAACAGAGTACTGAGGAGGGAGGAAGGAGGGTGGGCAGGGAGAGAGGTCAGAGAATGAAGGTTAGAGATACCTATGGGTCCCAGGTGAAGCAAACTCAAAGAGGTGAACGCCCACACATCTCTCAGGAAACCCAGCCTGCAGGCCCAGTTCCTTCCACCCTGGAGGATAGGGTGGCCTTCCTGCCCACCATCCCCAGACTCCCTTTATCAACTTTCCACCTTTGCCCTGGACAGGCCCTGTTTCTCAAGTAAGGCAGGGAGGGCAGCAAGAAGGGGCCTCTAGACTGTTCTGTCCTTCTCAAGGGGCCCACATGGGGACAAGGACCTGCCCTGGTCACTCATCATGGAGGGGCCTTAGGGGAACTCTGAGCCTGGGGCCGTCACCTGATCTAGGGGCTCACATTCAGGCCTGGCTGGGGCCCCCTCCACTGCCAGATCCCTTTCAGTTAGAAATTCTATCGGTCCCCAGGAGGCCTTGTGCATGGCCCCAGCTCATCGGCTATCAAGGTGAAAAGTCACAAGCTCAGCACAGGTGGGACCCTCCAAAGAGGCCATTTATGCTGGAGATGGCATTGGAGGCACTAAAACCTGTCAAATAGGAGGGTAGGGACCCTCAGGAGCTGGCTCCCTCCTCTGAGGCAATGCCATGTTTGGGGGTGGGGGGTCTCAAGGTGGTCAGGGAATTGGGTCCGAATTTAAGAGATACAGGGTCATACCATAGCTCAGTGCCTTGCTGTGTAACTGTGGGCAAATGCCTTGCCCTCTCTGTGCCTCAGTTTCCTCCTTTATAAAATAGAGATAAGAATAGATTCTGCCCCTCATGGGCTATTATGAGGACTAAACAAATGAATCCTTGCAAGCCAGCCTACGTCAGAGATCCAGAAAGGGGAGGTCTACTATTAGTGCCAATGGGGGCCTAGCTTCCACAAGAAATCAGGAGTGGGGAGGATAGCCCAGTGGAGGGTTATCCTCCAGGCTGCAGGTTGGCAGGATTTCTGCCCTGACCCAGATTAAAGGCTCTGATGGACGGTGGGGACTCACCCCAACCTGGCCAGACGAGTGGACTCTCCACATGAAACACACACGCCCTTCCTGGGCTGCTGCCCTGGACCTGACACCGCCACTACCAGGCAGTGTGGGTCCTCCCACGCCCATCGCCACAAACCCCACTTCTACCCACAGTGGTGACTGGGGGCCCCCTGGAAGGGCCCTACCGCCTCAGGCAGTTCCACTTCCACTGGGGAAAGAAGCATGACGCAGGCTCAGAGCACACTGTGGACGGCAAGTCGTTCCCCAGCGAGGTGAGGGCCCTCTCCACCTATCCCTCTGCTGCCTGGGGAAGGGATAAGGGACACCATAGTCAATGGCTTGAGCATTTCTTGGTGGAGCTTTGGAGAGGATAAGGGGAACACACGGGGGCCTTTGGGAGAGATGCCATCTACCTGCCCCCAGCACAGTATCTTCCTGAGCTCCGCCCACTGCTGTCCTGGTCTATGCATTGGTTTTCTGAAGGGCCTGCCCAGTCCCACCACACCCTGCTGAAAACCCTTCAGGAGCTGAACCTGGCATTCACGCCCCTGCACAGACTCGCCTGGCCTGGCCTGCCCTTCCCCTGCCTCTTCCCCACCGGGCTGCCTGTGATGAACGCATGCACTTATCCACACTTGGGTCTCTTGTGCTCCTCATACTCCCATTCCTTTTGCCAAAAATGCCTTTCCCCCAGGCTTTTGTCTGATAACCCTCTGCTGCTTCTTTGAACTCAGCTGCAGGGGCCACCTCCAAATGTCACCATCGATGGCCATCATTCATTTCTTAGCTATTTCACTGGAAGGCAGGACCTGAGTTAGATTCCTCCTTGGGTCCCTTGGGGCTTGGGGAAGGGTTGGGCCCAGACCTGGGTAGATGCTCACTGGGTTCCTTGGGGGCTCCCTTGGACTCCCAGGATCCCAAGCCTGGGGAATTTGACAGCCTTCCCTGCAGAGGGGTGGAAGTCCAGTAGGAGTAAGGAAGGCCTGGCTCAGAGTTCCATTGTCCCCAAGGCCCTAAGCCCTAGTTTGGCCTGTCCTGTTCTTGCTTCTCCAGCTACATCTAGTTCACTGGAATGCCAAGAAGTATAGCACCTTTGGAGAGGCAGCCTCAGCACCCGATGGCCTGGCTGTGGTTGGTGTCTTCCTGGAGGTGAGTGGTGGGTCTCTGGGACCAGGAAGAGCATGGGAGGCCTGGTATTTCCCTACCTCTGGAATGCAGGCTCACACCGCTTTCTCCCTGACAGACAGGGGATGAGCACCCCAGCATGAATCGTCTGACGGATGCACTCTACATGGTTCGGTTTAAGGTGAGACCAGGGTTCCCTGTCCCTGATCCTGAGCAGCTCCGTAGGCAGAGAGGAAGAGGATGGTTCACGAGTGGGCCCATTCACTCCTCTATTCTGGCAGCAAACCCAGGCTGAGACCAAGGGCAAGGGACAATACCTCCAGGTCCATCTCCTGACTCCTCTTCACTAGGGTCCACTGCCCCACTAGTACCTGGCATGCAACCCATTTGTGTATAGAATTCATGAGATGCTGGTCACATGAATGGTGGTCTGACAAACACTGCCCCTGAGGGACTCTGAAGGCAAGGGAGTGAACATGGTGACCAGGAGCCCCAGAAGCCACAACTTTTACATAGAAAAAAATGGGTGCTGAAGGCCCAGCCTAGCCTGGGAGGTGGCATCTGGGGTCATAGACATTTGCCCACAATTTGCATCAGTGAGCAAAGAAACCTGAATCCTGTTGACAGAAGTGGGTGGGGAAGCTGCTGGGTGGGTCCTGGTGGGAGGTCTATGCTGACTTCTGGGTTCCCCCCCTACCCAGGGCACCAAGGCCCAGTTCAGCTGCTTCAACCCCAAGTGCCTCCTGCCCACCAGCCGGCACTACTGGACCTACCCAGGCTCCCTGACCACACCCCCTCTCAGTGAGAGTGTCACCTGGATTGTACTCCGAGAGCCCATCAGCATCTCTGAGAGGCAGGTGAGTCCTCCCAGAGCCACAGGCTAAGGGGGCACTCAGGGCCCAGCCAAAGCAGGGTGCCCCCCACCATGTTGCTAGTAAAGTTTGGATTCTTGGTTGAGAGTTAGCTTGATTGTTAGTCTTTAGGACCTAGATGTGTACTGGGAGGGGTGATACCTGGGTCCTACTCTGTTGGAATTGAATTGCTGCATTTGTTAATACACCTTAGCTGGACAGGACTGGGACTAGAACTAAGTGGAGTTCAGAGGCCCTTCAGTGAGTAAATATCTGTGACTGGGGTCTCAAAGAGGAGAATGAGTGAGGATCAGTGGGGACAAGTCAAATATAGGAGGAAAGAAGGGTTGAGCTGGTGGGGTGAGGATATGCCAGGTGCTGTGTCTGGGACCACCCCCATTTTATCCTTTTTGCCTCCTCAAGATGGAGAAGTTCCGGAGCCTACTTTTCACCTCGGAGGATGATGAGAGGATCCACATGGTGAACAACTTCCGGCCACCACAACCCCTGAAGGGCCGCGTGGTCAAAGCCTCCTTCCGGGCCTGAGCTGCCCACCTGCCCAGCTGGCCATAAGGGCACCATCTTCCCAAGGGCTTCCATGTCAGCAGACACCAAACCATCTGAGGCTCCCTGCCTGGGGGTACTGTGGACCCCCTTTCAGCCGACTTGCTCCTTGACTACTCTGGAGTGTTTTTGATGGGACCCTGGAGTTGAGGGCACCCTTCTGCTGCCCTGGGGACCAGAAGAACAGGAGCTGAGCAGGACCCAAGCCTGGGCTGCCTCTGCTCTCTAAGACCCAAAGGCCCCTGGGAACCTTCTCTCGTCTTCCCCACTGGCAGTGGCAGCAGCCCCACCCTGAGCTCACACTGTGATGGACAAGACCGAGCTCCCCAGGGTCAGGCAGCTGGCACTGCCAGAAAGACTCAAGCAATAATTAGAGGTGGGCAGAGCTGCCCTCTCGGCATTACCTCTACTGCAGGCCTCTGCCAGGCACACACCTCACTGCCAGGCCATTTAATCAGCATCCAGTCTGCTGGAGGTGACATGGCCTTCTCCTTCCAGCCATCTGCTGCCACGGGCAGGCCCTGGCTATAGCTTATACACTATCTCCTCTTGTCCCCACCCAGCCATCAAAGCCACCTACGTGATAACCCATCATGTATTAATTAATAAACTCATTTATCCATGCAACGAACACAATTGAGTGCCTACGCTATATCAAGTACTGTTCTAGGCTTTAAGAAGCCAATGGGGGTGAGTCGAACACATTTGGGAGGGACTCGGTACTGGGCAGAGGGAGGTTATACCAAGGGTAGGACAGAAGAAAGGGAGAGTCTACCTCATTGTGTGAGAAAATGAAATTCCAGCCAGTATTCCAAGGCAGAGAGAGGAGAACGACCTGCTTGAGGTAGAGGGAAGAGCAGCTATGAGCTCAGAGGTGAGAACTAAGTGTGGTTGGGGTTAGAGCCCTGGGGAAGGGCCTGGGCCTTTCTCCCTAGGCTAGTGGGGAGCTATGAGCGTTAGTAGAGAAGGGGAAAGGCCAGGTGTGCAAATGGGGATGATCCCTGTGGAGTGTGACAGCAGGAAGGAAGTGGTGACCAGTGGCCAGGAGTAAGAGGACAGGGTAGTGGAGGAGGGGAGGAGGGAACTAGGTGAGTTTTAGAGGGGCAGCCCAAAAGGCAGCATTTGGCTGTGTGTGAGCGGGAAGAGTTCAGAGGGTATCCAGGACAAGGGGAGCCTTCTCATGGCCTGGGAGCCCTGGGAGGAGCTGATCAGTTGGACACAGCATTGATGGGACCCTGGAAGAAAAAATTAAGGAGGCAAAAACTCTAGGCCCCAACCCTGCATTTGCACAATCCTTTAGTGAGAGCTGCCTTAAATTTGCACCCTCTGTACCTTGCTAGCCTCTACTTAGCCAGCTCCAGGAGGCAAGCTCACAGTGGGGTTTAGTGACCCAGTGAGCACTTGACCCAGATGAAACAGAGGCAGTGAGAGGGGACAGAGGAGTGAGGGGAAATGAGAAGCCAGGATAGCAGGTGTGCAAGTTTGGCTGTGAAAGGGAAGAAAGGGGACAGCTGAGTGACTGTGGGGAGATGGGCAGGGGCATGACCAATCAATCCCCTTGGGAGGAAGTGCTAGCTTCATGGCTGAGAGGGCTGGTGGGGGCGTGCTGACTGTTCGTTTTGCCTGTAGCTCCTGTCATTGTCACTAAAACCCAGGCTACTCCCAGGCCAGAAGTTACTTCTGAACCCTCTAGTTTGGAATTCAGGGAGGCAGGGAAGGACAAGACTTGCTCTATTGGTCCCCCCTCCCACTCCCATGCTGAGGGCAAACCTGTCCCCAGAGTGTGTGAGAGTGGAGGGACAGGAGAGACAGGATACCTCAGCAAAGTCTGCCCCAGTGCAGGACCAGACAACTTTGCCTCTGCAGATCCACTGGCTTGATTTCGGAACTATATTTTTCTCCAGGTTTCCGGAGGGGTGATAAGGTGGGGAAGCTGTCTAGAGGACAGTGTTTACTCAGCTTGGGGGCAGGTGGCTTTGGCAGCAGGGAAGTAAACTAGCAATGTAAACTGTTAAGAGCCAGTGAAGGACCTGGGCCAGATGTCCGGCTCTTTCCCTAAGATCTGGGAACTATCATTAATCCCATTTTACGGATGAGGATAGTGAGGTTCAGGGAGGTTTTGGAGGCAAGTGACAGAACTGGAGTCAAACTGAATCTGTATGGGAACTTTCCTGTTATATGCCAGAGCAGCTGAGCTCAAGGGAGGAAGGGACAGTATGATGTGGCCACCTGGAGGTGGCATTATAGTTTCAATGATGCTGGATGTGCCAGGGACCTTGTCTGGCCCCTCCCAGGGATGGTAGCACCACAGGTCTGGCATTGCAGAGCACTTGGAAAATGGGAACTGGTTTTATCATAATTATCCCAAGTCTGCCAAGAATTTTTACTCCCCTAAGTCCTTTCCCTTAATACGTTTTTTTTAAATTTTAAAACTATTTTAAAACCCAAAGTGACCTCCTTATGTTATAATCACAACCCAAGATTTGACTCTATTACATTCAAATGGAATGTCACAGCTGGATCCCAAATGTCTCCAGCAAACCTGGCCTCAAGGGACCTAGAATTGGGTTCTGAACCTCACTCAGCACAAGATCTTCTGAGAGTGATGCTGGATACATCTGACGTATCCAAGGCAAGATAAGCTCCACTTGCTCCCAAGACTTCAGAGAGGCCCAACCTGGGCAGCCAAGAGTGACTCTTGGAAAGACCTGGCAGACCCAGGCCAGCAATCACAGCATGCTGAGTCTTCCCAGGTTAGGGACACAGGCTGCCCTCCAAAGCACCTCTTGGGGGAGCCAGGTCCTAGGGATGGGGCTCAGGAGATGGGTGACTATGAAGACCAAATTCCCCTGGAGCTCCTGAAGAGGACTTGTTCCCAATCCTAGGGTTACCATGATAGCTGCTGCTGCTGCTGCTGCTGCTGCTGCTGCTGCTGCTGCTGCAGAGGCCTGGAATTCTCCATAGCATGAGGGCTAGCTGTGGACATTCACCCTCTCGGATGTTGCTATCTGGGGAGGATGCCCGTAAGGTAACTTGAAAAAGTTGCCTGGGAGGGGGTCGCCACTTATATCCAAGCTGATAGGGGCTGGAGTTGGACAGAGACCTCCTGGCTGCAGCTGGAGCTGGCCTAGGGTGGGGAGGGAGGACAGATGACAGTATCTGTTCAGTCTGGGAATCTTGGGAAGCCTCTCACAAACATGGGTCCCAGCACCAACTGAGGCCACCTTAAAAGGCAGAATGTACTACTGGTTGGTCAAGATTTCAGTTGAAGGAGAAGAATGTGACTCTGAGCACGAAACATTTTGGCATTTGTCCCATAGCCAGAGGTAGGGCCTGGGGAAGGCATCTCTTTCGGAGTCTTACTTGTCACAAACCCTGGGGCAGACATTGCAGCTCAAGTTACTCAAGCCCTAAGAAGCTTATTTCCTCCTCTGTAAAAAGAAAGTAGCATAATGTAAGTAAAATCCATAGTTTAAAATTTCTAAATGACTGTATCAAAATTGTAAAAGGAGGGGCTGGGTTGTAGCTCAGTGGTGGAGCGCTTGCCTCACATATGTGAGGCTCTGGGTTCAATCATCAGCACCACATGAAATAAATAAGTAAAATAAGGTATTCTGTACATCTACAACTAAAATATTTTTAAAACTAAGGTTAAAAAAAAACATTTAAGGAAATATCTTTTGTTTTGTTTCAGTGTGGGGGATTGAACCCAGAACCTCAGGCAATAAGTAATTCAAATAATACATTTTATTTAAACCAACTGTCTCCAAAATATATCCATTTTAATATCATCAATATAAAAGTAGCCTTAAAAAGTTAACTTACATTCTTTTTTGGTACTGAGTCATTGAAATCCTGGTATGTTTTACCCTTAAAACACATCTTCATTCAGACCGGCTACATTTTAATGCTCAGGATCCCTGTGTGGACAGCGGGAAATGGTATTGGACAGTGCAGCCCTAAGCAGATGTCACTCCTCACAGGGCCATCTGCTGACAAGGTGTCTGAGAAGGCTTTCTGGTTGGGCCTGCAGCCAGGCAAAGTGGTGGCAGGAAGAAGTCAGATCTGCTCTGAGCCTCTGTCCCCTCCACAAGAGCTCTCTCAGACACTCGATGCCAAGTTGGCTCCCTCCACCAGGCCTTCTTCCTCCAGGAAATGTCCCTAAGCCTCTGCTTCACTCCAGCCTGACTGGCCCTGCTCTGGCCACTCTGCAGGAAGAAAGGCCAAGGCTTGTAGCAAGGGACTGACCACAGGAAGCTCTCAGGAGTCAGGGGAGGTGGTATTGTCCCTGGAAGGGCCCTGGCTGCTTTAAGGGGACTCAATTAGTCTGGGAGGGTTTTCTAGAGGAGGAGCCCTGAGCAAAGTAGCTGGCATCCCAGGAGAGGGACAGAAACCTCAGGCTGAAGGGAACCAGGCAGCGAGGAGGAAGGTCTGGCTGGCTCTTGCTCAGCATGTATTGACTAAATGGGAATATGTGGCTGGGGACACAGGGAATCCCAGGTTCTGGAGACTTCCAATGCCAGGCAGAGATCTACCCCTGCATCCAAGGACCCTGGGGTCCCTAGGAAGTCTAAAGCAGATGCTGAGTGCTTCTGGGTTGGAGGAATGGGACTCCTCCTGAAGCTCAGGGAATGCCAGACATCACTTGGCCCACATCCCCCTTCTAACACAGGGCTCCTGTGCAAAGTCTGGCAGGTGCCATCCTCTAGCTTTTCTTGCTGCTGCGTCTTGGCCCCATGAGATGGACTCATGCCTGGGCCCTCACAGGTTCCAGTTTGGCAGATTGTGAGTCTAGTTTAAATTTCTTCAGCAGCTGGGCATGGAGGTGCACGTCTTGTAATCCCAGAGGAGGATCGTAAATTTGAAGCCAATCTCAGTAATTTAGCAAGACCTGTTCTAAAATTAAAAATAAAGGGGCTGGGGATGTAGCTAGTGGTAAAGTACCCCAGTGCCCCAATATAAATAAACAAATAAATAAATCCCACCAGTAGCTAGATGCAGTGGTGCATTCCTATAATACCAGCAACTGCAGAGGCTGAGGCAGGAGGATTGCAAGTTTGAGGCCACCCTTAGCAATTTTGTGAAACCAAATCCTCAAAACAGCTGGGGAGACAGCTCAGTGATAGAATGCCCCTAGGTTCAATCCCTAGTACCACAAAAATAAATAGATCCCTCTAGTGGCAACCTAAGTATTTTTTTCTTCAGGGCCATAGGAAGCTGAGAAGGTGGCTCCTTTATTCCCACCTAGCTGCCCTCTTAGAACAGGCACTGTGAGAAAGTCATGTGCTCCAGGACCATCTGGGCTCCCAGAAGCCCCTCAGGTGTTCAGGAAGGAGAACTCAGGACTCTGTCCTCCTTCACCTCTCTTGGTTCGTGCTCTGAGTGACAAGTCCTATGTTGCTCTGGGCACAGGTGTCTCCAGAGGGCACCCTATCCTGTCTCTTCAGTCACCAAGGCCCCTGGCGAGATGGGGAGTGGGGCCTTGCTATTGCTACACTGGGACAGAAGGGAGGTTTGGGGGGTTTAACTTTTTCATCCAGAGGAAAAGAGTCAACAAGTCACTTAGGGGATCCCAGGGCATCTAAGCTGATCCCACTATACCGATGAAGCAGCTGAGGCCAAACAGGAAGAGAGTCTGTTGAAATGAATTGTCTAGGGGTCTTCACTCCATCAGGAGAGTCTTATGTTTCAAGAAAGACCCCTGCCTGCCTGTCATGGTGCCTGAAATGCTACCATGTGAGCTTTGTCGCTCTCAGTGAAGCTGTGGCCTCTGATGAATGCCCCTTGGAGAGGCACCTAGTAACACCTTCTCCTTTTCAGATTACTTTGTGATTTGTTCTTTAGGATTCTTTCCTCATTTATAAATATGATAGTGGGAGGCCTGAAAAGTAGTAATTGGAGAGAAAGCAGATTTTCCGGAGGCACAGGCAGACTCACAGGCAAGTTGGGGGCAAATAGCTCTGGATCTCAGCTGTGGGTCACCCCTATGTGCTCCCTAAACTGAAAGGGGCCATGGTGCTGGACCAAACCAGGCAGGGGCTGTTAACTGGAAGAGTGGCCAAGACCTCCAGACCTTTGCCCATCACTGTGAGAGGAGGGAGACTCCCTGTGCTGAATTTCCCACCAAACTGATGTAATGGGGCCTCAGAGCTACCGTTAATTGATTTACGGAAAATGAAGAGGTTGGCTGTTTTTCACATATCCAAGTCCATGAACCGTGACCCGTGCAACAATGAGATCTGTACTTTGGGAGAAGTTAGTGCTTGGAAATGATTTCTTTCCTGGAGAGCAAAGCTCTAATGGTATTATTTCAGGCAGGGGCAGGTGAACTAAAAAGATATTCTGGGGACAGCCAAGCCTTTGAAGACCTGGCCCCAGCACTAAATCCAGAAGCCTGTGGTTTCTGGGGGCAGTGGAAAGGACCTGGAGGGAAGCTCCTCATCCCCATGCAGCTCTGGTCTAAAGGGTGCAGGACTACTGGCATGTGCCCTTTGACCCCAGGTTGGAGGTGGAGACCTCAGCATCAACCTGGTTGCTTTTAGTTGGCGCCAGTGGCAGTTCCACAACTCTAGGGGGAGTATAGGGGATCCAGGTCAGGGCATTGGCATCCTACTTTTTAGTCTTTGGGACGCCTGGCACAGGCCTGGAACTTGCTGAGGTCAGAAGTCAGGCTAGAGGGGTATGGAGATGTGCTGGTAAGCAAGACTAAGCAGAAGGGGTCTGGGGCAAAGGTGAAAAACAGGTTTCTGTAGATAAGAGCATGGCCAAGCTTACTGAGCCCTTGTGTAAGGGGAACACCTAGAGTTGGGCCCTCAACCCCAGCAGCACCAGACCCTCCCACGCTGGGGAATGTCTGACTTCTTCTTTTTCTCCCCTGTTCACACTGACACTCAGGAAAAATGGGTTTGCAACTATGGGAACAGAGATGAATGACCAGCATTTAAGGTTCTGCTATCAGACCCAGACCCTCACCCACATTTTTTTAAGAGGTATTTTTTATTTTAACATAATTTTAGACTTAGAGAAAAAGAGTAATATAACAAAAACCCATAGACCAGTCACCCAGATTTCCCATTTTAACATATTTGCTTTATTCTACTCTCTTAGGGGGTTGGGGTGGGGATAGAGGGCATTGGTTGGCAACAGGCCCCTGAAACCTCCAAAACAGGCTAAAAGAAATTCTTTCTCTTTATAAATTGATTATCTCCAGCATTTGTGATAGTGACTGAACACTGACTAACACAATATACATTTAAAATAAATTGTTTGAAGCCGGTCGTGGTAGCAGGCACCTATACTCCCAGAAATTCAGGATCCTCCTTGGCAGGAGAAATACAAGTTGGAGACCAGTCTCAGCGACTTAGTGAGGCCCTAAGCAACTTAGTGAGACCCCATTTCAAACAAAAAAAAGTGGCTGGGGATATGACTCAGTGGTTAAGTGCCCCTGGATTCAATTCCTGGTACCAATAAATTAATAAATAATGGAGACCAAGTCACAGCTATGACCCCTTTTATACCTAAATACTTCAATGTTTCTTTCTAAAACCAAGGATATTCTCCTACCTAATTGCAGTACAAGAATCAAAATCAGGAAATTAACATTGTCACTGTATTATCCAATACATGTAATTTATTCATATCTTGTTCATTGCCCCAGTAATGTCTCTTATAGCAACAGAATCCCTGATCACACATGGCATTCAGCGGTCAAGGGTCTTTCATGGCCCTTTCTCTGGGACAGTTCCCCAGTCTCACTGTCCCTCCTGACATTGATATGGTTGAAGAGTGCCCTTGAAGATTGGGTTTGTTTGGTGTTTTCTCATGAAAAGATCCAGGTTATTCACTTGTCATAGGCACATGAGAAAAATGATCCTGCGTTGTTTTATGTGACAGCAATAGGTACATAGTATTGATTTGTTCCTTTACTGGTGATGTTAATGTTTAATTTTTTAAATTGAAGCTTAATTTAGATACATAAAAATAGGTACCCCTGATGAACATTTACAACCTGAACACACCTCTGTAACCAGCACCCAAGCCAACAAAAGCATACCTCCTGCACCCCAAAGTCCCAATACCCCCACTAAATGACTGCCTCCTCGAAGTAACCACCATCCTTACTTCTAACATCATCAATGACATTTGCCTAAATTTGAACTTCCAGTAAACAACACATTCATTAATTCACTCATCTCCTTAACTTCTGGCTATTTTACCCATATTAGGCCTGTTAGAGTCTGAGAAATTACTTTTTTTAAAAAAAAAATTTTGTAGTTATAGATGGACAGCATGCTTTTATTTTATGTGTTTATTTTTATGTGGTGTTAAGGATTCAACCTAATGCCTCACACATGCTAGGCAAGCACTTTACCACTGAGCCACAACCCCAGCCCCTCAGAAATTACTTTTTTACTCAGTAAAAAGTAGGAGCCTGAAGTGATATTCAAAGAAAATGTGACTTATCTATACACCCAATTTTGAATGATGAATTTAATGCCTTGTTTGTGATATCAAGGACAGTAATTTAGTATGCATAATAAGATACATTTGTCTATATAGACATAATTAAAATAATATTTATATATACAAGCAAAGTAATTTTTGTGTGTATGTGTGTGTGCTGAGGATTGAATCAGGCTACTTTACCATTGAACTATATATCCAGCCCTTTTTGAAAAATTTGAAACAGGATTCTTCTAAGTTGCTGAGGGTTCCATTAAGTTGCTGAGACTGTCTTTGAATTTGCAATCCTCCTGCCCCAGCTTCCCAAATTGCTGGGATTACAGGCATGTGCCACATACCTGGCACAATGTAATTTTTAATAAAGATACTACACGTGTCAGTGTAGAAATGCTGAGGCAAAAGGACACTAAAGATGTAATGAGATCTTTTGATGCTTGTACCCATATTCAGTAGCTACCAGGCAGTGGGACATAATTATGCTTGCCCCCATGGTATGATTTTCCTAGATAGTGAATAATTCCTAATAAAATTCCAAACACTGTCTTAGTCTGTTTTCTGTTGCTCTAACAAAATTAATGAGATTGAGTAATTTTAAAGAAAAGAGGTTTATTTTGGCTGACAGTTCAAAAGCCTAGAAAAGTGAAGATCCAAAGCCAGCTTCTGCTCTGCTGTTGGCAAGAGCCTCTGAGGGCACCAGGCTGCTTCAACTCATGGTGTAAAGTGGAAGAAGGAGGCATGTGTGGAAGAGTGTATGTGCATCAGAGTGAGAGGTGGTTCCAGGTTTGCCTTGTAACAATCTGCTCTCTGGATAACTAACCCTCTCTCTCCCAGGAACTACAGTAATCTTTTTCTTTTTCTTTTTGGTAATGGGGATTAACCTAGGGGCACTCCACCACTGAACTACATTCCCAGCCTCCCCGCTTTTTTTGAGGCCAGGCTCAGCAACTTAGTGAAACTGAGCAATTCACATAGTTGCTGAGGCTGGCTTCAAACTTGCAATCCCTCTGCCTCAGTCTTCCAAGTTGCTGGAACCATAGGTGTGTGCCACTGTGCCTGGCTACAATAATTTTTTCATGAGGATAGAACCCCATGACCTTATACCTTCTCAACACCCTCACATTGAGGAATTAAGCCTCCACATAGGTTTTGGTAGGGACAAACCATATTCAAACCATAGTAAACACAAAGGGCAATCTTTCCTCCATGTACATGATAACTGTATTCTTGGAGAATTTATGATATATTAAAACTGAAAAAATACTTTCTGTTTCCAAATAAAATGGAGCAAGATTGTAGGCTTAAATGATGATAAATAGATGGTTCACCTGTCTGAACATCTGAACATCCAGATAGGACATTTGAGCATCAGGCAGGACTCAGACAATCCTTTGTTGGATAAAATTGCCCTAGAGGCCTCCTCATACCCAGTTCCAGGGATCTTCCCAGCCAGTGATAACCTCCACCCCAGGATGGTACCGCAGGTCTAGGGAATGAGGAGAGGCCTAGGTGGGGAAAATCACCAGAGGAGGGTAGCAGGGTAGAGGATGGGGCATGATCCAAAGGAGGGAGAATGAGGCCTCCTTATAGCCAGTTCCTGAGGGAACAGGCTGGTCTCTGGAGGTAGAGGGTTAGAAAATCCTACATGGGCCTTGTTGCCCAACAATCAGTGCATCCTGCAGAGGAATCTCTAGGACCTACACTTTTCTAGATCCTACATAGACATTTCCTGCTCACTCTTCTAGATCCTCCCAGGAAATACATCCCCAAAAGACAGTGGAGTCCTCACCATCTCCAATCCCCTGCAAAGACCTCCAGAGACTGAAAATCTACCAAAATCTACATACCAAAAGGATTAGGGAAATGTGTAATTAAATGCAAAAATAGTACAAAATGATACTCAACTGACAGGTAACTATAGGGAATTTAAACACAGTTCAGATTTCCCTCCTGCTTTTATTTTAGAAAATTGTAGAATGCATTATTTTAAAGTACATTTCTTTGGTGCCCCTAAGAACATGCTCCATGTGCCTGTGGGGTGACCCATCAGCAAACACAATCTACAAATCCACTCATTTAGTGGGGCTCAAGACCTTTTGAGGTAGGTACTGTTCTTAGTCCCATTTTGCAGATAAGGTATTGAGTATCAAATTAATTAAGATACCTGCTCTAGGTCATGTAGCTGGAGTTACTGGGACCAGGATTGGTTTACTCTCAGAGCCAAGTCTTAGCTTGGCCCATTCTCTAGTTCCCTAACAAAGGAGTTAAGCCTCCCTGTCACTTGCTATGTGGTGACAGGACAGTGCCAAGCCAGGCTGTGTAAGCAACCAGCCCAGCCCCTGTCTCACCCAACCTGCTCTAGGAAGTGAGAATGCTCAGGTGCTTCCTGTGATGTGTTTACGCCCCCTGGTGGCCATGTGCAAAGGTGCAATTTTGTCTCTGGTCCATCCTGGTCAGGGATTCCCCCGCCAGGGGCCTGAGTGGAGCTAGATAACTATGATGGAAAAGAACCAGCAAGTTACTAGTTTTCAAATTAGTTAACATATTTTTGCTATTGTTTGTGTTCCTGCTTTTCTAGAGCACTAAGCTCTTGCTTCTTCTGTTGGCCAGGGCTTCAGGACTGAAACAGCGCTAGGCTGCTAGGGAAAGGGCATGCATGGATGACTGGGGCAATGAGACCCCACTGCTCCCCAAACGTATGGCAAATAGAGGAGGACATTCTAGATAGAGGGACAGTAAAGTCAAAGGCCTGGAGGTAGTTCCACAGAATTGAAGGAAGTGCAAGAAAAATCTGGATTAAATTTGACCCAGTCTCCAGCATAGCCTGGGGATGGGGGTGCCCTGATTATAGTCACAGATCCTAGTTCTTCAGACAAAAATAGCTCTGGAGCCAAAGAAAGGAGGACAGCTCCACCCCAACACCCCATATATTTTCCCCTGCCCTCTTTCTGCAGTCACCAGGAAGCTGGTGGGGGGTCTACCCCCACAACATATTATGGGCATAGCTGCCCCATTCAACAGATGGAGAAATGGGGGTCTCTACAGTCAGATGCAGTCCATTGTCCATGTCGCACATCTGGTCAATGGCAGTGCTAGGGTTCTCGTGTCCACCTGATCCAAGGCCCAACCTCAAAAAGCACCAGGTTACACTGGGTACCCTGTGCCAGAGGAGGCTCTTGTCTCTTAGAAAATCAGGTGTAAAAGACTTGGTACTTCATACATGAACCTCAAGGCTACAGGGCCACCCTAGTTCTCAGCAGGGAAGAAAAATCACCCAGTCTGAATTTTCAGGCTCCTACAGAGAAATGGATTGTTCAGGGGAAAATTTGAAGACTATTTTTTTTTCTCCCTCTAGCACTGGGGATTGAACCCAAGAGTGCTCTACTACTGAGTTGCACCCCAACCTTTTTTTAATTTTCATTTTGAGACAGGGTCTTACTAGATTGCCCAGGCTGGCCTCCAACTTGTGATCTTCCTGCCTCAGCAAGTCCTGGGATACAGATGTGCACCACTGAGCCTAGGGTTTGCAGGCTTTGATCATTGCTATTGGTTTTCCAGGAGTGTGTTTGAAACACACTTGTCCTGCATTTCCCAATGGAGATCAGGCTCAGAAAACACTCACATATTGTTAGCACCAAGTAGGTGAAGGCTCTATGTAACATAGTCTTCACTTAAGATGACTAAACAAAAACACAGCATTGAGGTGGGGCTAATTGTCTTCCCACCATGCAGCTTTCCCTCTGGCCTCAGTGATGCCCAAACTGGCCTCCAGACTACTAAATGTGAATAAAGGAGTTTCCAGGGTAATGACTTGCCTGGGAGACCAGAGAGCAGGGCCGGACCCATCTCAGCCACAAATGTGAAGTTAGGACCCTGGGGAAACTGGGGCAGTCAGTTCAGGTCTCTGGACTTTAAAAAAAGAAAGTGTGAGACTTTCACAAAGCACATGAATTCTGAAAGATGTGACCAGCTTTTCCAGAAAAAAAAAAAAAAAAAGAGTCTCATGAAACATTTGGAATGGCTGCACTAAAGGTGGAGAAATTCCTTTTTCTGCAGGATTTTCCAGAACTGGGATTGTGCTATTAAGCATTGTGACTTGTTTCCAGGGGTGGGTAGTTGGCTGTGTCTCTTTCCTCTGAGAACATTTTGTAAGATGGTGTTCCAGGAAGCACACTCAGGAAAGCATGGGGAAGACATGCTCTCAAATCCTGTTCAGACCCGGTCCAAAGGCTGGAGACTGGGCAGGCAGCCCTGGCCATAAATTTCAAGTCCTTCCTTTGGCCCACAAGTCAAGGACCTTTGCCCCTGCTGTTTTCTCCCCTTGGAATGTTCTCTCATTCCCTAACTTCCTTCAGATCTCTGTGAAAGTCTATCTTATCAGAGGAACCTTCCCTGATTTCCTGATCTAAAGCAGCAGAACCTCCAGTGCCCAGCCCCAGGCCCATAGGGTGAGCTCTGTCCTTTTTCCAGCTGCCTCTGATCCCCAGGGACAGTGGATTGTGCTGGAACTTCTTCCCTGTAAGGGACAGATAGTGGGAGGGAGTTCCTGGATTATTAAAAACACGCTGAGCTGGTTAAAAAGTAAAGAAAGAAATGGAAAGGAAAAGAATGTGAAAAGTTCCTGCAGAGTCCTGTGACCCAGAGATGAACATTGTTAACTACCGGCTTTTGTGTCCCAGTAAACATTTCTCTGCAGGCAAACGGTCATGCACAATTGTATGTGGGGGGCGGGGAGGGGGGGAGAAGAACAAATAAATCGCTGTTATTATCAAACCCCTCTTTCTTGGTCCTAGTCTGGTTTAACCATTTGACGTTTGGTCCCGGTCATTTTCAACTCGGCGCCCCGCGTCCTGATAGATGTGTGGAGGCCCCTGCTCAGGCCGAGGTGGGGATTACTGCGACCAGGGGCTGGGGGCTGGGGAGAAGCACTGACACCCTGCGCGGCATTCTTGCGCATACCCAGGCTGGTGCTGGTCCCTCGGTTCCTACAGACTCGTTCTGGCTAAGGCATCCCTAGGAGGGACGGGGACTCGCGGTTTCCTGGAGAGCTTCTGTTTCATTAGGCGGTACATCCTAGGACTTCAAGGCCATTACTTGTCGACCCAGCTGACACTGCGGTCTCTCTCTGCTGGAGCCCCGGCGGGGCGCGAGTGTGCAGGACAGCGCCCCCTGCTGGCAACATCCCTGCAGCGTCAGCAGAGGCTGCAGCTGAAAGCCTGGCCGGGGCGGTTCCTGCAAGGCTCCAGGGTGCCTCTCCCAGCTCCCTTTTTGCCTCTTACCACGCTAGTTTTCTAGGGTCGTTCTTCTACTCCTCTCCAAATTTACTTTCATGAAGGATATGAGTCATTTGTAACTTACGGTGCAAAAGACAACCACAAAGCCCCCGTACGCTGCCCTTCTAAGTAGTTTCACGGGCGCTCAGAGAAAGCGACTGACGCACCGTCACACAGCAAGAAGGTAGACGGAATGGTAGGCCTCAGGCTTGGGACCTTCAGGGTGATGGGAAATTCTGGGCCCTCCAGAAAATGTGACCTGAATGTAGGGATGACTGTGAGATGGTCGTGGCAAAGGGAGTGATTATTTTTCCACTGGATTCATCTTCTCTGTGTGGTTGGTGAAAAAGATTGCCCCATGTTTGAAAAGCCTTAAAAAGACTGAGAGCAGGATGCATTGGTACATGCCTGTAAACCCAGCAACTGGAGAGGCTGAGGCAGGAGAATCTCAAGTTCAAGGCCAGCCTCAGCAACTGAGACCCTGTCTCAAAGTAAAAAGTAATAAGGACTGGGAATGTATCTCAGTGGTAGAGAACTTGCCTGGTATGTGTGAGTCCCTGGGTTCAATCCCCAGAATTGCACAGGAAGAGAGGAAGAGAGAGAGAGAGAGAGAGAGAAATTTAGATCATCTTTTCTTAAAGAGTCTGCCCGTCTTCCTCTAGAGAAAAGCAAGCATTGACTCTAAGCTCTAGGAGCTTAACACAATCATTTTGAGGCTTCCTAACACCCTGGTAAGCCTGTTGACAGTGTTGCTTCAAAGCAGAATTAAGAAAGGGGTTGAGCCAGGCATAGTGGTGCATGCCTGTAATCCCAGCAATTTGGGAGGCCAAGGCAGGAGGATTAAAGCCAGTCTCAGCAAAAGCAAGGCACTAAGCAGTTCTGTGAGACCCTGTCTCTAAATAAAATACAAAATAGGACTGGGGATGTGGCTCAGTGGTTGAGTGCTCCTGAGTTCAATCTCTGGTACCCACCCTCCCAAAAAAACAGAAGGGGGCTGAGGCATGACATATTTTTCAAAAATTCCCAAGTTTTTGTTACTAGCACAACCTCAAGGTTTGCTGTGTCCCTGAGTCTGCTTCTCTGCAGGCATGAGTAGCCATTCCCTTTGAAGATAAGGGGGCACTATGGGTGAGGGTGTGTGTATGTATATATGTGAAAGTGTGTATGTGTGTTTGTGTATCCATCCTCATGTGTGGTTAATTTGGGAGACAGTGCTAGGGAAAATCACCTGGTCAGCTAAAAGGTGGTGAAATCAACTCACTTGATCTGTCTGGCACAGTCTCTATGACAATTGTCTCAGGGCATACATGTATTCAAATCAGCAAGAAGGTTCTTCTGGGTTTATTCAGATGCCCCAGGGAGTAAGGACATCACAGAACCACTGAAAGGACAAGTTCTTCTGTTTATTGGCAAAGAACAAAGAAATCTAAGGTTTTCACAAATACTCCTAGATATCAGGTCAGATGTGGCAGCTTTGACAGACAGAAATTGACTGCCACCATCTCAGGTCCCCCTGACACAAGATCATCCTCAAACCCAATTTTCCTAACATTCCACAGACAGCAAGTGTAAGGAATCCCACGGAAACCACGCCGGACACGGGAAATCACGTAAGGGAATTTATTGAGCAAACAGTGTCTCCCTGCAGGGTAAGAGAGAAAATGAGAGGAAAAGAAAGAGAATGAGAAAGGGCGCGCGCTAGAGAGAGTGGAAAAGCGAGGAGGATAGAGAAAGTGAGGAGGAGAGACAGAAGGATGAGAAAAGATGGTGGGTAGCTACAGTAAAGCAATTGAATTCCGCGGGGCTAACAGGGGACCAATATCAGAGAAGGACACTTGTAAGCTGACTGATGAACCAATAGCTAGCCAGGATGTTCACAGATTGACAAATGGTTGGGATTCGGGGAAAATGGCTGCAACAGAAAGGGTGGGGAGAGCAGCTTTGTACATTACAGGAAGTCTTTTCTTTCTTCCTTTATTTCTCCACCCGCCCCCACAATGGGGATTAAACCCAGGGGTGCTTTGCTGCTGAGCTACAACCCCAGTTCTTTTTTAAATTTTATTTTGAGAAAGGATCTCACTAAATTGCTAAAGTGTCCTCGGATTTGCCATCCTTCCACCTCAAGTTTCCTGAGCAGCTGGGATTACAAGCATGCACCTCCACCACTCCTAGCTAGAAAGTCCTATCTCCATAGCTAAGGAATCAGAGGAACTGCCAGAATCATCCAAGAGATCCATCTCCTTGCCCCTAAGGCACTCCCCCAACTGTTTTTAAAGCACAGTTTTTCTTTTTCTTTTATTTTTTCTGTTTATACAAGTTATGCCAGATGGAGTAGCAAAGGTATATTTTAGACAATTTGTAATGTTCACCTTTGCCTCTTTAGAATATACTGAAAGTAGCGGAGTTAGAGGATCAAAGGTATGCCTTGATTTACATTCCCACCTGCTGAGTTGGAATACCCGCCCATCAACGTTAGGTATCTAAATCATGTTTTAATATTTTTCAGGTTGATTGACAAAAAATCAGTAACTCATTTTAATTCACATTTCTTTGGTTTAGGTGAGGCTGAATATTTTTTCATATTTTTTTCCAACAATGTCAGTCGAACTGTACCTTCCCTTTCTCAAAGGAAAACAAATCCTTTTCCTCCTCATCTCCTCCCTCCTCCTTCTCCTTCCTTTTCTTCTTATAAGACCTTGAGAAAAGGAAGCCTTGGGAGACCAGATGGGGCACTTTGGCTGGCCATCATATATAGGATGACTGAGCTGGTTATAGTTTTTAAGTGAATGTTCCAGTACATACATATTATGGTTTGGATGTGAGGTGGTAATTGGACTTGAGGCCATTTGTGCTATGTTCTGGCTGAGAAGTTGTCTGCATTATGCCCATGTCCTGAGACTTTCTGTGAGGTCAATTTTAAAAACGATAGATTTCTTAATCTGGTGAAAGAAATTCTAGGCAGCATAGCATTCAAGGGGTGGCATGGATGTTGTTGGTAGTTTTTAGCCAAAGTTATTGTGATAATCAGGAGCAGAAAGCATGGCAGAAAGATTTGAAAAATGTGGACTTGAAAGGCAGGGTAAAACTGGGACTAAGGAAGCTGCAGTGCTAAAGACATTTCTGCCACTAAAGAAAGCTAAAGACTTTGTCCCCAGACAATAAGAAAAATGACTTAAGGGCATCTCAGGAGCTGGCAAGACCATACCCATCTCAAGGTCAAGGGAGTAAAAGAGAAAATTATCTTAAGAAGAGACCATTGGGGCACCCTTCTTGCTCAAGGGACCTGGGAAGTTTTTTCAACATGCTCAGCCTCCGAGACACACAGAGGCTGCTGCAGCAAAGGTCACTGGAGGTTTGGTTCTTGCTCAAGATGGTGGCAGACCTTGGTGTCAACCACGTGGTGCAGAAATGCCAGATGCTGGAGTTAGGGGTTCAGGCAGGCTTCCATCAAGATTTCAAAGGAAGGCCTAGAGGCCAGGCAAAGTGCAGCAGGTTTAGAGTTCCTGAGAAATTGAAGTGTGGAGATGTGAGGAGGAAGCCGAAGCTGCAGTGGAGACCCCCAAGATCAACAAATGCCAGTAACATGGGACATCGGCTAGGAAAGCTTCAGAAATCCAGCAGGTAGAAGCCAAAAGAAAGGCCATTCAGGGGGCTGGGGAGATAGCTCAGTCGGTAGCGTGCTTGCCTTGTAAGCACAAGGTCCTGAGTTCGATCCCCAGCACTGCAAAAAAAAAAAAAGAAAGGCCATTCGGGCTGCAACAAATAAGGCCACAGGGGCGGGGCTGAGCTACACGAACCCTTTGGAGAGAACATCACTGTGCCATTTGCCCCAAATGCCAGACATGGAACCACAGGACTTGTTTACCCAGCTGAATTTCAGTCTTGCTTTGATCCTTTCCCTTCTTTTTATGCTTCTTATTTTGTGAATGGAAATGTTTACTCTGTACCTTTATATATTGGCTACTTGTAAATTGCTTTTAATTTTACAGGAGCTCACAATGTGAGATTGCCTTGAGCCTCAGAGAAGACTTTGAACTTGAACTTTGAGCCATCTCAGAACTGTTGAGACTATGGGGACTCTTGAGAATGAACTAAATGTACTTTGCATTGTGAGATGTTGTGAGCTTTTGGGGGGCTAGGGGTAGAATATTATGGTTTGGATGAAGGTTCAGAGGAGAAATGATCAGATTGTAAGAGTCTTAACCCAATCAGTGAATTAATCCCCTGATAGGGATTAACTGAGTGGTAACTAAAATGGTAGTGTGTGGTTAGAGGAGATGGGAATGGGGGTGTGGCTTTGGGATAGATAAGTGAAGTTATCTGGTAAGTGAAGTTGCTTTCTCTGCTTTCTGATTACCATGTGCTCTGCTTCCCTCTGCCACATTCTTCCACCATGATGTCCCACCTTACCTCAAACCCTGAGGAATGGAGCCCCTTCCATGGACTAAGAACCCTGAAACCATGAGTCCATAAATAAACTTTTTCTCTTCTTTAGGTGTTCTTTTGGGTCCTTTTTGAAGAATTATGGAAAACAATATTCCTCCAAGAAAAATGGAGGGACAGTGTGGCTCAGAAGGAGGGAAGGAAAATTAGCCAAACATTAAACCTCTCCCAGTTCATCCTTTCCCAATAACAATGGGCCCTGAGGGGGAAAAAGCAAACTTTCATCCCTTCCCAGATTTATCCTCAGTATCTCCACCAAAAGCAAACATTTACCCCTTCCCAACCCCAATGCATCTTTTTTTAAAAATATTTTTTAGTTGTAGATGGACACACTATCTTTATTTCTTTTTATGTAGTGCTGAGGATCGAACCCAGTGCCTCACACATGCAAGGCAAGTGCTCTACCATTGAGCTACAGCCCTAGCCCCTGAAAAGCATCTTGAAGGAAGGAGGCTAATACTGAAATGCTGGACCCTGGACTTCCCCCATTGCAAATTAGCCCTAAATGGAAGCACAGCAAATATTGAAACTCTGGGAAATAATGAATCCTAGAGAAAGAAAAGCAATGGGCAAGATTTGAGTACTCATCCTGTGATGGGCTGACAGATCTGGCTCCAAGAGAATGTTATAGGCCAGACTATAAGGGAAATAACTAAACAGACTCCATTTTGCTCTGAGACTCCATGTTATGTAGGAAATAAGCTTCTCCCATTGGAACACCCCACCTCTATACCCATCAACAATTGCTTAGCTTCTCCCATGGGAACACCCCACCTCTGTACCCATCATCAGTTACTTAGTGTGACATGTTTAGCAATACAAAATGACGATTCTTATGTAGTGAAAAATTGCTCTCTTTTGATTCCTATTGCTCCTAAACGATGTACCATGTGAACGGTGATTGTGTGGATGTCAGTAACCATTCTTTAGTTTGTACCTAGGTAAGGGTCATTTTGACCCACTTCCCCCTCTGTTGATGATCTCATGATGTTAGTTTGTAATTTTGAATCATAGCAACAGACACTTATGATTTATGTGATTTTTGGTATAAGAACCCCTACAACCCTATGGTTGGGGCTGTTCTCCCAATAGCCATTTTGGGGGCACTGGGTAAGACAGTCAGTTGGCTGGCTTATTAAAGACTCTCAAATTTGGACTTTTCAGTGGTGATCAGTCTGTTCTTAAGTTGTGCCCCATAATAATCCCTTGGGATCTGGACTCCTATCTCCCCAGATAATAACGAATTTCAACATTTTTACAACCACCTTCCTAAGTTAAAGTTCTAACCTGTACAACTAGCCCCTAACTGTCAAAACTGCATGTCTGCAGTCTCCCATGAAACTATAAAAACCAGACTCCTTCAGTAACCTGGGGACCAGCTCCATACCCAGAAAATGGGCCCTCCCATGCTTGATGGATGGACTTCGCTGCAGAACCAAGGAAAGCTTGCTGATCTGAGGTTTGCTTCCTGTCTCCTGCCTCTGTCATTTGTGGGCCATGAACTTACATTTAAGCTCATGTAAGCTCACGGCCCACAAATGTAAGCTCCTTGCTGACCAGGAACAGGAGCAAGGTAAAATTGAACCTTCCCTGTTACTCTTCCCCTCACCCTGACATTCAGTTAAATGACCACTGGGACCTGGGAAGTGACCGTTGAAGTGTCCAGCACCCCCAAGGATCTCTGAGGTCGAGGGAATTCCCAGCCATGGCTCATGGTGTTACGACTGACTCTCCAGACTGACTATTCCCCTTACCTCCTTCCCCACCCTAAAGAAAGAGACCCTTCACACCTTCCAAGTCCACTTTGGCTGAACGGCTACTGGTATGTAACCTGTAACTGACCTCAACCCTGGGCTAGATTTTTGTGGCCTATGCTAATGTGGATGGTGCAAGGATTTGTATCAAATCCTTTATTGGAGGCATCCTCTTTCTGATCCCCTTCCCACACCCTTGCCATCCTCTCCCTGATCCCTCCCTTCTCTTACACCCTGCAAACCTCCAGATCAGAGACCCCTTTGCCCTTTTGTTCCTGCATGCAATACCAGCCTTTAAATTCTCCAGAGGTAAAACTCCCACCATCTGTCCATCAGTACATATGTCTGCCCGTCCAGTCCCTAGCAGATAGGCACCCTGCCCTGAGACCCCACCTTTAGACCTGCAGGACCCCAGGGGTCCCCCCACCATTGAAACTGGGGAGAAGTTATCCATCTGTCCAGTCTCTAGCAGATAGGTACCCAGCCCTGAGACCCTGCCTTTTGGCCCATGGGACCCCAGAGTTCCCCCACCAATTAAGTTGGGGTGAAGACGTTCCCCCATTTCCAGTAGGACCATCCAGCTTGAAAGATCCAGAGGATGCTTTGGTTTCAATCAGACACCCATCACACCTCCCCCATGGGAATCAATCAGTCAATTTCACAGACTCCCCTTTGGGTTATCTCATTGGTAATTTTAAGATCCTTTACTCCCAAACTGACCTTGTTCATTAAGCTCGGCACTCAAATTTGGCCACAATACAAATTAGATGCCCAAATATGAGACCTCTGAGTGAAGTCCCAGTCCAAAGTCATGTTAAAAAGCCTTATTTCAAGACCCTACCCTCAACTTACCTATGGAGCAGAAATTTAACCTTCTTGTCCCTGAGAAAAATAACTCTAACCAGCCCAACAGCCAGTGGCATATCTCAGTAAAGAGCATAATATAGCAGCCTCATTCCTCAAAAGTAGTGGGAAATAATGCTTATTATTTTCTACATGCAAACCTGGCCTAATTACCAACTGAGGGGAAAAGGGTTAAAAAGCCCTAGGCAGCAATTTCCCTGACCAGACTGAGTTGAAGCTTGCATTGGAATGCAAATAGCAGGCTCAATGGGAGACCTGAAACTAAAGGAAAAGTGTCAGTTTAACTCCCCCCCTCTCCCTCCCTCTTTCTCTCTCTTTCTCTCTCTCTCTCCTTCTTGTTCCCTCATGCCATTTTACTAAAATAATTAATGGCCATCATCATTTTTTTTCTTCTAGGACTTTTATTTTATTTTGTTTTCCTTAAACGCTATAATTTTCAAGCTTATAATTTTGATCCTACATACCTAGGTTAATGTTTTTCTAATCAATCCTATTTTTATTCAACTCTAGAGTTTTTCTGAACATTCATAACACTGCAGTGGAGATTCACCTGCAAAGGGCTACAAGGCCTTTGCTTTTGTGTTATCTGTTTATCATCTTGTCTGCATGTATATGTGCGTGCATCCATATATCAATGTACGTGATATCAAAATTGACCTATAATGAGCACTCATGAATTAGAATTTTAAAAAAAGGATCCAAGTACCTTTAATTCACATGGTTTAAAAGGTTCGGTTTACATTGGGTGCACAGATAATAATGTAAAGGTATAAATTCATTTTTTTCTAGGATTTTTTTCAACAAGGAAGAAATAAAGGCTGTTCAATATACTTGTCTGGTACCTTGATTCTTATAGTTAATAAGTAAATTAGATTTGACATACATGGGATTAATCTTCATAAATGTGTTTGTTAGCAGCATCTGTTAGGAGCAGTTGTGGCTCATCCATAGCTCCCAGAAAAAACGCTCCGAAGACAGGAGAGCTTACACAAGGGACTTTATTTTATGCGGACGATTCACGTCCGCTGGCGGGGAAAAGAAGGGAAGAAAAGAGAAAGATGGTGCGTGGCCTCTCCCAGATATTGGAATCTCGCGGGCTCGGAGGGATGTAACGTGGGAGGCAGGAAGATGGTGACAGCATAAGCCGGAAATTCCCTGTAACGGGAGGTGGTAGGGGGGAACGGGACGCAGATTGACAGGTGGTGGGGAGGCCGGATTCCTTATAGCATCTGATTAATTTACAAAGTTAAAATGCTATTAAATATAACAAGGTATTCTTAACTTCTTGAATTCTATGCAGAGATATACTTGAGTATTGTTTGTGTTTTCATAAATTGGTGAACAAACAGATGTGATTCTATGTACAAGGGGTCCAAAAGTTTCAACTGTATTTCAATTAGAGTACTGTAAATAATATGAAGTATTTTTTCTTATTAAAATGAAGTAATTTATTTAAATTCAGAAATTTCATAAAGGTTGTCTCAGAATGTGAATTAAAAGAGAAGTCAACAGATGGGAAAGAGAAAATAGAAAGTTCTAGGTATGGAAATATATTTACTAGAAGGAAAAAGAAAATGTTCCTGGCTAAGAAAGTCTTTGTGTGATGAAATACATGAGGGTCTAACTAAGTGCTAAGAAATTCTGTATGTACACAAAGGGCAAATTTCAACAAGTTTGTATGTAACTAAGTTGGTTGGAAGTATGTGGGACAATCAGGTAAAGGTATTTAAGGTTTTTTCCTAAGGTCAAATACTAATGTACTAATATAAAACCAAGGTTAAATCCATATGTTGAACTGACAAGGATTTCTTATAACATTAATTTACTCTTACCATTGTGTCTACTAAGTCTTATTCTTTAAAGCGACTGGTCTATGAAACACGGGTAGCACAGCAACAATTATTTTTGAGTATTACGCTACATTACAGAGTCTAAATTTTCCTTTAAAAGCTAAACTTAATAAAAGAAGATCAGTATGGCATGCTTAATGTGTTCATATCTTCCGGGACTACAAGTCTTTAAAGCAGAGAATTTAAAAGAATATTTTTATCAAGCTGCTATTCTCTAAATGAACTTGTCTGTAATGGTAATTTTAAACTTAAAAGAATAGTGAATTTTATTGGGGATTTATTTATGTCATTTAGTGTTCTGTAACTGGACTTGAACATTATGTTACCTTTTAGACTGGGATAAAAAATGTAATTGTATTTCTAAAAGACAATGTGAGCCTGATCTGTTTAAAGGTTAATATCATGAAACATGAAAGCATTTGCCACTTGTCCACACAAAAGGAAAGTTAAAAGCTCTCTCAGCCTTTCTTTGATTCATGTTTTAAAAATATTATATTGTGTTAACTAATCTTCATATAGACTCAGTAAACAATATATGTAAATTTTGTAAAATAACATTTAAGAAAGAGGCAAAGATAAACTTCAAAATTAGAACACTTTACTTAAAATTTGTGAAGAGCCCCACCTTACCTGAGATAAGGCTCTGCCTCCCACCTCACTGCATGTTAGAATGACTCCAAAGTAGGCCAGACTCGAGCTCACTCAAAAGATTCATTTTTGTTGTAATCTCAAATAGGGGATATAATGCATGACTCAGTCAAAATTCAATATAGCTATCATGCAAGCTGAATATATTTTTACTCTTCCTAATTTCATTTTGTAAAACCATTACCTATTAATGTTTTGCAATGTTTGTGCTTTTAGAACACACAACCTAGATTAATTTGAGATAATAAACCATCAGCTACAGGACAGATAGGCTATAAGGCTAACTTCCAGTACTAATACAGACCCCAATTAAATGAAAAGGTAAATGGCTGCAAGGTTATAGATATTAAAGTTAAAACCCAGTACTCTTACTTTAAGACTGGTAAGACTGCCTTGCTGGATGTTTAAGATCAAGTTTTAGATCAAGATTAACAAAAAAAGAGCCCAAAAACCCAGTATTTGGCTCTTGCCCTCTGAGTCAGCCTGAACCCAGGGAATGGGAGAGCTTCTCTAAGGAACTTTGAAACTCTGGGCCACATGACCTCCTGATCACGGAGATTAATGAGATCACTGAAGAACAGAAAGCCAATCAGTGCACCTGCTGCAAACAGGAGGGTCGTTGGAAAAGAGAGGCATCCCTAATGTTACCAAGGGACATCACCTCATCAAGGAGACCCTACTTAGTAGATGGCACTAAAAGAGCTAAGAAGCTGCTCTCAAGTTTCCTAAGAGTGACCCTTGTGGGAACTCAGCTGGCTCTTAACAGCAGATAGGAACAAGGCCAATTTGACCAACTTGATCTTGAATACTTAGCAAAAACAGTCATAACCAAAATACAGTCATAACTGGGTTTAAAAAGAAAGACAATAATTCCTTTACTGGAACTTAAGACCTACACTTGTGTCAGTCCTACAGCCCTGATGCCCCTGAATTCTGAAGTTTTTTTTTTCCTTTGGGAGACTCATATTTATCCCTGCCTACCAAAATTACTCCTCAAACTGACAATTTACCCCACAACCAAAACAGCACACACCAGGTGTAGGAACTCCCACCCGCAAATTATTCCCTTACTCATAGAACCAAAAACATCCCCCAGGATTAACACAGGAGCAGCCAGATTAGGAACCTCTATTCACTATAAAAATAGCACAGGTTATTGCAGATATCTAACAGGTCACTGATTTGGTACTGACTCTGCAAACTCAATTGGACTCCCTGACATCTCTCATCCTGTAAAACCAATCAGGAAAGAATGCTGTTTCTATGTAAACCAATCAGGAGTGGTAAGAGACAAGGATAAACAGCTCCAGGACCACCTGGAATATGGACAATAGATCTGACTGAGGAGCCTTTTCAAATATTGAACAATAATTTTCAATATAATAAGTTTTAAAATATTACCCATCTCAATATTTCCTTTCTTAAGGAGTCCTGTCTCACAGCATGTATATTAAATACCTATGTTTTATTGTCTGGACTTATTCGAGTACAATATGATGCCTCACAAAACATGTTATATTAAATGTGAAAACTGTATGTTACAACAACGTGCCAATCGACTATATGATAAAGTTCAGGACACATTGTTATGGTTCCCAAAAGACCAGTAGCCACCTGGCTCCTTGTAAAAGTGCTAAACATTTTATCTGAGGACTAATAGCTGACATTGTTATTGTGGCTGGGATAATCACCTCTGCATCTTTCTATTGCAGTAGGCATCATACTAGCAGGCACAAACAACTCATTTCCATCAACAATTTCAAAAAGTTTACTGGCAAACTCAAGTGCATATTGATCAGGGACTTGATCCTTTTCACAATGCCTCTTTGGATGTGTTAAAATTTTAATTTCAGGTTCTGGTCCTGGACAATGCAAAAACATCTACTTTTAATAATGAAGAAGTTTGAGACAGTTTACCTGAAGAAATTTCTTCTCTTAACCATTTTAAATACTTTTCTACACACGTGGCTTGGTTACTGGCTATAATGATACTGTTAATTTTATCACTGTGCTTGTTTTGCATAGTTTGTCAAGCAAGATGGAGATGGTTAAAACATCAGGAAATTATGATTCCAAAATTAATTATGCTCGCTTTGTTCCAGAGGACCTGGACTCCTGAATCATGGAGAGTGCACTCTGAATTTAAATGGGGCACAATGGCCATGATTAAGAAAAATAGGGTCCCAACTATTTTACCTGCTAGGTACTTGAGGTGCATGATTCCTGGCATTTTAGAAGAACATGTCCTATTTTGACACTGGAAAATTGTTTTCCTAGCACTAGCAAACTAATTAATGCTCATCTTTCTTATAGTAACCTTTCTTCTTCGTATTCTTAATTTTGTACAGAAGCAGTTTCTTAATGAAGTAAACTCCCCAGCTCAAACTGCCTCCTCGAACACACTTCTCCCACAGTCACAGCCTGACTTTCTGAAACCACAAAAGGAGGACTTTGCCTATGATGATCTCAAGGCTCCTCCCCACACATTCCTCCCCGCTGGGGTCTTCATGTTCTATTCCAGAACTCTGAAAGGAGGGTCTCCCCAATTCCCCCCCTTCTCAACTCAAAGCAGCCAGATCTGACCTGACACTCCAATTCTTTTTCCCCTCTCAGAGTCTAAAATGAAGGATTATGGAAAATAATATTCCTACAAGACAGCTCCCCAAGAAAAATGGAGGGACAGTGTGGCTCAGGAGGAGGGGGGGATTAACCAAACATTAAACCTCTCCCAGTGCATCCTTTCCCAATAACAATGGGCCCTGAGGGGGGAAAAGCAAACTTTCATCTCTTCCCAGGTTCATCCCCAGCATCTCCACCAAAAGCAAACATTTAACCCTTCCAATGCATCTTAAGGGAAGGAGGCAAATACTGAATGCTGGACCCTGGACTTCCCCCATCGTAAATTAGCCCTAAATGGAAGCACAGCAAATATTGAAACCCTGGAAAACAATGAATCCCAGAGAAAGAAAAGCAATGGGCAAGATTTAAGTACTCATCCCTCAGGATCTAGACACCTATCTCCCCAGATAATAATGAATTTCAACATTTTTACAACCACCTTCCTAAGTTAAAGTTCTAACCTGTACAACTAGCCCCTAACTGTCAAAACTGCATGTCTGCAGTCTCCCATGAAACTATAAAAACCAGACTCCTTCAGCAACCTGGGGACCAGCTCCATACCCAGAAAATGGGTCCTCCCATGCTTGATGGATGGACTTTGCTGCAGAACCAAGGAAAGCTTGCTGATCTGAGGTTTGCTTCCTGTCTCCTGCCTCCGTCATTTGTGGGCCATGAGCTTACGCTTTTAGTGACAGCAGTGAAAAAGCTGACTGAAACAATTTAATATTCTCAAGGGTACATTTTTATTTGGAAGTGGGTTGTGTGGTAACTTAGAAAAACTGTTGTTTGAGGCTTAGTAAAGTGATGTAATATTTCTCAGGAAAGTGGTGGGGGCCATCTGTGTGTCTGTAGGACTTAGTCCAGGATCTGTCACATTGTGGGCACCCACAGGCACCTACAGGTTGAGCAATTAAACTCTGTTGTCTCTGTCCTGAAGGATAACCCTCTATAACCTAAAATGAATTATTTGTACAGAAAAAGAAAAAACAAAAATTGTTTGCTCCCTAGTTGTCTCACACCCATTTTTAGAGTTGAGTTATTTTTAGTATAAGTCTGAAACAGCACCCCACACTCCCAGGAAGAGAGATATTGTAAATCCTGACTTGGTGCTTCTGGAAAAGGCTAACGGTGAGTGACAGTGCAAATATCACCCAGGACAAGTTTTACTGCAGGCCTATCCTTGGGTCCAGGTAGGTTGGTCAGGTTCCCCAGGTAAACAAGGGTGTCTTTCTTCCCGAAGACCCCATTCTCAGAGCTCTGAGTGACTTTTTCTCTTCCTCCTAGAAGGACTCCATTTGACTTACCACAGTCAGTGGAGTTTTATTAAAATAATTTATAAGGAAGCAGATAATGACTGGAATCTCACAATGTTAGGACAGAAGGGCCTGAGGGTAATGTTTGATGTTCTCTGCCTTTCTTAACCTACCAACCACTAGCCTTGCTCTTGTACTTGCCAGTGACAGGCCAAAGTAATTGTGAGTTCAAGGCAGTCATTGGCGAGGAGCCAATGAAGACTTTGGAGCAGGCATTTGAGTTTTTTTTTTTTTTAATAAGGATCTTTTTTTTTTTTTTTTTTAATAAGGATCATTTTGGCTGCTCTGTAAAGAATGAATGGTCAGGACCATTCAAAATTGGTGGTAGGACTGGGTTCCCTAGAACACGCCTGTAATCCCAGTGACCAGAAGACCAAGACAGGATTGCAAGATCAAGGTCAGCCTGGGCAAAATAAAAAATTTTAAAAACCTGGGAATGTAGATCAGTGAGAAAGCATCCCTGGGTTCAATCCCCAGTACCAAAACCAAAACCAAATCCAAAACAAACAACAAAAAAAAAAAAAAAAAAAAAAAAAAAAAAAAGAAAGAAAGAAAAAAAGAAAAAAAAAGAAAAAAGAAAAAGAAAAAGAAAGAAAGAAAAAAGAAAAAGCACAAAGTTGGTGGTAGGCAGACCAGGACTTGAAATAGGATGGAGGAGCTGGAGGCAAATGGATGGGTGGACAGGTATTGAGAAAGGGGGCTTGACAAAATTAGTAACTGAAAGGAGAGTAGGGAGGGAGAAGGAGGCATCGAGGTAAATTACCCCCAAGGTTTTTGACTTGGATCTTTGGGCAGATGGTGAGGCCATTATTGGGTTAGGGGAGGAGAGGAAAAGCAGGTTTGGTAGGAAGTTCAGGACAAGTTATGCTTGAGGCACCCATGGGGTAGGGGTCCAAGTTGTTGAAAATAATACAGGTGCGATACTTAAGAGAAGTAATACTTAAGAGATACTTAAGATACAGTGCGATACTTAAGAGAAGGGTCTGAAGCGGTCCACAGAGAAATAGGAAGCCGTGGGGTGTTAACAGTAAGGAACTGGAGAGGCCGCTGGGTTCGGGGTGTGCAAAGTGCAGCGGTTACGTAGCTGCGGGGCTCAATCTCGTGACTACGGGGTCAGGTAGCCCAGCATTCAGGTACTGTCAGAACCCGGACAGGTAGGGTGGAGAGGGGTGCTAGCCCCGCCCAGTCCCGCCTCGCTGTCGTCCTCTTGTCCTCTTCAGTCACTGGGCAATTTTACTGTCCGTCAAGGGTCCGCCTCCAAAGATAAACCAATCAGGAATGGCAGGAGTGGCTTTCTTCTGGAGCTTGTTCCCTACTAGGACCGGTTCCATGGAAGTGAGACCAGAGTGGCGGCAGCCGGTGCAATGTGCGCAAGCGCGGAGCTGAGGTGACCGAGAAGGCGGCAGCGCGCAAGCTGATGAGAAAAGGGCTGAAGGTTCGAGGTAAGGAAGGGGATGAGCAGGGATGTGGACGCCTCCTCTCCCGCCAGCCCTCGCCGGGGCATGGCTCTCTCCAGAGCTCGGCGCTGGCTTAGGTTTTGGGGCGGCGAGCCGAAGGGGGTGAGGAGAGGTTAGAGGGCGGGCCCGTAGCCGGGAGAGACAAGCTGGGCCCATGGTCACGGTCACCCCACTCTTCTGCGCGCGCCACGTGGGCCCGCGGACCGGGGCACCCACACTAGCTGCTTTAACCCTGGAACACTCTTTGAGCTCGGCGTCCGGACTGAATTCCCATCTTTCACAACCTGGGAAGCGAAGGCTCAGAGGCACCCCATCGGTGGCCTGGGAGCAACTAGCTGGGACGTGGCCGCGCCACGGTTTGGGGGGCATCGGGCTTAGTAGACTCCGGAGTCGGAGCTATGAGGCTGTGGTCAGAGACTTGAACTCGGGACCTGTTTTCTTTATAGACTGGAAATTGGGTCCCGGCTACGGCGGACGGCCTCGGCCTGCACTCTCTGCTGAGCCCCGGAGTGTACGAAGCCCTCTGAGCCCCTGACCGACCGACCTCTCCTGTACCCAAGTTTAGCCGGGTGGGTACGGTCCTCAGTGCTAGCGCTCTCGAAATCCAGACAAACTCTGGGAGGGCAGGATTCATAAATGAAATCTGAAAACACGTGGGAAATGCCCCTCCTCCCGGGTCACCGGAGAGAAGCTAATTATAATGGCTGGGGCAGGTTCTTTTTTTTTTTTCTTTTTCCTTGCCCAAGGAAAAATACCACCGAGGCTGGTGAAAGTGCTGTGCTAGGAAACTGTTTCTTTTATGCCTGTGGAGGCAGATGTGAGGCTTTTTAGAAATCAGTGTTGACAATGAGTCCAACCCCTTTGATCTACTGAATCCTCACTTGGGAAATAAGTAGATTATAACCTAAGTAAGGAAAAGGTTGCTGCATAAGGCCATGTAGTTCAGTGTTTTATAAATACCAGGTTAGTGGAAACAACCTCTAAATCCCCAGCAGTAGATAAGCAAATTGTGATTATTTATGCCAAATGGTATATTGCATATTTATTCAATGTATTAGCACCAAAAAAAAAAAAAAAAAAAAAAAGAAAGAAAAAGAAAGCTCAAATAACAGGAAAGCCAGATTCAAAGTTATATGTGGAACATATACTTGATGACAAAAATAACTGAATTTTTCTAAGCAGAAGGGTCATAATTTATTAAATCCTCACAAAACTTTGTGAGTTACCATCCCACCCATGGATAACTGGAGTTCAGATATGCAGTATATCTAATACTAGACAGATAATGTGCTACTGGGCCTCTGAAAATGCCACATGTAGCCAATATTTGAGGACTTATTGTATGCCAGGTACAGGGCTAGACACTGAAGTGCTAATGGTAAGATAGTTATAGTTCTCTCTTTTTTGCAGGGGGTACCAGGGATTGAACTCAGGGGCACTCGACCACTAAGCCACATCTCCAGCCCTATTTTGTATAGAGACAAGATCTCATTGAGTTGCTTAGTGCCTCGCTTTTGCTGAGTCTGGCTTTGAACTTGAGATTCTCCTGTCTCAGCCTCCCTAGCTGCTGGGATTACAGGTGTATACCACCGTGCCTGGCTCAGTTCTTAAATTCATGGAGTTTACAGACTAGTGGGGAAGCACTAGTGTAAAGTGTGCTGGGGAGATTGTGAACATGGGAGCTAGACTCTAGGTTCTAGAAAGAGAAAGGATTTGAGAAAGAGGAAAAAGAGACCTTAGGTCAGCTAGTAGGAAGAAGGGAAGCCTTCAGTGTCCCTGTAAAAGCTGAGAATTTATAAAATCTTTTACAAATTTGTAGAATGTGATTATGTGTTAAAATGAGTAATAGGGACACTTACTTAGCATTTTGAATTTTGTCAATTCTTTTCAATTGTTTCAATCACTTTTGTTTAGGATATTAGCAAATTAGATGTTTCAGAAGTTGATATTTTTAAGAAATTAAATTTTGAAACTTTCTTAAACTCTTTAATTTTCAGGCTTAAAAAAAAGTTCCATTTGCTAGTATAGTTTCAGAATGTCAAGTACTGTATCCTGCCGGATCTTAAATTCTGCAAGGAACCACCTTGCCACATTCCAAGGGGGCAGACGCTTATACTCAAGGTGTATTTCAAATAGGAATCAATCGAAATGGAGGCTCTTTTCCCGGGTGCCACTTACCCTGAAAAACAGTTCCCCTTGTGGTGGCTTTGCTCTGCGGAAAGCCTACAGACACACATCAACAGAGGAAGAGGATTTCCACTTGCAGCTCAGTCCTGAGCAGGTAAATGAAGTGCTTCGTGCTGGCGAATCAGCCCACAAGATGATTGACTTGAACAGTGCAGTTCCAAATTCAGTATTGCGGTTTGAGAGTAACCAGCTAGCTGCCAATTCCCCAGTGGAGGACCGGCGAGGTGTAGCCTCCTGCTTGCAGACAAGTGGACTGATGTTTGGCATCTTTGATGGACATGGTGGTCATGCATGTGCGCAAGCAGTGAGTGAGAGGCTCTTCTATTATGTGGCAGTGTCCCTGATGTCCCACCAGACCTTGGAGCAGATGGAGGGAGCAATGGAGAACATGAAGCCCCTGCTGCCCATCCTGCAGTGGCTCAAACACCCTGGGGACAGTATCTATAAGGATGTCACTTCAGTGCATCTTGACCACCTCCGTGTCTACTGGCAGGAGCTACTTGATTTACACATGGAAATGGGACTGAGCATTGAGGAAGCATTAATGTACTCATTCCAGAGACTGGATTCTGATATCTCACTGGAAATCCAGGCCCCACTGGAAGACGAAGTGGCAAAGAACCTGTCACTTCAGGTTGCCTTCTCTGGGGCAACAGCTTGTATGGCCCATGTCAACGGAGTTCACTTGCATGTGGCAAATGCTGGTGACTGCCGGGCCATCCTTGGTGTTCAGGAGGACAATGGTATGTGGTCATGCCTACCCCTTACCTGCGACCACAATGCCTGGAATCCATCTGAGCTCTCCCGGCTTAAAAGGGAGCACCCTGAGTCAGAGGACAAGACAATCATCATAGATGACAGGCTGCTGGGTGTCCTCATGCCCTGCAGGGCATTTGGGGATGTTCAGCTGAAGTGGAGTAAAGAGCTTCAGCGAAACGTCCTGGAAAGGGGCTTTGATACTGAGGCCCTCAACATTTACCAGTTCACCCCCCCACACTACTATACTCCACCCTACCTGACTGCCAAACCTGAGGTTACATACCACAGACTGAGGCCCCAGGATAAGTTCCTTGTGCTGGCCTCAGATGGCCTCTGGGACATGCTGGGCAATGAGGATGTGGTGAGGCTGGTGGTGGGGCACCTGTCCAAGGCGGGTTGCCATAAGCCAGACCTGGCCCAAAGACCCGCCAACCTGGGGCTCATGCAGAGTCTGCTGCTGCAGAGGAAAGCTAGTGGGCTCCATGCAGCTGACCAAAATGCAGCCACACACCTGATCAGACATGCCATTGGGAGCAATGAGTATGGGGAGATGGAGCCAGAGCGACTGACAGCAATGCTGACATTGCCAGAGGACCTGGCAAGGATGTACAGGGATGATATCACTGTCACTGTGGTATATTTTAACTCAGACTCAATAGATGCATATTACAAGGGGAGTTAAGAGTTTCCCATCCTATTGCCAGGTTAACATAAATGCTCTTTAAAACATTTCTCTTACTTTTAAATAAGCTATGCAAATATCACTGTTGAAAGGACAGGCAGATATTAGCTTGCTGAATATTTGACTAACAGGAGAAGAGGGGGAAAACAGCTAAGGTTTAAAAATAGTAGCAGTGATTTCATATCCCTGAATGTACTGGCTAACTCTCCTATGCAGAGAGGGCAGAGGACCATAGAATTGGCCTGGGCTTATATAGCTCAAATCCTTTGTAAAGACACTGATAAACTGTGTCATCCTGAACTTTCAAAGGGCAAATTTAATCATCATTCTAAGCATAAAAAACTTTAAGATCTTCTGAGATTCAACTGCAAAATCTGCAGATGAGATAATTCTGAATTCACAATCATGTACTCTAGGTTTATGAAGTTTTTCATTTAATTATAAAGCCTAGGTTTACAAAGCATACTACAGTACACTTTTCTATGTAATATTCTATTTTTGTGAATGTTTTTGTGAGGATATTCTGTAAAACTACATTCTAGTTCTGTTGTAAGATATTTACAAATTAATCCTCAAACTCGTAAGCAGGCCTACTGTAAGCATGTTTGGGTCACATTGTCTTGTTTTTCAGCTGAGGGTAACAGGGCCTAGACCTCTGGACCAGCTGAATTTACTTGTATAGCATTTGGTTTCCTCCACTGAGTCTCACTCCAGAAACTTTGAGCTATACCAGGAGGTAATTTATGTCTAATCCTTAACTCCTGGCCTTTTTCTTGCATTAGGAAAATCCTTCTGGGGCTTATTTAATGAACCCCTCCCTGGAGGGATTATTTATAGCATTTAGTCTTTCTGATTATATCTCTCAAACATTCTTCTGTTAATTCCATCTGACACGGTCCTTCTACATCTGCCCAGTCTTGCCCTGCAGCTGCTGACTACACGAGAGTATCTTAGAAAGTCTTTCACCTGTTCCCTACTCAAATGGGTTTCCAGAAAGGAGACAATGTCAGCATGTGTGATAGTTGTGATGGACATTTAGGCAGGAGGCAGAATTATTCAGTGGACTTAAGATTCACCCTGAATCTGAAGAAGTGAAAATATAAGGGTCTAAAGAGAACAGCCACTAGCTGAGGCTCTCTTCATCCTGAGGGGCAATGAGGAGGGAGGAGTGAGACTTATCAGATGGGACATCTACCCTAGACTGCAATAAATTGCCATTGCTACGCCTCAGGAATTAGACCATGTTTAGTACAGGAGTTAAGGCAAAAATAATAATTTAGCTTGTGGTGCTTTCCATGGGCCACAGAGTCTATTTACTTAAAAATTAACCCACATGGATCCTTTTTGGGGATCAGTTTCCTCTTCTCGGGTACATCTGTGGCATTTAAACAGGAAATGTGTCCCTAAATGGAAACACAAATATAATCCCACAAAATTGACAGTTTTAGTTTTCCTGAACTGCATCAGGCAGAATTCTTCAGTGCATTACCCTCTCTGCTCACCCTGCTTGCCATCCACTGAAAAGAAAAGCAAATAGTCTGAGTGGCTTCCTCTTATTTGTGTTCCAGCTGACATTCAATCAAGAGTTGGGACATGTCGTGTGGAGACATATCTTTCTATATTATCCAGTACACCTGTTTAGAGACATGGCTTTATCCAAGATATTCTCTTTTGAGTACTTAAGTCTTGGTCTTTTTGTTCTGAAACAATTACTCCTTTTGATCTCTCAGAAATAAAATGTGAATCACTACCATTCTGTTAACATGAAGGTTCCCTGTTCAAACTGAGGTGAGGACTCTGCTTGTCTAACATTTTTATTTGTCCTTTGTTTTCCATGCCAACTAAACCCTGGAGCCTTAACTGGCATAGAGTGAATCCTACTTTGGATGCATGGTTCATAAACGTATCTGATTCAGTAGCTTGAGTGGCAGCTGAGAGAACACAGATTTCCCACCTGTGTCTCTAAGCCTGTTTTTTTTCTCTGCCTAATAGATTTTCCTGCTTTCTAGTTGGTATATTGAGAGGGAAGAATGGCACATTTATTATCTGTCTTTTTTCTGCTATGAACTGTCAGTTCTTCCCATGAGTACACTAGGGAGTATAACCTTCTGATTAAACCCCAGTGTATCTTCTCCTGACCTTAGTTCTTGTCAGTAGCCTTCCTGAAGCACATGGTCTACTGCTTTGGGACACTGCGATTGGAGAGGAAGTTAGCAGTCTTTATCAGATCTTGCAAAGCACTTGTCATTCCTTTTATATGGAGATTTCAATTTTGAGACTTTTAAAATGAATTTTTTTAAAATGAGATTGGCCATCTAATATTTTAGATGTAACTTTGAAGGAAGTATGCTTTGGTGCTTAAAATTATTTATTATTTTAGGTATGAAACTGATAATGGCATAATTTAGATACTATTTATATATAAATAATATAGCTCTGTCAATTCTGGGTCAAAATGGATGGAGAAGATGATATTCTCAATTCACATTGGTATCATGGATCATTACTAAGATTCAGCTTTCTGGGGCTAGGGATGTAACTCAGTTGGTAGAGTGCTAACCTTGCATGTACAAGGCCCTGGGTTCAATCCCCAGCACTACCAAAAAAAAAAAAAAAAAAAAAAATCAGCTTTCTGAGATGTTATTTGTATATTAAAGCTAATTTATTATAAGGAAAATGTAAACTTTGGGGTATGAACATATTTCTCCCAGGAGTACATTTGGCCTAAAAGATGTGATATTATGTGCCCTGGATAAAGTTCAGTTTGAGACACAATCAAATTGGCACCTTTTAAACATAAGTGAAACATAAACAACTTGAACTTGAATTAATTGAAGAAAACTGTAATTATGTGGAACCAAAAAAAAAAAAAAAGTGTTCAAAATAAGTCTGGCTGGACTCTTTAGTCCATCAGCCCTTAGTGATCCATCTTTATTTGACAGCTTTTGGGAAGTCTTAAATTCCCAGGTCAAACCAGAATATCCTGGAACTGAGCCAACCTAGTTTCATCAGAAAATGGTTCACTTGTCTCTGAAATGTGATCCCCATGGCAGAAAAAGCCCTGGTGTAACCTTGGAACTGGGGGACCCAGGCTTGTGAAAGAGCTGCCACATGCATGACCTGAGGGGAAGGTATGTTTGGGCTGCTGTATAACCATCTCCTGAGCTGACCCAGGCTCCGTTCCTTCCTTCTGGGGCACCTGATGTCTAACTTGCCTCCCGGAAAATATTTATCAGCATTTTCTTGGTATAATTATTAACCATTTTCTATAATAATTACTGGCATTTGTATTTTGGCATTGTAACCAATGTTCATATTTGGCACTGATTTTCTCTAATCATTAGTGATATTTAAGCAAAACTTGTAAATAAAAGAAGCAAAATGAACTTTGACTTCCTTTGGTGTGACCACTGATTTTTCTAGCTCTTAGGACACAAGGTTTTGTTTCACCATCTTTATCTGATCAAGGGAGAGTTTAGGCTGTTTTAAAAGATTCCATCCAAAAGAGAAGCATGGTGCTCTACAAATTTGTGGTGGCTGCTGAGTACCCAGGAAGTCCTCATTTATGTTAACCATATGTGGGAGAAAAAGTAAAAGGAAATAGACTTCTGCTGTGATGGTTTCCACACACTTAGGGGCAAGGTCTGCTGGGATTTTAGATAGACAGATAGATATTGATTGATTGATTTTGTGTGTGTGTGTGTGTGTTGGGCTTCCAGAAGGAGCAGATTTTTGATTGACATAAAAATTATACATATTTATGGGTTACAATCTGATATTTCAGCTCGTGTACATTGTGTATTGATCTAATTAGGGCAATTAGTATATTCATCACCTTAACCTTTTATCATTTTTTAGCAGATTTTGGTGAGGGAAAGGAGAAGATGAAAGTGGAGAATAATGAGATATTATCCCCCTTTTTTTCCTTGATAAAAACAGGCTCAAGTTGGAAAACTTCCCATGATACCATGTTAAGGCCAAGATTTGAACCAAGTTCTAAGTATTGTCCCCATACTGAACTTTCAGAAAGGGATAATACTTCATGGAAAACCTCTTTTTGCACAGTTTTGGGCCAGGGTAGAGGGACCAGGGAGGAGAGGTTGGCGGTGATGAAAGGGAGTCAAAAGGCTTTCTTCGGTCATTGTTGAGAATAATATAGAGAGTTCTGTTTGTTAACTCTTGATATTGCTTTGACTGTTAGGCTACATAGACTTACCTTACACATTCCAGTGTCTGATCATTTTGAAAGATAATAAAAATAGAAGGAACACTGGAAAACTACATTTTTTAAATTGAATTCTTTTGAGCTCAATTTCCCCAGAGAGAGGAAAGTTAAATTTATGAATATAAGTTTCCCTTTTCACCCTTTGTGTTTTTGTTTCCATTTAACTTGATGCTAAATGCCCTTAAATGATCCTCAGTCTGGAGACCCTCTGCATTGTGGGCAGCCTGCACTTCAGGTGGTTCCCCTAGGATAGGTGAGCCTTTACTCTGTGGGTCAGAGTATCTTTGTCTCATTGACCTTATCTGTCTTCCCCAAGCAGTCTTGGTCTGAGAAATGGCCTGACCAGAATTTCAGGACTGAGGAGGCCTGGGCTCCAGTGCCAACTTTTACTGCCAAGGGAATAAACAGCCTGGACTCATAGAAAAGCGGTCTGTGGAGGAATAACCCAGAACCCACTCATTTCTTATCTCAACTCTTCCTGCCTTTCCAGGATTCTGGAAAGCCCTCATTTGCCCAACCCTGTTCTCCCGGCAGCAGATAAACAGAAGGAATGTCTGCTCCAAACTGCTGTTCTAGCTCGAGACTTGCATGCCCCAGGGCCAGTCATGCAGAGCTGTCCAGGAGTGTCCCCATCCAGTTAGGTGCTGAGAGGCCTATAACACAGTCACCATGGGAATCAGGAGGGGCCAGTCCAGGGAAGAGAGCACATGAATTAAAGCCCAGGATCCGGTCCAGTCCAGCGTCTGGGCACAGGGCTCCTGGGGCATTGTGGAGGTAGGCATGAGAGTTGCAGTGAAGGGGAAGGGAAGCTAGCTAAATGTGCCTGACTGGGCAAGGAGGGGCCCCTCAGGTGACCTTCAGGATGGGAAAATGAGAAAGATGGTGCAGTGGCCTCAGAAAGTGCTGTGGGCCTGGCTTGCTCTGGCATCAGCCTGGGGTGGGGAGGAGGCAGAGCTGGAAGCCCTGCTTTAATCCCCCAGTTTCCTGGGGGGAGGGGGTTACCTCCAGGGCTGTTGGCATTTATCCTCATTACTCTCCTTCCACCCCTACCCCTGTAACCTCAGGCTTGGCCCTTGTCCTGCACCAGGTGTTCACAGAATGAATGTGGATGAGTGAGGAAGGGTGGAAGGACAGATGGATGGATAGATGATAAGGGAAGAGCAAATGCAGAGAAACCAGCATAAAGGAGGCTCAGAGAAGTAGGAGGAGAAGAACGAGTAGTGGCCTGGAAGCAAGGAGAGTTGGTAACGAGGTTCCAGATCCACGCATGTGGATTCATGGAAATGAACAATTAGCTAAGAAGAATTCACTGCAGGAGAGAGGAAGGCCATTCTGTAATCTCACTTGGAGATGGAGACAAGGACAGGCCTGGATGGCAAGATGGAAGTAAGGACAGGGCATTGGCTTTCTGAGAAAAGGTTTGGCTGAGTTGCTAGGAGGACCCTACCTCTGAAACAAAGTGGTGCAGAGGGTGGGGGGACAGGGAATGTCATCAGCAAACCAGCTGTGCTTGGCTTGTGGGAGGGGAGTTCCCTTGGGGTCCCAGGGACTCTGCTGACTCTGAACAGGGTTTTGGCATGAAGGATGGAGGAGCTGGGGTTTTTCCCACCTCTGCCCAGTGGCTTGGTCACTAAATCCTGAGAGCGACATGATGGGTAGAACATCAGCAGAAAGCCCCTTGCTGTGGGGTTCTGTGAGCGAGGCAATGTGAGATCCAGAGGCTGCCTCTAGATGTCGCCATCCAGCCATGCTGACACCAGATGCAGCCAGTAAATAGGAGAGTGTTCCTGAGGCTTAGCCCCAGCCTGAGCAAGCTTTCTCTGTGACTGCAAGCTGAAACACGCTTCGAAAAGTCTCAGAGGTATTTGGGATAAGCAACAAGTGTGGGATGGGGCCAGGACTCTGATTTCTGGTCACCCAGCTCTGATTTGTGGGAAAGGGACTGCTAGTGTCCCGGATTGTACCAGAGCAGATGGTAGGCTGCATGTGATCAGAGAGTGGCTGCTATTTGATAGTGTGGCTGTTTTCCTCTGTAGACTGCCCTACACCTCTGATCCCACCCTCCCTACCCCACTCTTTATAACCAGTTCCCAAAGTCACTTTTCCAGCAGCCCTGGGGCCTTGCCCTCCAGTCGACATCCTGTCCTAGTTCCAAGAAAAATCCAAACCACCTTTATTCTCCCCTACCCCCAAATGACAATTGCTCCTCTAGTCATTTCCACCCACCATACAGACTGTCACTTCTGTGTTCAGAACCCTTCCATGGCTCCCCATCACCCATAAGGTAAAAGTTCAGACTCTTCTTAGCCACCCTGACCTCTCCACCTCCTCCCCCGTTGTTTGGGCCCAACTGTCACACAAAACTCCATTTTCCTAGAATGTACCAAGCCTTTGTCTGCTGTTCCCTCTGGTCAAAACACCTGTACCATCCTTCACCAAATCTTGGCTTACTCCTACTTATTCAGGCTGATTCTGCTGAGGCAATACTCCTGACTTTCTAGGCCTCCTCCGGTTCCCATGGTACTGATTGATCCACCACAACCCCTCAGATGTTTCCTGTTCTTATGTCTTTTGGCAGAAGGGACCTGGTCTGACTCTCCTCTGGATCCCCAGTATCTGGCATGCAGTAGGTACTCAACAAGTACATTTAAAATGTTAGGGTAGGGCTTGGGGACGTAACTCAGTGATGGAGCACTTGCCTAGCATGCAGGAGGCCCTGGGTTCAATCCCTAACGCTACAAAAGAAATTTTAAGAAAATGTTAGGGAAGGAAGAGTGAGAGAAGAAAGAGGTCTTTCCCAATAAACTGCAGTTGCCTCTTCCAAGAGTTGGGCCAGCCTCCTGGTCATTCCTGGGATAGAGCTTGGAATCCTCTTCCTTTTGCTTCTTCAGTGGTGGGTATAAGGATACCTCAAATTCTTTGACATTTCTCCCATCAAGCAATGGGGTCTAATTCCCCTCATCTTCCATCTGGGCTGACCTTAGCAACTTACTTATAACCCAGAGAATATAGCAAAAGTGATACTGGGGATTGGTAAACTTAAAGAGTGACAAAGTCTTGATAATTGGTGACTCCGATACATGATGTAAGTGAATAGTACTCACTTTTTGATGTTGGAAATGTATATATATATATATGTATGCACTTACTTATTGATTGATTGGTGTTGGGGATCAAACCCAGGATCTTGCTCATGCTAATCATGTGCTCTACTTCTGAGTTATATTCCCCCCAGCTCCTAGAAATTTTTCTTATTAACAAAGAAAAACAAAAAAAGCTTCAGTGACACCCTCCCATCCCTGGCTCCCACCACCTTCTCTGGCTTCCAAAGAGTCCAAAATATCTCAATCCCTTCCTTGTACATCACTCAAGGCCAAGTGTGAACTGACCCTATGTCTCACTTTCTATGTCTTCAATTCTGTTCTTGGCCACCCTGATCTGCTTTCAGTCAAGGAGGAGTCATAGCAGGGGCTGAGTTTAGCGTAATTTAAGATAATAAACTCGGCCACATTTATGAGCACTTACTCTGTCCGAGTGCTATACTTTACATGTTTTATCTTATTTAATCCTCACACAACCTTATGAGTAAGTATTACTAACCCACTTTACAGATGAAGAAACTGAGCCTAGAGAGGTAAAATGTTGTGCTCTAGGTTACAAAACCAGTAAATGCAGAGCTGAGTCTCAAATCTCTGTGTCTGACTCCAAAGCTTCCTCTTAGTACTCATGCCATTCTGTTGAATATTTATTCCACCTGCTCCCCATTGGCCTGACAGCAACTAGGAAGGAGTGAGCTATCAATTCATAGAAGCATTCTAGCAAAAACTGGAGGAGTGCCTGGCAAGATGTGAAGTGGATGGAACAGGAGGGATCCACCTTGAGACTGGTACCTGTCTGTGCCTGGGTGGGAACTGTGTGGATGCAGCCTCCTGCTTGAGTTAGAGGAGATCCTGTGTATGACCGTTTCCCATGTCCCCTGTCAGCCTGGCCTTTGTGGCTGGGAGGGCAAGAGCAAATGGAAGTTGGGGGATGTGGGTCTTGAGCAAGCAGGAGGAGCCGCAGACGTCCCTCTGCTCCTCTCTTCTGATTCCCCTCCCTACCCTGGGCCTGGCAGCTTGGGCTTGGGGAAGGGCCTCAGGCCCACAGTGAAGCCTACCCTCCCCCCCAACACCTGTGAGTATTTATCAGAGATTGGGGGTGTCAGGCGGGGATTTGAACAAAAATGGTCATGGCACTGGTGTTTGTAAGAAAGAAACCGTACACCATTGACACGTCCTCTTCCAAGATTGGACACACAGATTCTGTTACCTCCATCCTGGCAGACTTTAAAAGTGACTGTGAAAAGAAAACATGGCGGAAGACCTTTATAATTTATTTGACAGGAAACCGCTATTTGTATTATAAATGGGGGATGGGGGTGGGAAATCAACAGAAAGTACAGCATGACCCCAAGTCGAAATCCTTCCCTCAGCCCTCACACTCCTCTACAGGCTCCCTCGTGACTTAGCCCATTGGCCAGGGCGGGTGGGGGAGGGGAGAGCAACTATCTTGGGAAGGGGATGAGATCACCCAAAGGCAGGCTGATTTAGAACAGGGTAACTTTTTCCACCCATATGGCTCTCAGAGACTTCTGCACTGGCTCATAAACCTTGGCGCCAGTCTCAGGAAGGAGTGGAGCCCTGTGCCCCCTCCTCAGCATGGAGATGGTGGCCAAAACTTTGTAGGCCACCAGGTAGGGCTGAAGTTTAGGAGTGGCAGAGTGGTCCCGACTGGGTTTCAATATGAACTTTGTTCCCAAAGGATCTGGGTGTCTTATCACTCCCCAGAGACTAAGATGGACAGAAAGTACATTTTGTGGGTATAGGAATATACCAGAAGTCAGCCACCTTGTGAAGTGCAGAGCTGGTGACCTGGCACTTAGCACCTGCCTCTAACACCAGGTGTGTCTTGGGATTCCAATCAGTCAGTGTGACCCTCCCTGGAGACCACCCTCCCCACTGGCCAATTTCTGGCCAAAACCCTGCTATGGATAGTTGTGAAGGGAAGAGAGTTGGGAAAGGAATCAGGATCCAATTTCTGATCTGTAAATTTCAGTTCAATCTCCCCAGACTGCATGTCCCCAGCTTCAATGCCTATCAGGCCACCCAAACCTGAGCTGCAGCCTCAAGGAAACTGCAGTGTGTCCCAATCCCTCAGCCTAGTCACATCTCTGAACATTTGCCCAGGTACTTGCCCCAACCCAGCTTCCTCTCTCCAGCTGCCTTTGTCAACTCCCTTCCCTTGAGCTGAGTCAGGTGCCATCTGTCCCCAAGTCAGTGTCCATCTGCCAGCTTGTCCATGTTCATCTGAGGTCAGGGGTTGAGTTCAGGGAAAATTCCTGGACCTGTTAGATGAAGGAAAAGGCAGACCCCTAGAAGGGATAAGGGGTCAGGGGAGGACCAACCGTGCGCTCAGCACTGCTCTGTGACAGGACCACAAGGAACCCCAAGCCCTTCAGACATCATAGCGCTCAGCCAGAGAACATGGTATGGGCATCCTGGCTTGGGCTTAGTAGGCCAATGGCTGGAGCTGAGCAGAACTGGAATGAGCCAGTGTCCCCTTCTTAGCCTGGCTCTGGGCAGCAGGGCTAGGAATAGAAATCTCTAGTTGGATGGAGTTGTTCTTGGAAAATCCCCACAAGCCCTGCCAGAAGTGTGCTTTAGCGTAAGATTCTGGCTCCTTCGAACTGGAGGGAAGAGGATCTTTCTTCTGCTGTGTGACTCCGGCAAGGCCCTTGCCCTTTCTGGACACCTAGGCCTGGTTCTGAGACAGCTAAAGTGGGGATTCACCCATCTATTAAGCCATCTCTTGAATTCACCAAATTCTCAGCCTCACTGAAAAGCAAGGATCCAGGTTCCAGCATTTGTGTAGGAATCTGACACTCAGAGATGCCAAGTGGCTTGCCGAGGTCACATGGCTGAGTCAGGATCAGAGCTCCCACATATTGAGGGTCAGTTGGTATGCAGTTTCAGTCCCCACCCCCATTCAGCATCCCCAAGAGGGCAGAATGTCCACCCACAGGCCAAGTTGCCACTTCCAGCTATCCCACCTGACCTGGCCCTGGGCCTGTCACTCTCAGAATAACCCTGGTGGTTCTGGGCATGGATTGCAGGTCATCACCTGGGACCTATTTTTGTTCTTTGGGTAACAAGGAAGTCTCTGTGCAGTAACCATTTGGGGGAAGGGTAGACCATGTGACCCCCAACCCCAACTGACATTGCTGTCCTGCTCGGAAATGACCCTGACTTGGAAGGGGAAGGTCTGGCTCAGCCACATTCCCTCTCTTTCCCTGTCCTAGGCACTTCCCAGAATCTGATTCCCCCATCCTGTCCCCTCTGCTTGGCAGTCCACACCTCCATACACAAGCACACTCTGACCAGGAAGCCAGAGTATCTTCATTTGTCCTTATGATCCATCATCGAGTCTTATGTACCTGAACAACCAGAAAATTCTTTCTCATGTCTGGCTGTCAAATGAGCCCATTTCCTTGGGTTCTAGTTGGAACATTCATTCTAGAATCCAGGTGCAGGGCCATCTGGGGATCCAACATCTAGAACTTGACATTCAGAATCAGGGGCTTTGGAACCCTGTGTGGGCAGGAGTATTTGAAAAGATGACAGAACCACATATATACTCTGAAAGGTCAAGTACAATCTCAGGAATCATTTATAGAGGTGGGTGATCCTCAAGAGTGTAGCCCACAGATCTGTGGAGGGGCACTCCAGCAGGTTTGGGGTTCCTACCTACTGAAAGTAGTTGTGTATGTGTGTGTGGGAGTGTGGGAGAATGTCATGTCCTGAGTCTGGCAGCATGAGATAAATGCTCAGGAAAAAAAGACTGGAAGGAAGTCTGGTAAAACAAACAAACAAACAAAAACATTGCTGTAACAACAATGCTGTGGCAATAAGAATCATGACAATGAGAGTTATAGCTCTTTTTTTTTCTTTTCTTTTTCTTTCTTTGGTGCTAGGAATGGAACCCAGGGCCTCATGCATGCTAGACAAGTGCTCTGCCATTGAGCCACAAACCCAGCCCCCTCTTCTATTTTTTGAAGGCCAATTACGTGCTAACCACTGTATTAAGTCAGGGCTTTGTTTGTATTATCTCAGTTAATCTCCACAACCTGCTCTTCTCTGGCTGAGAGAGTGGCCCATGGCTGGGTTTTGCCAGGTCTGCTGCATCCCTGGAGGTGGATGGTTGAGTCCTCAGGAATACTGCCCTCTCCGTGCCAGTAGTGCTGTGAGTGAGAGGGCAGAACTGACCCCCTCGGGGATGCCTCTAGGGAACCAGCCAGGCCCACTGAGCTAACCCTCCATTTGGCCCTACTCCTCTAGGCGTTGGGGCTAGAAATAGCAGTGGCTCAAGGGCTGACAATCAAAGGGCAGCTAAAAAAAGGCCCCTCAGTCTGGGCTGTGTCGCCCACGGCTGGTAGAGCCTATTTTGAGGGACAGAGTGCCGACGTGCCAATGGAAAATCCATGGGGTGGGAGTCTTCAAGGTGGGGGACCCGTGTGCCTCCCTCTTCCCATTTTGGCCCCTCACCTCTGAGTGTGCATGTGTGTGCATGTGTGCACACACACATGACTACAAGTTGCAGCCCTTAGCCTACCTTTCTAAATGTTGGACCCTGTGGTCCCTACAATAGCCTGGGAAAGGAATGAGGAAACAAGCTCAGAGAAGAAAAGTGACTTGCCCAAGGTCACACAGTTAAGAAGTGGGCAGGAGCATGGCCAATCTGGGCTTCTGAGGCCCCTGGTCCAGTGCTGTTCCCTATCGGCAACTCCTGAACTGAGGAAGCCAATACGTTGTCCTCTGGAGCGTCAAAGGCTCAGAGACAGGAACAATCATGGTATATTCCGGGTTGGACTGGGTCGGCACTGAGAAGGACACATGGGAAGAAATCCCCCAGGTCAGTTCTGATGAGATCTCTCCTGGCTGTAGCAGAGGCAGCTGGAGTGGGGCCTCAACTGCAATGAGCCCAGCCCTCACCTCAGGCCTATGATCCTTCGCCCCCACCCTGCCCAGGCCCCCAGAGGCTGGCAGCCCCTGCCAAGTTTCCAGGGAATGTGTTAGATAAGGCACTGGTGCTCATGACTCTCTCCCACACTGCCACTATCTCTGACCCTCCCGCCACCAGCAAGTGAGTAAGAATAGCAGCAGCTCTGGGGGGTAGGCACACACAGGGTCACCACAATTTGGGACAACACAACAATGCCTTCAGGAGGGTGGTTTAGGCCCTCAGATGGAGGTCTCTGGGTCTCCCTGCCCAGTCCTGCCAGGCTCCCCTGTCCTCCTGGGCAGGAAGTGCCCCACACTGTATGGTAAAGAGCAAGCCTCAGCCCTTCAGGGCAGCAGGGGATGGTGGTGGGGACATCGCTGCCACCTTCTGGATCTTGGCCAGGGGTCTGTGCTGCCCTCCACTGAGCTGCTGTGTGACCTGTAGCTGGGTGCGGTCCCCCTCTGAGCCCATAAGCAGGGGAAGGGGGTAAAGCAGCTCACTGAAGTCAGGGAGACAGCCAGCTAAGGCCTCCCCTGGGGCTGGGGCTCTCACTCTCCTGGTAACAGGGCCCCTGCCTGGCTTCTGAGAAGCCCTGAGAAGGCTGGTCAGTGGGCATATGGAGAGGGTAAGGGTCCCCAAGTCCCATGCATAGGGGTCCCTGCGATATGGTCATAGGGTAAAGGGGGACACGTTGTGGCTGATTTCCCTGCACCAGTCTCTTTGTGACATTCCTGTGAGTATGAGAGGGTTGCCATGTCACTCAGAGAAGAGGTTGTTGTCATGGAACCCCTGGAGAGCGTCACTGTAACACCGGAAATAGGAAGATCCAAGGAGCCTTCTCTCCATGTTCCTGAGTCACTGCGACACTGAGGCATGATTAAGGAAGTCAAGCTCCCTGGTCCCCACATCAGTGGCCCCTGCAGTTCTCACAGCCTGGCTCACAACATGAACCAGGACACAGGCCCCCACCCTGTCCTTGCTCCAGCCCCCTTCCCTCCTCATCTGCCCCCTGTTCTCAGGTGACTGTTCCCCTTGACCCTCTCTCCTGCCTCTTGTCTCCCCATGTCACCCACCTACAGGGCCCCAGAAGGTCAGGGGTGCTAGGGAAGGAGGCGGAGGGATGGGCTGAGGGGAGCCCACGTTCCAACAGCACACAGGTGAGACTGCACTGCACACTTACACACCAATGGGAACACGTGTGCACACTCATGCCCGAAAGAGCAACAGGGCTGCCGAGGGGTATCCCAAACTCTGTCCCCGACTAGCTTTCCAGGTGTGCTCCCACCATGCCTGCTTTCTTGAATCCTTCCACACCTCTGAGGTCCTCTCAGAAGGAAACGTGTCATCCCACAGCAGCAGGACAACTGAAAGTGAAATCTCAGGAAGAACTTCTGCCCTGAGGCCCAAACTGGAGTCCTGTAGTGGATATAGGTGGGGGTGGGGGTATCTCTGGGGTCCCAAGACTGTTTCATTCTTTGGGGGTGAGAGCTGGACTGACCGCTGGGCCTCTTGCTTCAAGAGCTCTATCACTGGGGCTGGAAAAAGTTTAAAAATATCCTCATGTTTACATTCTTTCCCAGGACGCCTCCTGGTCCTCAGTGCTGGGTCTCTTTGATCTGGCCCTGTGCTTCTGGAGGGGGTTGGGTGAAGGAGAGCGGGAGCCCCATTCTGGGGTCAGTCCCTCCATCCCTCAAGCTCCAGCCCAGTCAGAGACCCCTGAAGCCCCTTGAAACAGAGCCAGAAAGAGCCTAGGGTCTGGAAAGGAACCCAGGCCGGAAGCAATGTCTCAGGTCATCCAGCAAGGCCAGCTGGGGCTGGAGTTGGGACCCTTCTCTGTACTCCCTCCCCAAAGCCTGGACCTCATGGGGCCTCTAAAGAGTGTGGGGATGCAGACATTTTTGGGACTGGAGAAAGCCACATTTATTAAGCTTCTGCAGTGTTCTTGCATTTCCCTAAATGCATTTTGCAAGGATTTTTCTCATGTAATTCTCCCTACAGCCCCATGAATTAAGGCCCATTTTATCAACAAGTAAACTGAGACTCAGAGAACTAGTGATTTACCTGGGAACACACAGCAAAGATGAGGCAGGGCACAGACTGCATGCTCTTCTACCCGTAGGGTGCCACTGGGTACCCCACCTTGCTCTGCTAGAGTCTAAGCCCTGCCTGCAGTGTGAGGCCCACCTCACTAGCGTGAATCCCTACAAACACTACTCTACTGCTAAAGTGTTTCTCTCCCTCAGTGACCTTCACCTTCCTCTTTAGAATGGGGCTGAGAAATAGATATCCACGGATGCTCAGGGAAATTGAGCCTTGGCCCTTATGGTCAATTCTAGCACTGATGCAACCAGGGAGTGGCCTGGGGCCTGGACACTAAAGGAAGAAACCCTCAAACTGGGACAGATGCTTCAATCTGCCCTGGCATCCTGCTATCCACCCTTTCCCTTGTTGGTTCCCCACCTACCTGCTCATCAACCCACCCACCCACTAACCCATCCACTAACCCATCCACCCACCCATCCAACTATTAGCACCCCACCCACTCATCCAGCACCTAACCATCCATTCAAAACAAAGACCCAGAGAGCAGGGAAGTTCTGGCTCAGGTGCGGAATCTCACTGGTTGGATGAACCCAGGATGGTCCTTCCATCTCTTTGTGATCCACCTTTCCACCTTTACCTGAAGAAGCTGGCCAGGGTGGTCTATAAGGACCTTCTGCAGGATCTGTGGGACCAGAGACCAGCTGAAGGCTGTGGATACTTCTAGAGAGGTAATGTGGACCTTGGCCACACAGTTTTGCATTGTGATCTAGTTCCAAGACTCCAACTACCACCCTTAACCTTAACCCCCCTGACTTTCAAGATCCTCCACTGTAAAATGGGAACAATAATCTACCTTAGCAGGTTGATGGGAAGATTAGATAAGCTGCAACCTCCAAAGAACTCTGTACCCTGGATCCTCTGAGAGCAGCAGGGAAGCCCTGCTTGGGCTGGGATGATCAGTGTAACCTTCAAGGGTGGGGAGTGGGGTGGTGGGCTCTGAATTCATCTGCAGGCTTCTGCAGGCCAGCCAGGATGCTGCCCTGTTTCTCTTGGTTAGCCTTGGCCCTCATCCCACAGAAGCTGCCAGTTGTGGAGAGATTATCTCCTAAAAATAGGGCTTGGGCCCCACCAAGGTTGTTTTTCTTCCTTCCCCGTGATTTACCATCATCAGCTCAGGGTGCCTGGGACAGCAGGTCCCACCCTGGCTCCCCAGAGACTATCAGGAAGGGAACATATGGGATCAGCCTGTGTCTGGGGTAGGTCAAGGGGCAGGGATTAGAGGTCAGTCTGGAGGTGTAGGTTTGGCAGGGTGCCAGGGCCCTGGCTTAACTTGGGCCAGAGGCAGGGATTCACCTGGGGCAGTAGCAACTCCAGGGTGAACCACAGGGGTTCTTGTCCAACGCAGTGGTGTCCATCTGAGTGATTCCCCTTCCCTCCCTTTCTGCAGATGCCCCACATCCTCACCAGCCTGCAAGAGAAATCCTGAAGTGCCTAGGAGCTGCCCTGGGGCAGAAGGACCCATCATCACCTCACCTGTCCTGTTCCTGCTTGCAGGGCCCTCAAGATTCCTAAACAGGGGCTGAGGTTGTAGCTCAGTGGTACACTTGCTTAGCTCATGTGTGGCACTGGGTCTGATCCTCAGCACTATATAAAATTAAGTAAATAAATAAATAAAAGGTATTGTGTCCCATCTACAACTGAAAAAAAAAAAAAAAAAAAAGACGGGATTCCTGAACAGGCTCCTCCTGAGACTGATGGACCTCTGCCTGCCCCTGGGTGCATAGGGACAGAAGTGTTCTCACACAACAGCAGAGGACACAGACTCACAAGGTCATGTCCTGCCATGGCAAAAATGATGTCCTGAAAATACAGGAATGATGACACCCTCCAGCACTCTCCTCCTCAACCATCATCCACGTGGTTAATGATCCATCTTGCTTTGACCCCATTATTTCACCAACAGCCCATATGATGCCCCATGTTCTTCCTTACAAGGAACCCCAGTCTTGTCCCTCAAGCCCCCAGACCTATTCTGTGCAGCAGGAGATGGGGAAGGCCTGAAGGGGTAAGTGTGTTCACCCACACACATGCATGCACACATGCTTGTGGACACGCAGACACAGGCACAGCAATCCGTTAGAGCCCAGCCCAGCTTGCTGAGGCTTTATTATTGGACAACAAGCTGCCATTTGGAGTATTCCCATGCATAACCCATAGAGTCAGTGTCCAGGCTCTGGGACTTGTCAGGTAACAGTGCCTCTGCCCAGGTAGGTGGAGGGGCTTTTACTCTATCCTCATCTCCACTGGACCTTGGGTACTGGAACCTTTCCCAGTGGATTCAGATGGAGTCAGAGGCCAAAACTTCCAGTTGGGGCTTCCTGGTTCACTCAGACTACCGCTTTCAGGGGCACACTGTCTGCTGGCTGATCCAGGTCCTTCTTCCTTGCCAGGGCCAGGTGGGTGAAGATGAGGATGAGGAAGAAGCCTGAGGGGCCCAAGAGGGATGGATCAGCCCTCAGGAGGGTGTGGGACTTGTCATTACTAGGGACCCAATGCTATTGGCATTGCTTTAATAAAGAAAGGAAGTTTCCTAGACAGTGTCCCAGAGGACGGACAGGTATGACTCCTAGTGTTGCACAATTCAGACCACTTGGTCTTCTCATCCCTCGCCAGGGCCTCACTGCACTGAGGCAACCCAGGAACACTCCAACCTCCAAAGTCCCCTTCTGGGAGACAGTTTGGGTGGAATTCATCCGGGAGTCAATGAGTTGCTCCTGTGTTTCTCCAAGAGAAAGGCACATCATAGCTTTCTGCCAGAACCAGCAAAGAAAACCAGCAAGGAAAAAAATGTTAAGGAGCTAAAGAAATACAGGGAATAGAGAAGGTAGTTTGAACTGAAGGAACCAGGCTGGGAAGAGCTGGGATCTGCCACATCCTGGCTGTGTAACCTCATACAAGTTATTCACCTCTCTGATCCACAGGGACCTCATGTGCAAAAGGGGAAGAAACCAGGATCTACCTCACAGAGTAATGAGAGAATCTCATGTGACGATTCAAACGAAGTGCATCATGGGCCTGACATGGTGCATAATAACATAATAGAAAATGCTCTTATAAGTGATGATTGTGATGTCTATGATGCCAGGGAACACGAGTACAATAAGTAGGAGAGTTGGGGGTTCCTTTTTCCAGACCTGGCATCATTGTAGGGACAAGGCACACTGTTCCTCTGGAAACTGTGGCTCCAACCAACCATCACCCTGCCCCATGCAGGAGCCCATCCTCCATTACCTATTGCTGCCAGGGTGCCCACAAGGATGCCCACTGCCGACAGCTTTGTGGGCATGCCCTTCATGCGGCCCACCTTGCGCATGCACTGTCCCTCCACATTGCAGCGGCACACAATCACTAGGGGGCAGAGTAGAGGAAGGTGAGAGTGGTGCAGGAGGGCTCTCTTGGCTGCTTAGAGACACCTGTCTGGTCAACTGGCTGATGTGTATTTTTGTCACACACACGTATGAGTGGGTATGTGAAGGTGTGTGCTCTGTTCTTTGTGTGCCCAGGTGCATGCAGGTATGTGGGCTCAACCACAAATGTGCAAGCGAGTACAGGGGTATGCTGTCTGTGTGAGCCTGCATGATGTGTATCAGCCCTTCCCTCTGCACCCTGGTTCTCCCTCAGGCTTCTGCACCCAAGCCCCAGCCTCACCTCGAACCAGGAGCTGCCACATCCGGGCATTGTGGCTGACAACCACGGGGACTACATGTTCTCGTGGCTCTACCCAATGCAGGGCCAGGGTGAGGTAGGCATGAGAACCTGTCAGGTTGCAGGCAGTGACCAGGGTCATTAGCCTGACAGATTCACTGGGGGCTGCTCCCCCTAGGTCTAATGCCAGCCCCATTTCACTTCCAGGTGACCGTCCCTCTCTTCCCCCACCACATACCATTGAGAGGCTGGAGGCGCCAATCCCGCTGCACTGTGGGGTTGGGACCTAGAGAAAAGCTGTAGGGACCGTGCCCGCTGACCATGTCAGGGTCTTCACTGGTGATGAGCACACCATAGTCCTGGCGTGGTGTGCAGAGGTGTCGGGCAGGTACAGGGGTCAGAGTCAGGGTAGGGGCAGGAGGGGCCTTTAGGAAGCGGACCACCAGGGTGGCAGAGGTACTCAGTCCCGGCTCATCTGTATTGTTGGGGATGAGAGTGAACCCCAGAGTTCCTGGGCTGGTCCCTCCCCACACAAGCCATCGGTTTCATCCTGCCGCCTCCCCGCCACTCTCCCTCCACTCCGCCCCCCTCTCCCCATCCCATCATCATCCCTATGGCTGTCTCTTCCTCACAATGCGCTTCACTCTTTCAGTATTCTGAATAGCTACTTGTCCACCTGTGCCTTTCTAGATGCCAAACCTGTCCCCACTGCCACCCCTGCTGCTGCTGCCAGTATCCAGCAACATGGTAACCCCCTCAACAGAAGAGCCCACCACTGTTGCTCTTCCCTGAACCTTATGACATACCCTCCCCAGGGCCAGCTGTTCATCCTGTCGAGGCTCCATTCACAGTCCTCCAACCTGGCCTCAGAGTCCCATTTGGCTCATCTCCAACACTCCTGCCCCAGAGGCAGCCCCTGGACCTTCCTTCCACCTCCCTTGTCCAGTACCTCTGCCCTGAGCTTGTCCCTGAAGTCGACATCCTAAGAGGCCATCCGGAAGTTAAGGGTTTGGGTTGGGGGATTTCAAGTGTGAAGTTAGGCAGGTGGTGAAAGAGAGGAGGCAGAGACCAGTTAGACCTGGCTCCCTCCTACGACCTGGGGGTAGACCCATTCTCAGAAAGAGACCCTGGACTTAGCTCCTGTCACTCTCTCTTGCCTGGGACTCGGTGGTTGTCTGCAAGGATCCCAGGAAGGAAGTTCAGGACTGTCTGTCCGTCTGTCTGAGGTTTGCATATGGGACTAGTAAGATTTGCATAGTTACTTCAATATGTAGTCCAGTACCTCCCTTCTGGAGGTTCCCCATCACTGCCTGGCCATACCTGCATCCTGGGCCTCCACAATCACTGTGTATGAGTCCCCAGGCTGGGCGCCATGCAGGGACTGGGCCGTGTGCACTTCCCCAGAGAACTCCTTGATGCATAGCCAGCCCTCTGAGTCATTGACCAGGGAGAACCTGAGGCCCAGAGAAAGGGGTGGAGGTAAGGAGGCACTGGGACTATGTACGGGGTCTTGCCCAGAAATCCTCAGGACCGCATGACCTACTAAGGTCCACATTCTCTCTGTGACTCAAGGGAAACAGCAGTGCTGGGATGCCCAGGCTTTCTCCCCAGCTTCAGGAGTTGGTGGTGGGGGACTTGAACAATGGATACTGTGGATGGGGGAGAACTACCTAATTCAGGGTTCCAGGGCACCCTGCAAAGGGGTCTGGGTGGGGTCAGAGCCTGGGTTGACCTTTGTTTGTGCTGCAATCTGGATGGAATGTGGGGAGAGCCTGAAGCCCCCTCCAGGTGAGATTCTATGGGGTCTGAACAACCCCTCCATGCCCTCCCCAATCCATCCAGCCTTGAGGATTCACAATCTTGAGGACTATTCTAGGCCATAGATAACGTGAGTCTCCTCTGAGGCCCTGGAGTCTTCCTGGGAAGCAAGGGAGATCCAGCCCAAGGAAGGACTGGGCTTCAGGCTCACCTGAGGGTTCTGCTCATAGGGTCTGAGGGCTGGATGGTAAGCAGCAGGGACCCAGCTGGGGTGCTGACCGGGATCCTGGCCTCATAGCTTTCCTGGTCCAACTTGGGGGGTGGTATCATCCTCTCCACCAGCACAGTCACTGTGGCTGTGGATCCAGGGCCTGGACCTGGGCCCACCAGTTCTTCCACGTTTCGTACCACCACCACCACCTTGTGATGGGGAGCTGCCTCATAGCTGAGGTTCTGGAACCAGTGAGGCCCAGGTCACTGTGTGGTCTGGGGCATGGCACACCTGTGCATGTATGTGTGTATGTGTGTATGTGTGTGTGTGCCCCTTTCCCATCTACTCAGACCCTTATCCTTACCTTGCGGAGTCTGAGTTGGACATGACCAGAGTCTGGCTCCCAATCCAGGCCAAATATCCCTTCCATGTTCCCTGCTTCAATGGCAAAGTCCATAAGGCGGAAGGCAGGCTCAAGGTCAGCATCAGTGGCCATGAGAGTGGCTACCAAAGTCTCAGGCTCCACATCCTCAGGGAGGCTTATAGGCCCAATCTGGAGAGAGGGCAAGGGGTATTGAACCCTACCAACATCCTTCCCAAGGTCTACTTCCTGCTTTTACTTACCTGGGAGGTGGTGAACTCAGGAGCATGGTCATTGATGTCTGTGATCCTAACTGCAATCTCACACGTGCTGCTGAGTCCTGAGGCAGGAAAGGGCTTCTTGTTGGTGAGACCCCAATAGGAACAGAGAGGGAGGGGACCCAGGTCACCATCAGGGCACTTACCACCCTCTGCTCCTGCTAGGTCAATGGCCAGCACCTGAAGCAGAATGTTCTCGCCAGCTTTGAGTGGGGCAGTCCCCAGAGTCACACTGCCTGAAGTGGGATCCAGCTCAAAGGTTTTCCCCTCTGCCCCCTCTATAGGTTCAGGACTCAGCAGCCGATACACAACATGGGAATTGGGAGAGCCAGGGGCATCTGCGTCCTCTGCCGACAACCTTGTCACTTCAGTGCCTACAAGAGGCCACACCTGGGTGGGACCACGGCCCCGACTAGAGGCCCTAAGTCCCCACTCCTGCTTCTTTTTTGTGCTGAACTGGACTTGAACTTGTGTGGGGAGAAGTGTTGGAGGGGGACAGTAATATGAAGGCCTGAAGCTAGACCCCCACCCCAGAGAAGCAAGATGGAATGCTTTACAGAGATTCCACCTTTCCCTCACCCCTGACAAGACCCACAGCACACCTGGGGAGCTGAGTTCAGGGATGCTGACTGAGGGACCACGAGGGAGGCAGATGGGTCTGTTGTCATTCTCATCCGTCACCACCACATGTAACTCCAGGGGTGCCGTGTAGTCCTCACCATGGGAATTCTGAGCCCGCACCTGGAGCATATACTGCAGTGGGCAGTGGGAGGCTTCGGGTCAGGGCCAAGGGTGGTTCCAGGCCAGCCTGGGTCTAGGTCCCTTCTGGTGGCCAGCTCCAGCTCTTCTGTGCTCTCTTCCACTGCCTCAGCATCTGTGGGGGATGGGATACCCCCAAAAGCCAACCAGTGACTAAGCACCCTCTGGCCTACCTCCCTGGCTTCCCTCTCACCTCACCTCAGCCTGGGCCTCTCGGTCCAGCTCCCTGGTCACATGAAGTTTCCCCTCTGTGTCCACTTCAAATGGCCCAGGGGGCTGGCTCTCCAGGTGATAATGGACATCCCCCCCACTCCAGCGTGCCTGAGAGGAGGATACAGAGTGAAGGCACTCCATGCCGAGGCAGGAATGATCAACGTCAGTCCTTATGCCCCAAAGAGATCCCCAGTTGAGGAGGCTGAACCCCCAACTATCATGTGACTTTAGGCAAAATGCTCTCCTTCCTAGGCCTTGAGGGCAGGTAGGGGTGTAGGGAGTACTTCTCATTGTGGTTTTGCTCCGATTCAAACCTGGTCCTGGCGCTCAGTACCCTAAGTATTGAGGTAAAGTATTTCGGGCACTGAGTAACCAGGTTACTTTCTTTTCTGTCCTTTCAAGCTGGGCCTGACCCAAGGGCATTCCTAGATGAGGCCTGAGACATTCCTGTCCTAGGTGACAATCCCCATGGCAGCAGGAGGTAGCAGCTGTTCTCCCCAAGGAAGACTTGGGCAAGCTGGGGAAGTCAGAACACAGAGCCACACCTGCCAGAGAATGGCAGGTTAGGGACTATGAACTTGGTCCCAAAGCCTTACACACCCTATTCTACAGTGAGAAGTGATGGGAAGAGTGGAGGGAGGAGTGGGGGTCAAGTTGGTTTCCAACTTCCAACTGTCCATGAGCCTCAGGCCCAGCTGCACCATCCTGGGATTGCTTTGGCCACTGAAGACCACTTACTTACCTGGGAAATGTGGTGTGGGTACAGAACTTCAAGATTCTCTGCCAGGTGGATAGTCCCTAGGGGTACCCAGGTGCTCTCTACTACAGAGATCTCTATAGTGGCTGTGGCCTGGTGGCCTGAGGCTTGGTCACCCATATCCTTGACCTGTACCAACAACTCGTAGGGTCCTGCCAGGGCATGGTCTAGGCTGGTGCTTCCTAGAAGGGATTAGGATGGTTATCCAAGCATGAGTCCAGGGAGCAAGAACCAGGGTAACCTTAACAGATACCAAACACAAAGCCAAGCATGTGACAGGGGTTCAGGAAACTCTCTTGCCCAAAGGATGAGAGGAGACTTTAGCAGCATCATGAGACTCCAACTAGGATTTGACAGTTCACAATGTCATTTCCATATCTACTCACACAGTGATGGTTATTGGACTGAGAGGTAAATGAATGGCCAGGATGGGGATGTGGTAGATGTGGGTAGGAGGGGGAGATGGTCAGTTGGATGAATGAATGGTTGACTGGGTGGATGGATAGGCATTTGGGTGAGTGCATGGGAGAGTGTGTGGATGAGTGAATGTTGGACAGATGGGTTCCATGGGTAGTTGCAGAGTAGATGTGTGAAGGGGTGACTGGCTGGGTGAGGTATAATGCACTTTTTTTTTTCTCTTTCCTCAACCAATGCCTCTAGTCTGAACTCCCAGTCAAGATCTCTTCTGTCTTCCGTTCTGAGGCTCCTGGACTACAGCCCTTGAGCCATTTCTATCTGGTTTCCTGAGTGTGGAGCAGAGGCACGCCACTGTTTCCTAGCTCTCCATGCGTGGCCCAGGCATGCCCTCTGCCTGCTACTGCGTCCTCCCCCTCTATCTCAAGCTCCAACTCCTCAGTCCCTTGCAGCTCAGAGGCCCTCTTATTCAGTTTCTCTGACCCTCCCTCAGGCTCACCCTCAGGGCTGAGAGCCAGAGCCCCCAGTCGAGGCTCCAACTGGAACATGTCTGGTGAAACCTGGGCTGGTGCCTGGCTCAGGATCTGAAATCGAAGATCTGAGTTGGCTGTTCCTGGTGCATCCCCATCTGAAGCCTCAAGGAAGAGGAAGGGGATACCTGGTAAGTGGGGAGAGGTACACTGTAAGAGATGGTGGGGGTGGGGAGTCTCCCATGCCTCCCTATCTCTCCCTAATTCTTCCTTCCATATCCATCATGGAATAAGGATTCTGAAGGTGAGACACAGCTTTTCACCCCACTTCATAGGTAAGCAAACTGAAGCCAAGAGTAGATGGGGCCCACAACAGGGTGGGGAGGGTGCAGGATGGGACAGAGATAGGGGAGCAGCTTGGACCCTGGCTGCCCTGTCCCTGTACTGATCGTCTCTTTACTCTCTGTTGTCCCAGAAGTGTTCACCTCACTGTTACAAGTTGTCTTCCCTGGTCACTCACCAGGCCTGGTACCCTGACTCAGTTGAGCTCTGTAGATGGCCTGGGAGAATTGGGGCACCTGGTCATTCTCATCCTTCACATGCACAATCACAAGCTGTGGACCCCACAAGACAAGTCCATCCTCAGCCTCCAGGGTGACCTGGCAAAGAAGAACAGTCAGTGCCCAGCCCTGCCCTGCCTACTTTTCCCTATACCTTGCCAACCATACCTGCAGCTGATATTCTGCCTGTTCCTCTCTGTCCAGGGCCCTGGTCACCATCAGGAAGCCAGAATCTGGATCCACAGCAAAGGGGCCCTCAGCTGCCATGTCTGAGTCCCCTGTCAGCACAACCCGACCTTCAGCCTTCTCACGGGGCAGTGGCAGCTGGTAAGAATGGAGGCAAAAGAAGTGGGGGCCAAGCTCCTGAAGAATGCCCCTTCACCCACTTTACATGTGGGGCAACTGAGTCTCAGAGAGAGCTGGCACTTACCAACTCTCAAGCTCACCTTGGTCAGATACAAAGGGAAATTTCCACCATAGTTTTCAGGGACTTCCACATGCAGTTCTGCAGCCTGGGCCTCAGGGAAAGCCTGTGGTTGAATGCTCACCTTAACCCACGGTCTATCTTCCTGCATAGGTGCTGCGATGTGATGGGAAGGGGAATTTCTGCCCCTTCTCTGTGCCTGGCTCTACCACAGTCCATCCACCTTCTGGCTTTTGACCTCCTGACCCCCCATCTGTCCCGCAGCCCCAGTTCTGAGCCCCCCATTTCCATATTCTTCCCATGGTGAGTAAATTGGTCCAGATGGAGTAGGGGGAAAATGTTGCCAACCCCCAAGACCCAAGACCAGGGCCTGAAGGAGGGGACAGGACCCAACTCACCTGGATGACGTAGAGGCAAAGCAACCACAGCCAGGCAGGGACCATGGTCAGGGTGGGCCTGAGGGACATGGCAGTGAGAATCTGGCCCACATGAGTGGAAAGAAGGTTCTATCCCACCCACACAGCCAGAAGAACCTCACTCTTCCTCCTCTGTGACTCACTGTTGCCTGCAGGGAGGTGTCTAGCTCCTCACCAAGACCCAGCAAGACTCCCAGACCCATTTGGCTCTTGTTCCCGAAAGATCCTCTCCAGACCTTTGTCTCTCTCAAGTCCTGACCTCCCTAGCTCAATAGATCCCAACGTGACAATTTTGCAGCAGTCCCCCCACAACTCCGCTGCCACACACACACACAGCAAATCACAAAAGTTTTAGATGGAAAGACTGTAACTGTGAGGTCACTTTCTGTAGTTGCCTCCTGTTGCAGGCAAGGTCTGAAGGACAGGGCCTGATCAAGGTCATAGAGGACTTGACCACAAGAGCGTTCCTCCTGGAACAAGGATTCATGACCCGGGGTCTCAGGGACTGTCCTACTTCCCACTGCCACACTCCAGACATGGAGTGCCCCTGGGGAAGGAGCTCTGCCCTCATCTTGGCATTTTCCAGCACTTGGCCTATAGCTGAGCAGACAGAGCATCCACAACCACTCCAAGATGGATTCCTGAAAATTATTCCCCAAAGGACAACCAAAAGACAGGGTGGTGACCCCAAACCCACCTTCAACCCCTCCCCCCACTCCCAGTCCCTCACCCTTTGGTGCCAAAGGCGGCTCCCTTGGTCCAGTTGCCAGGAAAGAGGGTTCCTTCTGCAGGGAGCTCTGGCCAGCCTGGGCTGGGTGGGGTAGGCAAGGCGGGCACTTGAACAGGTAGGCGGGCCAGCCCCCACTTGCTCAGGAGTGGAAAATGCCACTGGGCCCACAGCAGCAGGCCTGGCCCCGCCTAGCCCCCCAAGTTACTCATTGACATTGGAAAGCTGGTTGCTGCTCAACTTCCGTGACTGCCAGCCCCAGGAGGTGGGCAAACCATGGCCTGGCCCTCCCCTGTCCTGACACAGCCCAGTGGGCACTCCTTGGCCTTCTGGACTTGGACATTACTTTTTCCGTGGCTCTAGACTGGTCCCCACTCCTTCTCTGTGTGCCGGCATCCGTAGCTGCACCTTTTCACACTTGTTCCTTTTGCCTGGAAAGCCCTTCCCACCCCTCATCTTTGTGGTAACTACCACACTTCAGTACTCAGGGCATACGGTCCTGAGTGCTCAGAGGCTGGTGCAGAAGCCTCCTCTGGGAACACCCCCACCCCACACATATGCTTTCTCTATCAGTGTATAGATGACACCAGCTTGTTCCCCATTCATTAGACTCAGAGACCCTCCAAAGCAGGATTCAAATTTCTAGTCACAACCTGACCCTCGCCTTGCCCAGGCAGCTCCCAACTGGTTTGTGAAACTAGATCTGAGGGCAGATGAGGAAGGCATGACCTGAAGTGGGCATTAAAGGTTCTAGACAGCTCCCCAGTGGGACTAATAGGTGCAACCTGTGAGCTCCTTTGAGGCTCCCCATATCCTCACACTGGACCCTGATCACTGATAGAGTTGGGACAGTGAATTGTCTTGTGCCTCTGAGAAGGAAAGAGAAGACTGAGCCAATTCTGGTGACCTTGAGAAACTTGCAAGGCTGAGCAGAGCCCTTCCCCCAACGAGTGCTTCCAAGCAGATCCAGGAAGGGCCTGGGAGTCTGAGATGAGGGGGAACAGGGAGATATCCTGGCTTCCCGTCCCTCCCTGTCCTTGGAGTTTCCCATGGTCTCCCCTGAGGCCTTCCCACTGCGTATCTGGTTAGACTCTCTTAGGCTGGCAAGTAGGCTGGGGCCTGTCAGCTCCCCATGACCCCCGACTTGTCACAAGCTGAGTGCCTGCCTCTCAATCACTTGGGCATCCAGTCCAGGTCAATGATGTGTTAAAAGGATCTCACAGATGTTGAGCTCCCACTATGCGCAGGACCTCTCTGAGCACACACTATTCTACCCACTCCATTCTGAAGGGGGCACTGTCTCCAAACCACACACTGGGGCACAGAGAAGCGATTTACTCTAGGTTACACAGTCAATAAGTAGCAGAGCCAGGAAGGCCAGGGTTCCTCTTCAGGGTTGGGGACCTGCCCTAAGAAAACCATGCCTTTCACATGACTCAAAGTATGTTGGCAGCGGGCACAGGGAGCAGCAGCAGTTTTAAGCTGTTAACACATGCCCCTGGGGGGCATGTGAGTGAGTCTCAGTGGACACACACACACACACACACGCACACACTCACAACAGGACCAGCCTTCAAACCTCATTGAACAAGTTGTAATCGGGGTTCTAATCAGGTCTTGGAGACTTCCAGGGATTGGCAAAATGAATAAATGGAATTAATGTAGAAATGTATGGATCATATCCCAGACCCCTCTCAGAAGTTTCCCCATCTTGTCCCAGGCTGTCTCCAGGCTTTGGAGATGAGCAGACCTGTGTACCAGCCCCCATTCAGTTACTTCCTATTTATTACCAAATGCAAATGCTCTTTCCTGAAACCATGCACGGTAGTCCTCTATCCATGGGGGATATAGTCCAAGACCCATCCCCCACAGTGGATGCCTGAGACAGAGGATAGTGTCCTCCCCACTACATTCTCCCCCATATATGTGAATATATATGATACGTGTGTGTGGATGGATATATAAGAGGTGTTGATACATATATATACATACATATATGTATATATATTCACACACACTACATTTTTGCTTATACATATAAACCTATAATAAAGTTTCAGCTTTTCACTTAAAGGAAGCACTTTACAGCTTTTTTTTTGGCATATCTGAATTGCCAGTATCACTGCCCTTGCGTTTTAGGGGCCATAACTAAGTAAACTAAAGGTTACTTTATGACTATCTCTGTGATACACCAAGACAATTGATATGACAACTGAGATGGTTTCTCTAAGAGACTAACAGATGGGTAGCATACACAGTGTGGATCCTCTGGACAAAGAATGATTCACATCCTAAGTTGGACAGAGCTGCATTGCTCAAGATTTCATCATACTACTCAGAACATCATGCAATTTAAAACTTAGGAGCTGTTTATTTCTGGAATTTTCCATTTCATATTTTCAGACTGTAGTCAACCAAGGGTGACTAAAACTATAGAAAGTGAAACTAAAGATAATGGGGGATGATGGTAGTTAAACTCCTGCACAAGCACCTGTGTTGAGAAGGGTGAGGGAGTCACAGGCTCACATTCCTACACAAATATATGATCTTGGACTGGGGATGCAGCTCAGTGGTAGAGCACTTGCCCAGCAAGTACAAGGCCCTAGGTTCGATCCTTGGAAATAAAGAGAAAAAGCATGTCTTGAATTCCAGGCAGCCAGGGCTCCAGGGAGCTGTTTTCACCAAAATCAAATTAGCCACTGCTGATGCTGCCCAGTCACTCATAGAAGAAAGAATTTTAAGAAAGAATTGGGCTCCCTCAGTAGCCCAACCTCAGCACAGGAGGTGGAGGAACCACTGGAGTCAGGAACGCTCGGGTGCACCTTCCTCATTCCCACTCCTAACAAACCAGTCACCTTTCCCCCCACCCAAGTCACTGAAGTCTCTCTCACTCCATCTGCAGCTCAGCTGGTTCCCAGCACCTCAGGAAGGAGCAGGGCAGAAATAACTGGTTCAGAGCTAGACCCAGGGTCCCCGTCAGGCAGTGAGACCCTGGGCAAGGCATGTTCCCTCAGAAATCTGTTTCCCTTTATTTACGGTGGGGCAACAGGACCCACAGTCAGCCAGGCAATGCCAGGCCCCAGTAAAGAAGACAGATATGGGTAACATAGGCTTGAAGGGGCTTGTGTCTCCTCCTCTCCTTGGACACATCCAACCATGCCTTGCTCCACCTGCCTCCTCAGTCCATCTGGCTATATCCAGGCCCAAACATTAGAACCATCAAGTCACACACTAGGGTAGGGCAGAAAGTCCCTATGTCTCAACTTCAGAAACCTTCCTGCTCCTGAAGCCCCTAGATGGGAGGAAACACAGTCCACAGCCCTGACATGTCAGGAAATAGGCTTTATTACAAAAATCTTCATGTAAACAAATAGCAACTGCACTGAACAGCCTCCCTCCAAGGCACGCACAACTGGGTGTGAAGAAAGGCAGGGTCCTGTCCCCTCACACAGACCTGGCTGGACTCAGGCTGGGCTCAGGTTGCTGCTTGGTATGTACATGGGCCTGCACATGCACATCTGTGGACCCAGCTCTTACCAGCCACCAGGAACTGCCTCCCTGGGCAGCACTGTCCTTCTGTCCATGACTTGTGGCAGATGCCTAGGTGGCAGCTCCACAGGGTGTAGAAACTGAGTTAGCCCCAGGTACCTGTGGTGGTTGGCTGGGCCAGCCCACCAACCCATCCGTCTGCCCACTACAGTGAGAGCCCACTGGGTCTTAGAGAACTGAGAGGTCATGGCAGGATTTGGATTTGGCACGAAAGGCCATCTTGCGGCTGTTGCGGGCTACAATGCGGCCCAGGAAGCGTTTCGCCTTCTTGCCAAGGCTTTCTCGCCGCCGGGTACCAGCTTGCCGTCGTGCATTGGCCTCTTTGCTGTCCCTGCGAAGGCGTATCTGGCGCACAACACCCTCAAACAGTGCCTGGACGTTGTGGTGTAGCGCTGCTGATGTCTCGATGAACTTGCAGTCAAAGACCACAGCGCAGGCCCGGCCCTCTAGGTGGTGGGGATAAGCATGTACTAGTAAACAAAGGGTGGGGAATGGCACTCAAACCCCGACCACCCCTGGTAGCTACCACATAAGAATTCTCAGGTAAGGGAGAGGGGAGGCCTGGGGTCTTCCTTATAAGCACAGAGAAATCAGCTTTTGTTCTGAGGGTCCAGGGCACTGTTGGGTTACTCCACAGGCAGGAATTTGCCTACATTTAAGGAGCCCCCAAAATGGTAGCCCACAAAAGAAATTCATTTATTCATTCATTTATTCAAAGTCTGATATTTAAAGAGAAGTACTGCAGTAGTCAACCAAGAAAATGAGAACTATTTTGGACAGTTTAGTGTTTTACACTTTGATGTTATATTATGATGAATGAATGACTCAGTGGACTTGGCAGAGAGTGTGGCAATGTCACCAAGTCACCGTTGGGTTCCTCTGTGGGACTCAGTGCTGGAAGCCATAGAAGAGGATGTTGAGCCTGAGAAGGAAGGGCCAGGCTTACTCTGAGATTGGTCTCAGGCTGAAACCAGACTCTAACATTCTGGCCTGGTTCCCTGAACTCTCTTCTACCTGATCACCTCCCTGTCATCCAAGGTCAAGGGGGCAGGAGAGTAGAGCCCCCAAGGTACCTTACCTCCCCTAGCAGATGTGATTCTTTTCCCAGGCCTCTCAAGCCATTGGGAGTCCTATGGGGGGCAGTGGGGCAGCAGCTCTCTCTCCCTTCCTTTCCCCCAAGTTTTCTTCTTGAATATTTTTAGCCATTGATGACCCCCCAGGGACACAAGCTGAGCAAAACTTAACTGGACCACAGCCCAGCCAGGATCCCCCTCCCTTTTCTGACCCTCTGCCTGCTTACCATCCACAGAGACCTCACGAGAGCGCACCAGGTCACTCTTGTTGCCCACAAGGATGATGGGCACGTCGTCTGACTGCCGTGCCCGCCGCAGCTGAACCCGAAGTTCTGAGGCCTTCTCAAAGCTTCCTTTATCGGTTATTGAGTACACGATGACATATGCATCTCCCATGGCCATGCAGTGGCCAGGCAGCCAGCAGCTGCCATCCTAAAGAACACACACATACACACACATCAACCTAACAAATCTTCATGCTCTTGCCATGAGCCCGACACTCCCAGCAGGACCCTACCCCAGCTCAACCTCCCACTCCTGCCATGGGTTCCAGTCCACATCCTACCTGCTCCCAGATGTCATAGACCATGAGTGATGCCTCTTCTCCATCCACCATGATGGAGCGATCATATGTGTGCCCTAGGTAGGAGATCAGTAGCCAGGTTACTTGTTGACTATCAAAAGCCCCCATTGCCTGGTTTCCTGTACTGGCCACATCCTCCCCTCTTCCCTAGAACCCTCCAACCCTCTCTCCACTATGAGCAACAGAAATAACAGAGCTAGGAGCTGGGGGATGGATAGCATGGTCCACCTAAATCCCTCCAAGCTAGTAATGTCTTTAATGCTCCCTGCCCTCCTACTGCCTGGCCCTAGGGTGGCTCTGATCACAGTGGCTGTAGAAGAGTGACTGTCACACCCCCTAGGGGCCAGCCTTGGCCACCCTGGGCTCCTCTCCTAGAAACTCCCTCTGCTTGTGTTCCTGCCAGCCTTGGCAAGGAGGGATGTCCTGCCCCACAGAGTAGTCATATCCAAACACTGGGCCTTCTATTTTGGGCATTTCTTTCCTACCAAGGTCTGACTTGTGGGGTGGGGATGGGGGTGGAGTCCCTTCTCTCTTAATCTCCGCATCTTGAAACAGGAAGGTAAATTCTGAAATAGTTAGGCCTGATTCTTGAAACTGTCTTTAGAAGTCCATGGTATCTACTGCTTCTAGTCCAGGTCTCCAGCCCCACAGCCCCCCACCCCACCCCACCCCATTCCGCCACCAGGGGGAATCTCGCCTCCCCTGAACAGTCACATCAACTCACCTGCGGCCTCTGCTTCGGGCCCGTCCTCTACACCACCGAATATACGCGCCAGAGCACTCTTGCCCACACCTGGGGCCCCCAGCAGCAGCACCTTGTAAACGCTGTCGTCTGAGCTGCTGCCCCCTGAGCTGAGAGAGTCAGAAGAGCCCTCGGGCCAGTCCAGCCTCCGATCCTGCGGCCGGGTTCCAGTCGCAGTCACTGCCAGGGCGCCGGGAGACAGCGCCGCCTGCAGGTCGCGCTCGTCCACTGGCATACTACGGCGGTGTAGCGGGGGCGCCGGGCCCCAGGGGGTGCTGCCCCGACGGCGCTCGCGCTCCCGGCTCCCGACGCGGCTCCCGCCCGCTCCGCTGCCCCCGCCGTTCAGAGTCATCGCGTCCAACACCGTCTGGGGGACCGGGAACCGGGATAACAGTGTAAGCCGCGGGGAAGGCCGGACCCGGAGTCAGGCAAGATGCTTGGGATCCAGGATCTGTCGCCACCCACTCCTAGCCACGAGGGGCCTGGCATCCTAACCTGTGATCCATCCGGGCCTGGCCCATCCATCCGAAACCCAGACGGTGCGGCCCACCCAGCTCTGCCAGGACACTCACCTACTCACACGCAGACACGGTCAGGACCAGGATCTGGGCTCCGATACAGCTATAGACCGATGAGCCGCAGATTCAATCCACTCGCAGACCCGGGTTCAGTCACTCAGACCCTTGCTGATGCTGCAGCCTCCGCCTCCTCTGCTGCCTCTTCAGAGCTTGCTGGTCTGAGCTCCAGAGCCGCCTATTTAAGCCCCCGCCCGCCCCCGTCCACGCTGCTGCGGGGGCTGACGTGTTCATCCCCCGCGCCCGCCCCGGGAATCCCCCACCCTTCTCCTGGGACCTCAAACCCGCCGAGACACTCCTCCACCCGGTCAGGGGCGGGGCAGGTTGGTGGCCTAGTGTGAGTGTGCCAGGGGGAGGAGGGGAGGAGTAAGGAGAGGGAGTGTGTGATTGGGGGGTGTGATGGGGAGGCAGGCAGCGGTAACCTGGACCAGTCCAGCAGAAGCTCCCCTCTGGGGAAGAATTAGGTCTGGCCCTTTAAGAGTGAATTCTCTCTTCCCTCTCCTAGTCCTGGCCTGTTACCCAAGCAAGTAGACTAGTTATGGACTGGACAACAATTCACCCTTCTTCTCCTATGACACCCACTCCCCACAGACCCAGAAACCAGCTAGAATTTAGGGGTCCTAAATACATACTTCTAGCCTCAACACCAAGTCCTACTCTCTTCCTATTCTGGGAAATTGGAGATTTCCCCTAAGGAGGCTGCCCTTCAGGCTGAGGGTCATCCATCATCCACGAATCCCTGGGAACCCTTAGAGGGTGGCTGGGGAGAGACCAGGGGGACCCTCTTGCAGTTCCAAGCTGATGCAGATGCTCTAATCCTGAAGAGGAAATGTAGACCCAGAGAAGGAAAAAGATGAACTCAGTTCCCACCCCATCTCCTGGCACCTGCCAAACAGCTGCCAGCAACTCTGCTAAAAATATCTGCCCGCCTCCTGGCCCTCCCTGGTCATTCTGCTCCTGGGCTGAAGATTGCCCAGAGCTGAGGAAATCCAGGCAGAGGCTCTGGGATGCCTGAAGGAGCCAACCGCTTTAGAGTCTTCAAGCTCTGCCAGTTCCCTAGCCTCAGACTGAGCCTGCTTTTTAGCATACACCCACCCAGGAGGGGCAGAGATGCAGAGTATGGGCAAGAGGTTGAAATATCTTAGCCACCCATTAATACCATTACTATCCAGAGTTCACACCCTTCCTCAGACCTAGGGTGGTGGCTGGGGACACAAAGGGAAGGAGAGGAAATAGAGGACTGGGTGTCTAGTCCTAGCTCTGCCTCCAGCCTACTGGATCTTGCCCTTCTCCCAGTCTTAGGGTGCCCAGCTATAAATTGGGCATCATGACCTACTCCTCGCACCTTGCTCATCTCTGGGGTGTGTGAGGGTTGGGGGTAGACAGGCTATGACAGGAACTTGCTATCAGACTCTGACGTTTGATTGTGACGTTTGAGTGTGGTGGGGGTGGGAGGATACCCATCTGGGACTCAGGTGACATCATGGATGGAACCTAGTGGGCTCTCACAAGTTGTCATGGAGACCTGGGCCAGGCTCTCTGGCTGCTGTGTCAGTTTCCTTGGCAACATTTAAGAAGGACTTGAATTGAAGAGGGTCAGGCTAAGTAAGGTTAGCAGGTTCATGCAGGGTCCTCTTGTTCTTGAGTTCCCAAAAGTAGGCCTCTAAGGGGTGGCCTGTCCATAGGAAGGGAATTCAGAGGCCTGGGCAGCCCCATGCTGGCTTTGCCTTCCTGTACAATGTCTAGTGGGAAGAAAGCCATGAGTCTAGCCACTCATCAGAGGACAGAAGTCTCAAGAGCTGCATACCACTTCCCATCAGGAATCTGGGACGGCTGCTTATGATCCCCTCCCCCTCCCCTCCCCGCCCCAACACCTGCAACACACACAGTGGCTGGAAAGAGCCCCCTACGTGCCTGGAAGTGTCTGGCAGAGAGTGGATGGTGGGGGTGGGGGTGGGAATAGCTGTGGCCCTTCCCAGTAGGGGCCATGCAGGGAAGCACTGCTGGCTTTCCCCTCTGGTAATCTGAGCTCTTGACTTGAGCTGTGTGTCTTCATTGCCAAGGGAACCACATCCACATAGGGCTACTCAGACCCCAGGCATTCTGGCAGCTGCCCCAACAGGCTGGAGACACTCATCACGAGCCTAGGTATGGCCAGGGGCCCTAGGATATGACCTTGAACAGCCCTGGCTGTTCAGAACTGAGGCTAGAACCAGGCCTAGTGTCCTCTGTCCCTTGCTGTTTACCTCTGTCCATTAATCCTGGTTGAGACTCAGTTTCCTCCTGTGTAGACCAGGGAAAATTGTTCTTGGGGGTTGTTCTCAGATAAATAACATGAAATGCAGAGGCAAGGTAGCTGGCTCAAGTCTGGCATAGGGTAATATCTCAGTAAGAACACTTCTATTATTATTACTCTTGGTTGGATGGGGCAGTTCGAGTGAACCTGTGGGCCCTCTCTTGCTGCTACTCCATTTTCTCTAGGATGGTGTTCTGCCCAGAAGAGGAAGAGATCTCAGGAAAAATGCAAATACTGCTCCCCTCTATAGGAGCCCACACTCTCTCCTTTCCTTCAGGTAACAATATGTTGCAAAGGGAACTTGCAGTGTCCCCACCTTTTCTTACACCTCAGTACCCATGCCCTAGGGTCTCTGCTCTGTTTTAAGACTCCATTCATTCATTCATTCCACTGACCTATAATAAGTACCTACTGTGTGCCAGGTGCTTATCTAGGGAGGCAGGATGATGAATGAAAATATAGCTGGACATGTTCATGTATCATCTAACCCCAGGGACAATCTCATTTAGCTATGATTGATTATTCACATACTTAAAATATGGTTAATCAAGGCCTGAGGGGTAAAATATGGTTAATCAAGGCCTAGGGGTCACTGCCGGAAACAACAGAGCCAGAACAACAGCTGTGGGAGGGTATCAAAAGACCTTAAACTTTACCACCCCCCACCATACCCCTGGGTCTTCACACATCAGCTGAGTTTCCAGAAACTCATTGGACATTGGCATTGGCCTAGTATGCACAGATGGTGCCCTGAGGCAGCCAGGGGCCAGGCACAGATGAGTCAAGACTGTCAAGGGGACTATATGATATGCCAGCTGTGGCATGGGCAGCTTGGTATCCCTCACCCACCACGGCCTGGCTTTCAGGAAGGCCAGCAGAATGACTCAGCAACACCTGCCTCCCCTGTGAGTCCCACTTTCAGCTGCACATGGACACTACGGCCACCTCAGGCAGATGGGGGTGTCAGGGCAGAGGTTTGCATGTGGCAAGGCCTACAGCTTGGGAAGATTGCTAGAGCCTGATCGCCCTGCCTCTCTAGAGCACTTGGCTTCTTCATCTGTGAAATAAGGGATCTAATGCCTGGAAGATCATCTGAGATAGGCCCAGAGTCATTTAAATTCCCATGGAGCAGTCCCAAGAACTGCCATGACTGTCCCTACATCACAGGTAAAAAACTGAGCAGTAGCTGAGGACTTCACCTCTCTGATCTTAGGCAGCCACATCCAGAGCCTCCCCTTGGTCACTGGGTGACAACAGTACTCCTAAGAACTAGCTGTGATGACAATAGGAGTTGGGGGGCCTCGGCCCTTCTCCAAAGGCGACAGTGTCCCCTGCTATCTGAGCAGCACCTGTCAGGCTGCTCAGGTTCCCCTTTCTTCCTAGTTGGGTCTTGAGAAGGAATTCTTTATTCTAGAAGCCCACTTCCTTATCTGTAGATTGGAGATAAATAAGAAAAGCAACCACTACTGAGGGCTCAATGGAGAACTATCCAATTAGACTGTAAGTGGAAAGCCCTTGGTCCAATGCCCACTCTCAGGACAGGCTCAATGCCGTCAGTTGGTGCTCAAGAACAGATTTACCAAGTGCCCAGGTTTCCTGTTGAGGCTTCTTTAGGTCTCAGCCCATAATCACATCTGAGCCCCAGTGGGAATGGCGTGTTCCCATGTATCCTCAGAGAAATAAACTGAGGCAGAGAATCCCAAGGCAGGGAGTCCTGGGAAAGAACTCCTAATTGGCTGAGCCAAGATCTACACTTGGGGGTCTCTCTAAGTAACCAAGTGTACTTTGGGCCCAGAGCCAGAGGGAGGCAGAGGCCCCAGAACTGAAACATCACTTCATGGAGTTGAACTTCCCATCTTACCCAGCACCTGGGGTGACACACATTGCTGGGAGGACTGATAGAAAGGATTCCTCAGGATTCTTTAAGCAGAGAAAGCTGATGTCACTGCCCTGATGAGGAAACCAGACTGAGCATCACCATCAGCCGGACAAGCTGGTATCACACACCTACTGTTGGTGTTTCAGGATACATGATATTCCTGGGCAAAAACTTCAAATCTGAACTAATTCAGGCATTTAGACCAATCTCAACACAGCAGACAAAGAAATAAATCAGGTGGAACTTCTCTAGGATAACTCACCTGGAATTTTTTTTGAAGTCAGCATAAAGAAATAGGAAGGTGGTGCTATGGTTTGTATCAGGAAATGTCTCCCAAAGGCCCATATGTTAAAGGCTTATTCCCCAGAGCAGCACTATTTGGAATCTTTAGAGCTAAGACAGAGTGGGAGGCCTTCAGGTTGTTGAGGGTGTATCCTCCAGGGGGGATAGTGGGCACCCCCTCTTACTCTTGTGCTTCCTGGCCATGAGGTGAGTGGCTTTGTTCTGTTACACAAATATAATGTTCTGCCTCACCACAGACCCAAAAGCAACAGTCAACAAACAAGGAACTGAGCTAAAATAAACCTGTTCTCTTTATAAGTTGATTATGTCAGGTATTTGTTACAGTGATGGAATGCTGACTACCACAGCAGAGGTAGGAGAGATAATTCTAGAAGAGGCTAAAGAGAAATGCAATATATAAACTTTGAAGTCTATTTTTAAAAACACTTAAGAATGCCATTTGGGGGAAATTCATATAGGATTGGACATTAATGTTGAGGAACTGCTCAGTTTTTGTCCAGATGAAAGTACTATAACTGCTGGGCATGGTGGTGCATGCCTGTAATCCCAGCAACTCAGGAAACTGAGGCAGGAGGATTGCAAGTTTGAGGCCAGTCTCAACAACTTAGTGAGTACCTAAGCAACTTAGCAAGGCCACAAGCAACTTAGTGAGACTCTGTCTTAAAATAAAAGGGCTAGGGATGTAGCTTAGTGATAAAGTGCCTCTGGTTCAATCCCCAGTACTGCAAAAAAAAAAAAAAAAAAAAAAAAAAAGTGCTGTGACTACACAGTTAGATGTCAAAGTGAAGGATCATGTCTCTGTAAACTACTCTCAAATATACTTACATTTATATGCACATATATAAATAAGGCCAGTGTTATAACAGATCAACGACTGTTGGATCTAGTGATGGTATCTGGTATAAAAGTATATTCACGTTACTCTTTCAATTTTTTGTATACTTTTAACTTTCCCTAATCAAAATACTAGGAGAGATTTTAAAAACAAATAAAGAACCACACCTCCGTAATCTGCCCTACACAGGCACCCGTTATAACTCCCTTTCCCAAATTCCAAGTGACTCCGCCAAGATAAAAGACACTAAGGCATGATGGGAAATGAATATAAATTAAGGGTTTATTACAAAATGCAAAATGTTAATTTCTCATCATCAGTGATTCAAGAAAACAAGCCATAAGCCCTGGGTGAAGCTGAGGCCAGGACACTGGTGTGCAGGCTGAGGGCCAAAAGTCAGGTTCAGGAGCGTGCTGACAGGCACTGATTCACGACCTCCAGCAGGTGAGTGTTTTCTAGGGCAGCTGCAACTCGCTCCTTATCTGCAAGCTGTTTGTTCACTGGGTGGGCACAGGGGAAGGAGTGAGAAAGGCAGAGTCAAAGCCAGGCTGAGTTGGGGATATAACTCAGTGGTAGAGAACTTGCCTAGCATATGCAAGGTCCTGGGTTCAATCCCCAGTAACACACACATAAAGCCAAGCTCTGACTAGGCTACCAGCCAGTCCCACCTCTGAGCTTTAGAACAGTATATCCCCACCAGTAAGGCTCTCCCATAATATCCTTCCCAGGACCCTTGATTAGGTTACCCTAATAACCTGAGTTGACACCTAACTTGCCTTCTTAGGACCCTTCTTGCCTGGCTACTCATGTCTACCTCCAATATTGCCAAAGCCTGTCACACCAGTCTTACATACTTGAGTGGTGCAGGAGGGGAGTATATGGTAAACAGGAGACTCAAGCCAGGCCAGCTTTGGTCTGGATCACCACCTTTACTGAAAAGTCTCTGGCAATTTCTTTCAACAAGTCCCTCACCCCCAATCTTGGCCTATAAACCACTTCGGCAAGAAAGAAACTTCTGACAGCTTAGAGCCCTGGCGTACCATCCTCACCACCAGCCCGCACTTACCTGCATGCTCCGAGGCATGGGTCCCTGGTGTGATGTGCACATCCATCTGGGAAGGAGATAACCTGAGACTGAGCACCTACCCGCCTGCCCCCCTTTTATCCCTTCCGCAAAACCCTCAGGCACCACCTCCCACTGGTCCTCCCAATTTACCCCTGAACTCTGGTCCATTATAACTCTAACCCATCCATAACCACTCCAACTCTACCCAAAGAACTGTCAACAACTGTTGATTTAAAGGTCTGCCTAAGCTGGGTGTGGTGGCACATGCCTCTAATCCCAGAGGCTTGGGAGACTGAGGCAGGAGGATTCCAAGTTTGAGGTCAGCCTCCCCAGTTTAGTGAGATCCTTTCTCAAAACTAAAAAGAACTGGTGATGTGGTTCACTGGTAATGCACTCCTAGGTTCAATCCCCAGGACCTAAATAAATAAATGCTTGTGCCCCATCCCTGATCCAAATTCATCTGCAGCTCCTTACTTCCTTCCTGCCACACTCCTACTTTCTGCACTTTCCAGATCCGTTTTTTTTTTTTTTTTCCTTTTGAAGAATCATGAGCCACATTCCCAGAACTTTTTATTTTTCTTTTGAGACAGGGACTTACTAAGTTTCTGAGGCTGGCCTTGAACTTGCAATTCCCTTGCCTCCTAAGTCACTGGCATTACAGGCGTGCACAACCTGCCCAGCTCCAGCTCACAATTTTAATTCTTGTCACAACAACTTGGAAAGTTTCCTCCCAGTTCATCTCAACTAGTTGGATCCTTCCAGGCCCCACTCTGATGTCCTCTCCAAGTTCATTCTCTCCCTGTTCCCTTTCCCCAGTAGCAGACCATGACATTTTCACCCTCAGGTCTCAACTTCAACTGACCTTGAAACGCTGGGGAAGGGAGCGCAGAAGCTTGACTTTGATGGACAAGCCAATAAGGGTGGCCATGCTGCAGTGCGGAATGGTGGGTGTGAAGGCCACTGCCACTGTGCTCTCGGGGTCACTAACCTGGCAGTGGTGGGGGAGATGTCAAGGATCATGGCCATGCCCAGGCCAGAGGCCCTCGTCTTAGTTTGTTGCTTTGGATTGGTCGCCTATTCCTTAAGGGCTTCAACATCTGTAAAATAGGCGAAACAATCCTCCTCCCAAATATACCCCTACGTGTCCATAAGCTGAAAGCCAGTCCCTGATGTATACAGTCCTTTCTGACTCTCTTAAACAAGTTGCTCCCCTCTGACACTGGGAATGACTCACCTGAACCCGAACTTGCTCTACTACGTTCAATTCCTCTAGTGTCAGTGGATGCTCCGGGTCATTGATGGAGCGAATAAGATGTGTCAAGTGAAGGAAAAGGGACTCTGTGTTTTTGGCCACTCAGAACCCTCCGCCAGGAATAACTGGCCAGAATACTCCTCCATCAGCAGTTGGACATCACTTTTCCCTCTGTCCCAAACCCCCAAACCCACCCACGCCCAGCAGCGGCGGATATCAAAGATCTCGCGTGCGTCGATGCTGTCCGGAACCTGCTCGTCTTCCTCGCCCGCCGTCACCGGCCGCTCTCCAGAGCGCTCGTAGATGAGGGGGTTAGCGTTCTCTAGGAGGCCACCGCCCACTCCGCTACCGCCGCCCACCATGCCGGAACCGCGGTCGACCCCAGTCAGTATACACTTCCGCTCCGACTGGCGCACTTCCTGGGAACGGGAAGAGGGCGGGGCGCCTCTACGGGGTCGCGCGAGGGACATGCAGCGCTCCCCGTTTTCAGGCCCGGGTTCCAGAGAAGTGCTGGAAGCCCCGCCCCTCGCCACTCATCCTGGGTTCTGGGAGTTGAAGCCAGGGCTACTCCACCACTGAGCTACATCCCTTTTCATATTTTATGTTGAGATAGGGTCTCCCTAAATTGCTCAGGCTGGCCTCAAGCTTTCGGTTCTCTGCCTCAGCCTTGGGATTACAGGAGCCGCTGCCTGGCTAAGAACGGTTGGCTTTGGCGTATTGGCTACTCTGACCGGGAAAATACTGACTGTTATCGCAAACCGGCAGAGGAGGGACCCCGGCGACCCTGGGCACTGCGAGCCGGTTGGGAGCTGGAACGCAGAGGCCACGGCCCAGATGTCGGAGGACACTGACAACTGAGATTGAGCCCCGCACCAATTTTCCTCCGGGATGTCCGGCAGGGCGGGCGCTCCAGCGCTCAGGCTGACTTCTCTCTATCCCGGCACTGTTCTTGGTGTTTCAGAATCTCGCAGTAATGAACCTGCCTCCCCCGCGGAATCATAGACCCGGGATTGACTTGCCGAGTCCCCAGAACTGGGACCAGCAGGCACTCGTTAATGTTAAATGCTTCTCAGGTGGATAAGAGACGCTGAAATCGATCTCCACGGAGTGGGGAAAGTGAAAGCCCCACTGCTGGAGAGGTCAATGAGAAGTGCCACATTCGCATGTGCGTTTCAGAAGATGAGCCATGTCTGAATAGGGTAGGACCGGTGCAGACCTTCAGACGTGAGGCAGAACCAATAAACTCTGGCTGCAGAATATGAAAAACTTTCAGAGTTAATAGCACAGTCACACCTCCCTGCCTTTGTTCAAACTGATCCCTTCACCCAATCGAAGATCCATTCTGTTCATGTGGGGATTCTAAGTGTGAACCTTCTGTGAGAAGCCCTCCATACATATCTGGCTTCTCCAGACATCTTCATCCCTAAGAAATGGGGTGGAGGGGTAAAACACCACATCCCTGAATGCCCCTTTTCTGTTCCCCAAGACCTAACCAAAATAAGGAAACAATGAGAGCAAGCCTGGATTGGAAAGTCCAGATACATATTATCTTGAAGGACACTGGCTTTCTCTTATGCACTCTGGGTACAAGTTACTTTATCTGTAAAAAGCTACTTTCTTGCATGCACACCAGAACGGTTGCTCCTTGGGATACTGGCCATACAAGCAAGCTAATGCTGATGATGTCATTGCTTCTGCAGCTGAACATATAAGACCCCTTTCTGAATGGGGATAGACATGGAACTGAAGGCACTGTGGAAAGGATACATATCCTTGTCCAGTCAGCTACCACTGGACAAAATGCTGTGAGAGGCAGGAGGTACTATTTGGCAAAGCACCTTGAGGGACAGAGGGACAGAGGTGATATCTGTTTGGTTTGTCCACATTGAAATGTTGGTGCAGTCACTGATCTGCTGTAAACTTTCCCCAGTAAATCATATGTCTCATATGCTGTCTCTGAGCACTTTTGTGACTGACCAAAAAATCAGTCCTTGTCCCTGATGCCAATTCAATAACAAGGGCACAGCTTTGAGACAAAGAAAAAAGGAGTTTTATTGCTTTGCTAGCAGGAGAAACACAGGAGACTCCTGTCCCAGAGGCTGTGATTCTGCTCATCAGGAGGAATAGGGGGATTTTAAAGGAGTTATTCAAAGGTTACATTCCAGGTGTGCCCTGACAGGGTATCCCAGGGCACCTTGATGATGTGTTAACATTCACTTGTTAATTTGGGAGATATTCACTCCCTAGATCCTCTGGCAGATATCTCCGTCCTGTGGAGCACAGATAACTCAGGGTAATCTTGTTCCCTGCCCCCAGGTTAAGGACGGGGAGAGGGAGACAAGGAAAAGGAAAATTTGTCCCTTTTAAAAATAAGCCTCAGAGCCATATTCAAAAGGTAAAGTGGACCGCTGTTCCACTTTCTTTGTCCTTACTTCAGCTTACCCCATAACCCTGGCACAACTGGACTGTAAAAATGACAAACTCTCTGCTCCCTCCTTTCTCAATACCCTCTTCAGGCCACTACTGCAAAGACAGTGAATCAGTGACTCCAGGTGTGACGAGAGGGTTCCTGGGATCTCAGAGGGGCTGGCACAGTGCTTTAGGAGGTGGACAAAGAGGGCAGGCAAAGGGAGGTAGCCGAACCCCACCCACTGCTCATTAGTTCTATGACCTCTGCCCCGTCAGTGTGGTTCTCCAGCAGCAGCCCAGTGGTCCCCATTGCCTCACCTCTCCCTGCTGAATCCAAACTATATCTGGACCTGGACCAGGTCTGGCTCCACAGTGGCCTGTGGGTGAGCATGGTGCCCACAGCAGCAGAAGAGAATGTGCCAGAAAGCAAGGCAGTGGTAGAGATGACAGAAGGAGAAATGTACACTATCCCACAAACCCCTAAAGCCCAGGGTGGCTCCCCTGAAATCAGAGAGGGTCAGATCTGCCTGAGGACACTTAGCACAAAGAATTGAATCCACTATTAGGCCTCTGAAAGGACTGGAGGGGCAGGTCAGAAGAACAGGGATTGGGACATTTCTCTCCCACATATGAGACTGTGGCTGTACCTGCTACTGACCGTTGAGTACTACTACTACTACTACTAATACCTTGCCAGTTACATTTGGCTCCAAATGTTTTGCCCCCTCTGGCCAGAGAAGCACCCGGAATCCTTCTAAAGGTGCCCAGGCAAGCTTACTACTGGCTTTGTGGGACACAGGAATCCTTGTCACCACATGACCCCCATCATACCATATCCCAAAGCAAAAAAGAGAGGCTGTGGATTCCCCTCACTCATATACCTGAGCTGGGGCACAGACAAGGTTTGGATTTCAGGACAAAGGTGACAGTGCTATGCACCTGCCAGAAGTCTCCAGGCCCTTATCAGAAATAGTTGCCAAGAGTGTACCAAGCCCAGGGTGTGTCCACAGCCCTTGATCTCTCTCACCTCAAAGTTTTCTAGTGTGGGACCTGACCAGATCTGCAATACTTTCCCATTGTAACCTGCTCAGAGGAATCCATGAGCACCTCACTCCCATGGCCCACCCTGTCAGGCTTCGTTCCTTACCTGCCCTTTTCAGGCTATTGGAGGACCCCAGGACCTTCCAGACAAGAAATCTGCCCAACCTTACTGATGGTTCCTATTCAGCTTGGCTCAATCAACCTATAAAAAACTCTGACTCCAGCAACAGATACTGCAGGTTCCTAAGGAGGGGAGTAGTGATGGCTCCTTGGGGACCCAGTCCTCCACAGTCACTGTGGCAACCCACAGGGCCAGGTGCCAGTGGCCAAGGAACAGGTGCATGTGCTTACAGCTGGAGGCTCTGTAGGAGGGATGATATTCCTCAAGAGTCTTGACTTGGGCTGTGGGATGCTCCATTACCCTTCTATGAGAAACTAACCCTATCCATTCATGAACCACCTGTGTGAGGACATCTGTGCTGTCCCAGGCCTGAATGGGGACAGGAATAAATGGTGAATGTCAACACAGGTACAAAATGGTTCCAAAACAGGCCCCCAGAGTCATGGTTTCCCAGCCTCAGGAAGAGTGGGATCTCGGGCCCTCAATAATCATTAGTCTTCCCGGAAGTCTGGGCTTTATCCCAGCTTCCCCCAGAGCCTCTGACTTCCACCTTGGTAGGAAATATCTTTAAAGAAGGGCAGAGCATCAGATGGAGCAGGGACTGAAGGTCTCTGGGAGCAAATCAGAACCTAAGGTGCAGTTTTGACCGCTGAACAGCTTCTGGAATAACTCTATTACATTGTTACCAAGTATTTGTTTGTTTGTTTTTTGTTTTGTCACTGTGACCCAAAGACCTGGCAAGAACAATTAGAGGAGAAAAAGTTTATTTGGCTCACAGTTTCAGAAGACTCAGTCCCTGGACAGCTGACTCCATAGCTTTGGACCTGAACTGAAGCAGAACATCATGGTGGGAGAGTATGGTGGAGAAAAACAACTCAAGACATGACAATCAGAAAAGAGAAAGATAAAATATAAGCCCCAGAGGCATGCCCCCAGTGACTCACCTCCAGTCGCTCCCTTCTTGCCTATAGTTAGCACCCAGTTAATCCATATCAGTGGATTAATGAACCAATTAGGTCAAAACATAACCCAATCATTTCACCTATGAACTTCCTTGAATTATTTTACACATGAGTTTTTGAGGAATACCTCATATCTAAACCAGAACACCAGATGTCTGCACAATGCTTAAGTCATAGAGACTCCGAACCTATTAACTCTGACCCTGCTTCCCATCCTTGTGTCAGAGGACTTCTTGCATCTTAGCATCTACACATTTGCCCATGCCCATGAGGGCTCTAACCTGCCTGTGAGTGTCAGACCATAGCCATCTGGAGAGGGAGGACACTTGTTTTGTTTTACAAGAAGGATCAGAAAGGATTAACCCAGGCCCCAATGCAGTGTGGACCCTGATGAGAAACCTCTCGCTATTAGATCCAAGAGGGCCTCTTACACAGGGTGGGTAGCCAACTCCTGTGTGTGCATTCACAGAGCTCTTGTTGCTTCTGGAGGTCAGAAACTGTAACCCTTTCATAAGTTCAGGACACTCAACCAACTCATTCCCAGGAGACCCACTTAAGGACTACACTTTGAGGTCATCCAGGCCCCCAGCCATGGATTATCTTTTGGGACAAAGAGATTAGAAGACACTTTTAATTAATATTCAGACAGAATAATCAGGAAAACTTTCCTGTTTTCTACATCCATGGCTGAATGTGAAATGGAGACAAACTTATGCTTGGTCAGGTACAGGATATCTTGGGATATATGCAAGCATGTTGGGATTAATATGGAAGGCATCAGAAAATCAGTGGGCATCAAAAAATGTCTGAACCCTGACCTTGTTTCCTGATCTTGAATGTACTCTTAGGCCTAGGTTATGTGTTATGAGATGGATAAGGCCTTCCTGTCCAGGCAACTCCAGGAGCTGCTGGCCTCTTCTGATTTTCCACCTGTCCCCAGCATCACTAGTGTCAATAATGATGAGTATGGCTAGATCTTCCACATGTTAAGGCCCAATTTCAAGTCCTTGAAATCCTGGAGCTCTCATTTGGTGAGTGTGTGTGTAGGAAAGTATAGCTTGGAATTTCAAGGCTCAGGGCCAGTCCATCCTAAATTCAAGACTTTCCATCTACCCCCGAGCTCGTGGGCACAGATGATATCCAAATGGAAATAGAAGAACTAGGTAGGCTGCTCCACAGAGTACTTCAGCACTGATGGTGAGGTTCCTGGGGTCCTGCCCCAATAGAGAGAACACCTCTATATCCCAGGAACAAAAGCTAAATTAAGTGTATATTTTTGGATAGTCTTCCCACAGTACAGCCCTTTCCTCCATTCTCAGTCCCATTGCATGCTGTATCTCTGGACCCTGAGGCTACTGACTCACTGTCCTAGAACCTGCCTAACCTGACTCTCCCTGATTCCCTGGACTAGATGTTGCCTGCCAACTGTGGTGACCTATTGATAGAGAAGTACATGGGAGACAATGAAGACCTCCATACCCTTCAAGTCCAATTCCAGAAAATGATGGGGAACTTCCTGTTCATAGTCCCTGAACTCCAGATAGTACATTATCAGTGTGAGTACTTGGATCCTGGCTGCTTAGAGAGCAGCTCAGCAAGCTTAGGAGAGTTCTGGTGTCCAGATTCTGACACATGTCTTTATCAGGTTCCTGCTCCCAGGCATCTGATGGCCCTCATTTCAGTAAATCCTCATGGATAGTGTAAGATGCAACCATTTCCCCTACTTTACAGGTGAGAAAACTGAGTTATTAATACTTAGTGACTTGCCTAAGACCGTAGAACTAGGAAGTACAAGACCATGATTTAACCAAGGCCCTTCCTACTGCCTCTGCTCCAGCCTGAGATTCCCTATTCTATTTGTCTAGATTCAAGCCAGCTTTGAACCTATGTATCTTATCACCAAGGGTAAGGCAGGAGAGGGCCACACATGAGGTGAGGAGCCACCCCTTATATTTTGTCCACCCTCAGGTTCCCATCACCTAATTCTATGAGTTCCAGCATTGGTTCAGCCTCTTCAAGGACATCAAGCCACCTCACATAAAGGCCAACCATTGCAACAAAATTCTCTTTGTCTTTGGATCTTACATCAAGGGCAACAGAGGTGAGTCCTCCTCCTTATCTCCTAGGAGCCAGGATGGCACTCTAATGGGCACAGGATTGGCAATTTCTCTCACTGAACAGATGAGGAAATTGTGGCTTAGAGAAAGGATAGGAACTGGTGTCTACCATCTTACAACTCAAAAGGTCATACCAGGGTAAGAATCTGAGCCCTTTACCACTTCAATCTGTGCTCCTTCCACCTGTCCCCACCCCAACCAAGAGGGGGATTAAAGGCATAATTGTTTCTTTTTTTTAAAAAAGGCATACTTGGGGTTGGGGTTGTGGCTCAGTGGTAGAGCACTTACCTGGCATGCGTGAGGCACTGGGTTCAATTCTCAGCACCATATATAAATTAATGAATAAAATAAAGGTCTATCAACATCTAAAAAATACTTTTTTAAAAAAGACATACTTGTTTCTTAAATGACTTCCCAGTTTTAGAAGGAATAAGGGGGTTTTTCAGCCAAAGACAAGCTCAGGGTGGATTCAGCTAGAAGCTGAGATGAGTAAGGGCAGGTTGGGCAAGCAGAGGGCCTGGTGCCAGAACTTTTGGGGTAGAGAAGGGACACAGGTCTGGAGTCCAGGGACAGGCTACAACTGGGGTGATGAGTGTGGCAAGGAGTGGACAGCTGGATGGGCTTCGCCAGCACCTACACCCTGTCTTCCTCCTCCCCACAGTTGAGCTCACTGAGGAGGAGGAGCTGCTGAGCGGGAGGATGATGAAGTATTGGGCCAAAATTACTCAAAATGGGTGAAAGAATGCACCATCCATCTTAGCCTCCTGGGAGACTTGTACTCATCCGGCATTCCCTTTGTTTGAGGTGACTTCATTAGCACACATGTCCTTAATCACAACATCGCCCCCTCTCTTTGACCCAAAGACCCACTCTAAAAGAGGGCACCTTGTATGTGCTCTTCACTAGTCCCTTTCCCACTGACCAGGAAGGTGGGCCACAATGCAGAGCTACCATCAAAGAACTTTCTGACAGGGAAGGACAAAACAGGCCAGGTTCTGTCCCACATAGAACTAACACAAGTAGAAAGTCTTTGCTTTCCTAAATTAGGAAACCTCCCCCAATTCCCCATGTCTCCTGTCTGTTTGGCTGTCTGGCATGACCCAAATTAGGGGCTTCAGGTCCCTGAAGGCCCACAGGCTAAAGTTCTGGACCAAGACCCTGCCCCAGAAGATCCAGGAGCTAAAAAAGACTGAGGACAAGTGCACAGAGCTATAGCTCTGTGTCATGGAGGTAGGATGGGTGGAGTGCAGGTGAGGTCTTCCTGTGGTGCCCACATATGCCCACTCAGGAGCCAGGGTTGATTCCCTCATTAATGTAGCTATTCATCCATCCATTCAACCTTATGAAGAACTCACCTTATGCTGTTCATTGCCCAGGCTGCCATGGGTCCTCTCATGTTAGACGCACACAGTAATCCCCAAGGAAGTTGTGGATGGGTGAGCCCAATGGATGTCCACCTTCCTCCACACCCCACTGGGCCTATTTCCCTTCCCTGCTTTTCACCTCTCCTTTCCTGAACCCTCCCTCTGTCTGCTTTCCTTCCCCTTCCACACCCTTCCAACTTTGAGAGAGGTGCTCAGGGGAATGTTGCCCTCTCCTAGATGTCAAAACCCCAGCTTCATTTCCCAGCAAGTCTCCAATGTTTTCTTACATGTAAGAGGCCAGAAAATCTGCACTATAAACGTGCTAGTATCTTAATACATTCAGGCTGCTGTTGCAAAAGTATAATTTAGGTAGCTTATACACAACAAAGGCTTATTTCTGACAGTTCTGGAGACTGGGAAGTTCAAGATCAAGGTGCCAGCTAATTTGGTATCTGGTGAGGACAGCCCTTTTCATTGTGTCCTCAAGTGACAGAAGGAACAAACAAACTCTCATAGGCTTAATTTATAAGGGTGTTGTAGTAACCCATCTCCTGTTGCTATAATAAATACCTGAAGTGAGTACATATAAAGATAAGAGTTTCATTTAGCTCACAGTTTTGAAGGCTAAAAGTCCAGGGTTGTTGCTGTCATATTTTGGCTACTCACAAAGGCTCCAGCCTCACAATATGTTGGGGAATTGGGGAGGGGAATGGCTAAGTGCAGAAGGGGGTGAACTTGCTTTGTAACAATCTGCTTCTATAGGACCCATGAGAACTGCATTAATCTCTACCCAAAGTAATGATCCCAATGACTTAATTATCTCCCAATAGACCCCACCACCTAAAGATTCCACCACTATCACAACCTGTATGACATTTACTGTTTCCCCTAGGGTGGTAAGTCAGATTAGAAATATTAAAGGTATTATCTTAATAATCTTAGTATTTCTCAAATTAAGAAATTTAAGAAATAAAGACAGGACATGAAAATAAGTGAAAAACAGGGGCACAGTGGGATGATCTAGCTCTGATGGAGACTAGGTCTAACCACAAGGTGGAGCCCCACACACTTTATTTATATGGGTAGGAACACCAATGGGATTCAGTGTGAAGAACTTCCTGAAGAATACAGGATGAAGATGGCAAAAAAAACTTTGTTGGGGCTTAGCAGGTTACGCCTACCTCCTCAACTTCCAGACTGCTGCGTTTGAACCCAGGGCTGTCTGAGCCAATGGGCAGGGTGTCAGCATAAACTGAGCAGTCTGGAATTGGTGAGATTTCACAGAGAGTTCTCAGAAGAGCAACACTCCTGCCTTGAGATAGCTCAAACAAACTCACGATTTATTCATGGCCCCTGACATACCACCTGTCACCACTGCCACTCTGGGCACCTATCTTGCAGCATAAGAATCCTATGGGGACAAATATGATCCAAAGCATAGAGGGCCTCAGTCTTATATTCTTGAGAACTCCACCTCATGATATGTCTGCTCTCAAACATTCACCTGTTAATACCATCATATTTGGGGATTGGATTTTAACATATAAATCTGGGAGGGGAAACAGACTTTCAGACTTTCAGCACTTAGAGCTCCCACATCTCAGCTACTGAGAATACCAGCTACTAAAAATATAAAGGTCCCTGACCTTACCTATTGTCCCCCTAGATTGTCATTTATCATTGACATTTAATATGACCCACCAACCATTTATTTCTGTCTCAAAGATGTTATTGGTTCCATTTTTATGAGAAGAAGGACAGGATATGACTATAGTTTCCTGGATTCAGGGGAGCCAGGTGGTTTCCTTAGGATCCTCACTTGTGAAGTTTGCTCCTATATTCTTTGGTCTGCAGAGACTGTGAGGGTCATATTGACATCATTGCACAACTGCAAAGAGGTTTAACTCCCAGGTCTTTCTTGGTAGTGGAACTGGAAGACAGAAGTCCAGTCTAACAGAAGAAATTCTTCAGAGATAGAGAGATGGATAGATATAATAGATACACACACATACACAGATATGCTCCTGAGACTTTTCTAATTCCACATTTTTACTGTTACCTTGACCATCATCAGTGCCAGGGCCTCTGTGCAATAAGGGGCAGAGCACATGGGGACCTTCACCCCGCCGGTGGTCGACAGCAGGCTCTGGATCAGGAAGAGGCACTTATGTTGTCCAGTTGACATAAATAAGCTTGTGACATGACTCAGAGTGGAAGGAACCCTACAGCCCAGCTATGAATTAGGTTAGGAAAGTCAGGACAGAGAGAGCATCTGCACAAACTTGGGCTGGGGCAATGGCTTAGACCAGAGTGCATTGGAAAGGAAACTGAATCTACAGCAGCTTTGCAGATTGGGTGGAGGTCAAGTAAAAGCAGTGCTCTCAGCATGCTGGCTGCTTAGATCCGGGTAAATGCTGATTGCTTCCTAAAGGTGCTGAGAAGGAACACAGGTAGTGCCAGACCATGAGTCTTCATCTAGGAAGTCAAGCTGGGTGGGCTGTCCCAGCCGAGGCTGGCTTCCATCCACCCATGCAGAGCTCAGGATGTTTCAGAATCTCCTAGAGGCATCTAAGACCTGGGAGTTCCCTGGACCAGTAGGCATTCATTTCACATCTTTCTAGTGGATCAGTGACTGTGAAGTTGACCTTGGCTATGGGGAGATGGGGTACCTAGAGAAGTGCCTTCAAAAAGAAGGGCCAGATCTTTTCTCTCTTTCTTTTCTCTCCCCCTGACTCACTTTCTTTCTCCTCCTCGCTTTTCCACTCTCTCTAGCACGTGCCCTTTCTCTTTCCCTTTCTTTTCCTCTCATTTTCTCTCTTACCCTGCAGGGAGACACTCTGTTTGCTTAATAAACCCTCTTACGTGATTTCCCATGTCCGGCGTGGTTTTCGTGGGATCTCTTACATTGGTTCTGTGACTCGGGATGGGATCTTCCACTGTCTCTTAAGCAAGTGGAACCCCATCTGAGCCCCAGTGCCCCCCGGACACAACCCCACCTTCCATTCGCCCACATGCTCTGCTCTGCATCCAGCACTGGACTTCAGACTGAAGCACCCATCCCCAGATGCCTTTACAACCTGCTCTTCCCCAACCAGACTTCTACCATGGACCCCTCGATTAACCCAATTTCTAAAAAGGGAACTCCAAACTGCTTGCCCCATGGTGCCCCCTTCCAGCTCGAAGGAGCCAGATTGGTCATCACCCCCCCCCCCCCGCTTTCCCTATAGCAGTAAAGGAGTTCCTAAAATTAGAGGGGTGAATGAAGCCAGAATTGGAAACAGACAGTTAGTGTAGAAATAGGGGATCACTCAAATCGAGGAAATGAAGTCCATGAAAACCATCTGCCTCTGGAAGTCTGGAAGTTGAAGACTGCCCCAGGGAGAATGGACTTTTTACATCTCACCAGTCACTTAGGCAGGAAGGAGAGAGAAGTCTTCAGAAAGAACTGGAGAACAAAAGATTTTCTTATAAAAACAGAAACGGGGGAATGTAATGTACAAAGCTGCTCTCCCCACCCTTTCCATTGCAGCCATTTCCCCACCTCCCAACTACTGTCAGTCTGAACATTCTAGCTAGCTATTGGTTCATCAGTCAGCTTGCAAGTATCCTCCATTATTGGTCCCCTGTTAACCCGGCAGAATTCAACTGCTTAAGGGTAGCTACCCACGCCATCTTTTCCTCTTGCTTTTCTCTCCCCCGACTCACTTTCTTTCTCCTCCTCGCTTTTCCACTCTCTCTAGCACGCACCCTTTCTCTTTCCCTTTCTTTTCCTCTCATTTTCTCTTTTACCCTGCAGGGAGACACTCTGTTTGCTTAATAAACTCCCTTATGTGAAAAAACAAAAACAAAAACAAAAAAAGAAGGGCCAGACTGAGGAGGGAGGGCCCTCAGAGGCTCTCAGAACATGGTCTGTAAGAGATCAGAGACTGTTGGAAGGGGACCCAGTCAGCCATGAAGGGCACAGTCACACCTTCCTGTCATGGTTCAAGCAATTCCGTTCACTCCAGCGAGGTCATCTTTATTTCTCCATCTGTGGGGGTCTTCATTCTGCACCCCCTCTCTGCTCTTTCCTCTCCCAGCACCAGCATTCTCATGGGCCTGTGACTGCAGGGACAGTGAATTAGTGACTTCAGGTATGAGGAGAGGGTTCCTGGGTTCTCAGAGGGGTTGCAGAGGCTGTGCAGCACCTTGGAAAGCAGCTGAATTCTGCTGGCTTAAGGAACACAGCCCTGCCCTATCTGCTGCCCATAGCTCCACCACCTCCACAGGTTTGGGGCAACTCCCCAGCAGCTCTCACATTGCTTGGCTCCTTCCAATGCCCTGCCTCCTACCTACGAAGTCCAAACTCCGCCTGGGCCGAGGTCCTGCTCTGCAGTGACTGGTGACCTGTGAAAGGTGGTGTCCACAGCAGTGCAGAAACAGCCCTGGGAGCCGACCATGTACCTCCATCTACTTCGTACCTGGCTCAGCATTGTGGCCTGTGGGCTCCTGCTGCTTCTCTTCCAGACCCAGGGTGAGGCTCCCACCTGGATTGTCAGAAACTGGGTTAGATCTGCCAAACTGCAGAGGTAGAACCTGAGAATGTGGAAAGGAGGACACCAGGGAAGGGGGAGCTCCTCTCCCCCAAATACCCAGCATGGGTTCCCTGAAGCACAGAGACAGTCGGGTCTGCCAGAGGATACCCAACACCTAGGATTTAGCCCCAAATGAGTAGCTCTGAAAGCACTGTATGGGCAAGTCAGAAGCCTCGTGGCAGAGGAACAGGGATAGGGGACATTTCCCTCCTGTGGGTGACTGTGACTATAGCTGCTCTGACCCTTGGGTAATGACAACCGCGATAAGAAGACCTTTCCAGTTACATTTGGGTCTGAGTGTTTTGTCACCTTGGCCAAAGAAGTGCCTAGTACCCTCCAGACAGTTCCCAGGCAAGGCTACTGGCTCTAGAGGATACAGAAGCCCCTGGCACCACTTCTCAAAGCTGATCTGAGAGACTGGGTTCCCTTTACCCAATCACCTGAACTGGAGCACGGACATGGCTTAGCTTCCAGGATAAAGGTGATGATGCTGTTTGCCACCAGGTGTTCTCTAGGCCCTTAAAAGAAGCTCAGGTCAGGTGAGTACCATGCAGGTTGTGTCCTCTGACTGATCTTCTCTTTTATCATGCTCCTAGAGTGGGACTTCATTATCTACCATCACCTTTTCTCAGTCTAATCTTCCTAGGAGGAATATACATGCCCTTCACCCCTGTGATCTGATCCAGCAGGCTCCTTGCTTTGCCTACCAATGCCTGGGCTCTTGGCAATCACCAGGACCTTTCCAGCAGGAATATCTGCCCCTGCCTTTCTGAATGACACTGTTTAGAAAACATATTGCCTTGGACCCATGTTCAGAAAAAAAATACAGTTGTCCCTTGATATCCATGGGGAATTGAATACAAGACAACCCCCCACCATCACCAGCATATACCCAAATAGGCAGATGCTTATATAAAATAGTGTAGTATTTACACGTAACATAAGCATGCATTCTTTGGAAAAACTGTAGATTACTTATAATATCTAATGTAAGTAAATGCATGTAAATAGTTGTTATACTATATTATTTAAGGAATAATGACACAAAAATGCCTGTACATGGTCAGTACATACATGGTGGATTTTTTCCCCCTGAATATTTGCAGTCTGCAAGGTTGACTGAACCCAAGGATACAGAACTCATTGACATGGAGGGTCAACTATAATTGAGAGGTAAAAATGGGGCTCAAGTGGTAGGTGCCATCATCTTTCATCCTACCCAGTCCTGGCTTCTCCACAGGGATCATCGAAGTCCCCTTTCATTACAGACATTACACAGTGTTCACTTTGATTTTCTTTTTGGTATATTCATATAATTCATAACCTTAACTCCTCTTTCTCCAAAACAAAACACCCAGCCTCAGTTCAGGACACCCAACAATCTGCTCTGTGTATCAATGGATATGTGAATTCTGGACTTTTCATATAAATAAAATCATAAAGGCGGTGGTTGAATGGGGGACAGTGCCACAGGCAGAGAGTTTCTGAAGTGAATGTTTGCAGATCAGGGTTCTCCACAAGCCAGAGCTGAGGAGGACCAACCAGGCCACAGTACTGTAGGCCAGCAGCTGACTGGGTAGAACCAACCTGAAGTGCATCTCTCTGTCCACAGGCCAGGACTCAGTCAGCCCCATCCGGACCACCCACACCGGGCAGGTGCGGGGCAGCCTCGTCCACGTGAAGGGCACCGATGTGGGAGTCCACACCTTCCTGGGAATTCCCTTTGCCAAGCCACCTCTAGGACCACTGCGCTTTGCCGCCCCTGAGCCCCCTGAACCTTGGAGTGGTGTGAGGGATGGGACCTCCCACCCAGCCATGTAAGCTCTGCTGGGGTTCGGGAAACCTCAGGACCTGGGGTGGGCATGGGTACTTTAAGCTCTGGGCCAGGCTGCAGTGGTTCCTTCATCTGAACTGCCCAGGCACTTTTCCCTCTGCATTGAGAAGATTCTCACATGCATTTTTCCAAAGAGCATGCTAAGATTCAGAGGATAGAAGCTGCTAACTTGCCCAGGCTCCCATCTCGGGCCTTGGCACCCAGAGGGAATTAGTTGCAGAGATTACATTTGTCCCAGCTCCTGTTATGCCAGATGTTCTCTGCAACCAGGGGACAAGTGTCAGGCAGAGGTTCAGATTGACTCTAAGAACCTATAGAACACCCTGACTCCATCAGTACATACTTCCCTGAGGAGGGAAGAAGTGGTGGCTCTTTGGGGAACCCACCTTCTACAGTCACTAGGCCAACCCCCAGGGCCAGGTGCCAGTGGCCAAGGAACATGTGCATGTGATTACAGCCAGAGCCTCTGTGGGAGGGATGCACTTCCCTGAGAGTCTGAACTGTGCCTGGGCAGTTCAAATGAAGGAACCACTGCAGCCTGGCCCACAGCTCATAGCCCCCAAGTTGTCCCACTATGTTCTATGGGAAACTCACCTCTACCCATTCATGCACAGCACCACATGTGTGGGGACACCTCTGACAGGGAGAAGTGGTGAATGTCAACACACGCAGCCAGTGTTTCCCAGACAGGATCTAAGAGTCAGGATTTCCCAGCCTCAGGAGGAGTGGGATGCACGTGCTCAATAACCTTGAGGCCTCCCTGGTGGTCTGGACTCCATTCCAGCTTCCCCTAAGCCTGTGGCCTGGAACATGGTGGGAAGAGTCTTTAGAGAAGGATCAAGTGTGAGCAGGATATGAGGGGAAGTGGGGACTGAGGGTGACTGAGAGCACCCAGACTCACTCTGGACCCAGAGTTTGGTTTTGCCTACTGCACAGCTCCTGGAATAATTGTCATTATCATCAGGTGTCTGCAGGACGTGGCTAGGGATTCATTGGTTATGAACCTCTTAAATCTGACCCTACCTCTCATCCCCATGTCAGAGGACTGCCTGTACCTCAGCATCTACACGCCTGCCCATGCCCGTGAGGGCTGTAACCTGCCTGTGAGTGTCAAACCATGGTCTGCTGCTGGGTGGGAGGATATTTGTTCTGCAAGAAGACTTTTTAAAAACAAGATTAGCCTGAGCCCCACTGCAGTGTTAACCCCGATAAGAAGTCTTTTACTATCAGGTTCAAGAAAGCCTTCTTACTCGGGGTGGGTAGCTGAACCCTGGGCATGGCAATCCAGAGACCTGGTTGTCCCCAGAGGTCAGAGGCTATGACCCTAGGGTGGATCCAGGACACAGACAACAAACTTATGCCCAGGAGAGTCAATCAGGTGCTCAAGGACTGCACTTTGAGGTCACCTGAATTCCCAAACATTGATTATCTGTTGTGCTAATAAAAATGGAGGACACTAGTTAATGTTTATGCAAGACTTTTCAGGGAGACACCCTTTTTATTTCCATCTCAAAGGGTTTCTGGGAGTAATACAGCCAGACTTTGAGACATGGGGCAGACTCAAAAGCTTAAGTGGCCTTGAATTTCTGAAAAAACATGAGTCCCTTGCCCATGAGAAATATCCCGTCACCTTCTGGGGTTCTGTCCACGTGGGTAACTACATATAGACTACCCAGAAGTGGTGGATAGTCTAGAGAGCAGCCCAAGAGGAGTTTGGGCTGGGTGAGAACCACATGGCATCTGTCTTGATTTCCAAGGTGATGGTATGGATCCATGGTGGTGCGCTAATTGCAGGCATGGCTTCCATGTTTGATGGTTCTATTCTGGCAGCTGTTGAAAATGTGGTGGTGGTCACTATCCAGTACCGTCTGGGTGTTCTAGGTTTCTTCAGGTAAGCCTGGGGCTGAGATGGTCGACAGGGGCTGAACAGACAGAGAATCGTCCAGTGATCACTGTGCTTGCTATTTCCCAGCACTGGAGACCAGCATGCCACTGGCAACTGGGGCTTCCTGGACCAAGTGTCTGCCCTTCGCTGGGTCCAGCAGAATATCGCCCACTTTGGAGGCAACCCTGATCGCATCACCATTTTTGGCCAGTCTGTAGGCGGCAGTAGTGTGTCCTTACATGTGGTGTCTCCAATGTCCCAAGGACTCTTCCATGGTGCCATCATGGAGAGTGGGGTGGCCCTGCTTCCCAGCCTCATTACCAGCTCATCTGAGGCAGTTTCCACAGTGAGTGCCCTCAACCACCATAGCTGAGACCCACTTCTCATCTCTCATCTTTAGAGCCACTGCTACTCTGTTCAGTGGGGACAACAAAAACAGTTGAGGTGTCTTCGGAATTGATGTTTATCCAAAGATTGCTGAAGGGTTCAAGGGTCAGAATCCATACACCTCTACCTCACAGTAGTTGAGTTTGCTCTGTGGTCTGCAAAGCTGCACCCTGGGGGCCTCATCCTAGGCAGAACCATCTAAGCAAGTGTGATGGCTCCTCGGGCTGACACCTGAGTTCAGGAAAGGTGGAACAATTTCCCACCTGCAGCAATCCACACACGTTACCCTTTGAGAATTAGGGGTCACCTGCACCCAGCTGGGATCTTAGGAAACACTCCCCTCCCTGCCTATGGGGAAGATCCAGCCCCTGCCTGGTTCCTTTACAGATGGTGGCCAACCTGTCTGCTTGTGGGCAGATAGAGTCAGAGGCCCTGGTGAGCTGCCTGCGAGGCAAGAGCGAAGAGGAAATGCTTACTATTACCAAGGTCAGGCTGAAGGGTAATGGGTATGGAGGAAGGGCATGGAGAGTAAGTGGGGCAGATGGCCAGGGTGCCCTTTAAACTCGTGGGACAGTTAGTTACCTCATTTCCATGACATTGTCTGGGTTTGAATTGGTAAACCAGGTCATGAGGAACCAGTACCATTTTGGGTGGGCATTTGTGGATAAGCCAGTAAAAGGTGGAAAGCACTCCAAGGATATCAGAAAATTTCTAGCCCCTGACCTTGCTTCTTGTCATTGATTGACCCCTCAGGCCTTCAAGATCGTCTCTGGTGTGGTAGATGGGACCTTCCTGCCCAGGCATCCCGAGGAACTGCTGGCTTTGGCTGATTTTCAACCCGTCCCCAGCATCATTGGTGTCAATAATGATGAGTTTGGTTGGCTTCTGTTCACAGTGAGGTCCATCCCCATTCCCCTGGTGTCTGGGAAGCCCTAGGGAGATTTTACAGATTTGTAGTTTCAGATTCATCCATCCCTAAATCAAGACTTTCTGCCACCCAGGACTTAGACACTGCCGATAACCAGAAGGAAATGGACAGAGGGACTGTGCAGGCTATTCTGAAGAGCATGTCGGCTTACTTGGTGAGGTTCCTGGGGTCCTACAATAAATCAAGAGGACACCAGACTCAGAGCAGAGGTGCACACTTGTAATCCCAGTGACTCAGCAGGCTGAGGCAGGAGGATCATAAGATCAAGGCTGTCCTCTGCAACTTAGCAAGACTCTGTCTCAAAATAAAAAAGGACCAGGGATATAGCTCAGTGGTAGAGTGCCCCCTAGTTCAATCCCCAGTACTGACAAAAAAATAATAATAGAGGGCACACCAGATACCCTGTTCATGTAACAACCCCTAGCAACAAAGACTGATCTATGTGTTTGGTAAAGTATGAGGTAACCCCCAAACTTGGTCCTTTCATCCATTCCCTGTTCATCCCCCCACCCAGAAGCCAGAGCCTGCTTAACAGGACTCTTAATGATCCCCTGTGCTAGATGTTGCCTGCTGAATTTGGTGACCTGTTAATGGAGGAGTACATGGGGAACAATGAGGATCCCCACACTCTCAAACTCCAGCTCCAGGAAGTGATGTCAGACATCCTGTTTGTGAATCCTGCACTCCACGTAGCAAGTTATCACGGTGAGTTTATTTTTACTTGAATTCTGGCTGCATGGGGGACAGCTCAGAAGTGTGGGTCCCAGGTGAGGTCTCTGGGGTCCTGGTTACCACATATGTCTTTATCAGGCTCCTAAGGCAATATGCTTGATAGCCTTCATATCTTCATGGTTAGTGTAAGAGGCAGACATCAACTCCATTTGACAAATGAGGAGACTGATTTAATGGCATTTAGTGATATGCCTATAAGAAAACAGCAAGGAAGTCCAGGGTTATGACTTAGCCAAGAGCCTTTTCAACTGCCCCCTGCCCCAGATTGTGGCTCCCCTTTCCACTGTCCAGATTCTAATCAACTTTGGACCTAGATATCTTGAAAACATGGGTAAAGCAGGAGAGCACCAGGTGAGGGACCATCACATCACAGCCTGTCCATCCCCCAGGTTCCCATGCCCCTGTCTACTTCTATGAGTTCCAGCATCAGCCCAGCTTCTACAAGGACATCAGACCACTCCATGTGAAGGCTGACCATGGTGATGAGATCATCTTTGTCTTTGGATTCCTCAAGAGCAGTGAAGGTGAGTCTTCCTCATTCTCCAGGAGCTGAGATAGGGCCCTGGCTGAGACCCTGACAGATGTCATGGTAAAGATGAGGAAACTGTGACTCAGAGAGAGAATGGGATCAGGAATCCACCATATTACAGCTCAAAAAGCTGCCCTAGGATCAGAATCTGAGCCCTTTCCCATTCTAGTCTGTGTTCTTCCACCTGTCCCCACCTTTAAAATGGTATCTGGCATAGGAGAAGAAGGGGTTGGTTAAAGGCATAATCATTTCTTAAATGACTTCACAGTGTCCAAAAGAAGAAGGAAACTTCTGGGCCAAGGATGAGCCAAAGGTGGATTCAGTTAAAGGCTGGGAGGAGTAAGCAAGCAGAGGGCCTGGCTCCAGGACTATTGGGGGAGGGCAGGGACTCAGGTCTTGGGCACAGGGACAGGTTAAAGCTGGGGTGGTGAGTGTGGCAAGGAGTGGGCAGCTGGATGGGTTTCACCAGCACCTGGACCCTTGTCTTCCTCCTCCCCACAGTTGAGCTCACTGAGGAGGAGAGGCTGCTGAGCAGGAGGATGATGAAGTACTGGGCCAACTTTGCTCGAAATGGGTGAGGACACCTGCACCCCTCAGCCTCCCCAGGGGGCCTAGGCCTCCCCTGCTCCCCTTGTCTAAGGTGACCTCATTAGCACCCATGTGTCCTTAATCACATCCTAGCCCTCTCTCCAACCTGAAGACCTGTTTTGAAAGAGGGTGCTCTGTGGGTGCTCCTCACAGGTCTCTTCTCACAATGGCCAGGATGTTCAGCCATAGTGCTGGGCTACCATGAGAGCAGCCTCTGACAGGGAAGGGCACAACAGGCCAGGTTGTCCTGCCCTGTGGGGAACAACCCTAGTGAGAGGTCATTGCTTCCCTACATCAGGACACCACTCCCCATTCTCAATACCCTTGCCAGCCTGACAACCTGTCCTGTCCCAAATGGTGTGGGTAGGAAGGGTCAGGCCTGAGTTGTACAGAGCTCAGAGTGACCCTTGCCCCACCCTGCTGGGAGGGCATGTACACAGGAACCCTAATGGAGAGGACCTACCCCACTGGCCGCTGTTTGACCAGGATGAGCAGTACCTGCAACTGGACATCCAGCCTACTGTGGGCCGGGCTCTGAAGGCCCACAGGCTGCAGTTCTGGACCAAGACCCTTCCTCAGAAGATCCAGGAGCTAAAGGAGGCCAAGGACATGCACACAGAGCTGTAGCTCCCTGTGTCAGGGAGGGAGGGCTGGGTTAAGTGCATGTGGGGTCTGCCTGTGCTGCCCACGCATGCCCACCCAGCAGCCAGGGTTGACCCCCTCATTCACATAGTCACTCATCCACTCTTCATTCATCCATTCAGTCAACACTGATGGAGAGTTCATCTTATGATGTTCATTGCCCAGCTGCCATGGGTTCTTCTTGTTAGGCACACTCAGTAAATCCCCCAGGAAGCTGTGGATGGGTAAGCCCAGTGGATGCCCACCTTCCTCACACCCCACTGGGCCTAAGCATATTCCTCCTTTCCTCATCTCACCTTCCCAGAACTTTCTGTCTCCTCTCCTCCAGGCTCCTAGACACTCTTCAAAGGAGGAATATGCTTTGAGGAATGTTGTCCACACCTGAGTGTCAAAATCCCAAATCTACTTCTCAGCAAGTCTCATGTATTCCCTTATCTGTCATTCACTACTAGGCAGACTAGACTAGAAGACCTGATTACCTAAAGCCCTAGTATTTTAGTACATTTAGGTTGCTGAAAAAAAAAATCACAAAGTCAATAGTTTATAAACAACAAAAATTTATTCAGTTTGTGACCTTATTTTTAAGGCCAAGATGCCAACCTGGCATGATGGTACGTACTTGTAATCCCAGCAACTCAGGAGACTGAGGAAGGAGAATAACAAATACAAGGCCAGCCTCAGCAACTTAGTGAGACCCTGTCTCAAAAAATTAAAAATGAATAGAACCATGGATGTAGCTCAGTAGTAAGGTACCCCTGGGTTCAATCCCCACTACTGAAGAGAGAGGTGGGGGAGAGAGAGAAGGAAGAAGAAGGAGGAGGAGGAGGAGGAGGAGGAGAGGGAGGAAGGGAAGGGAAGGGAAGGGAAGGGAAGGGAAGGGAAGGGAAGGGAAGGGAAGGGAAGGGAAGGGAAGGGAAGGGAAGGGAAGGGAGAAAGGAAGAAAGAAAGAAAGGAAGAAAGAAGCCAGCAGATTTCGAGTCTGTGGAGAGCTTGCTTTTTGCTTTTTTGGCTCAGGGATGGCGCCTTCTCACTGTGTCATTACATGGTATAAGGGACAAATAATGCCTCTCATGACCTTATCACCCCCTAAGGATCCTAATTGTTAATACTTTCATATTAGAAATTAGGTTTCAATGTGTGAATTGGGCGGACACAAGTTTTCAGACCTTAGCAACTATAGCCCCCCAATCTCAGCAACCAAGGTTGTGAACTATGGGAAAATGTCTCCACCTATTTAAAACCAGCCACCCATCTATCTATTTCCATCCCAGAGAGGTGATGACCCCATATTTGCAAAAAGAAGAACTGGTCTTTTCCATTGACTTCTGGAGCCTGGGCCAGTTGGAGCGTCCAGGAGAGCCAGGTGGGGTCCTCTGGGTCCTGTCTCCTGACATTGGCTCTTGTTCTCTGGATCTGTATGTTCTGAGCCCCACACTGACATGGTCATAACACATCTGCAAAGATGTTATCTGTGGGGTGTGTCCTGGAAGAGACCCTGGGGCTCAGGAGGTCCAGACACATAGCAGAAGAGATTCTTGTCCCCTGGCTCCCTGAGGAGCCTCTCCATCCAGAATCTTTCAGAATCCCCCTGCAGTCTCCTGATTGGCCTCACTCACTATGGCATCCATGTGATTGATTTTCCTTCTCACCTCATTGCTGTCCCTAAACTTTTCTGACTCCTTCTATAAAAACCCTCTCATCTTTTCTCATTGTACAAAGGTAGCAAATAATGATCAATGTGCCTCTTTGTTCCCTTAAATCTTTTTCTCTCTGACATTTAGAAGCTGGATTCCTCATTCTAAAGAACTTGGGAGTCCCCCACACCCCACCCTCTGACTGGCATGCTCTCCTGGGGCACCAGTTTTCCCAGGAGAAATGTCCCCCTTGTTTCCATACACCACACTTAAACCTGAACGAAAAACCTCAGGAATTTGGGGTAAAAGATGAAAATTCCCTTATTGCCACTTGGGCCACCAGGGAACAGACAAGAATAACATTAAGCCTGGGCTGACCCAGCATAGGAAAGACTTTCCTTTTAGTGAAGACTGACGGGTGTATCCTTGCAGCACTTCCTGGGTTCCTGTGAGCACGCCTCTATTTTTCAGATCTGTAGATGCACATTGTATTTCCCTAAAGGGGTTCCCATGAAATTTGTAGATTTGTAATAGTTTTTTTAAATAGCTTTAGTGTGGAATGTATGTGTTTGTGTTTGTGTGTGTGTTTGTGTGTGTGTACAGTGCTAGGGACCATACCTACCGCCTCGGGCTGCTAGGCAAGTCCTATACCACTGAGCTACACACAGTGTGGGATAATTTATATGCAATTAAATTAATCTCTTGGGTGTATAGTTTAATCACTCCGAGGAAATGTGTAAGATATACACCACTACAACAAGTTAAATGTTTCTTTCACTTCCTAAACTTCCCCCATGCCCATTTGTAGACCATCCTTGCCTGAATCCTGCTCTAAGTCTGTCACCTAATTGCTTGTGTTACTATAGTTTGCTTTGCCCTGAATATGATGCAAATGGAATCTTTTATGACTGGCTGTGTCACTTCACGGCTGTCATTTCTCTTGGATAAAGATCTGAGGGAAGAATTGCTGAGTCACATGGTCAGTGTTTGTTGAACTTTTAAGGGAAATACCAAACTGTTTTTGCATAGTCATTTTGCAACCTTATCAGTCATTTATGAGGGTGCCATTTGCTCTGTATGCATTCCAACACTTGGTCTTATGGGTCTTAAATCAAATTATATTGAATGAATATGTAGGGGGATCTCATTGCAGATGTTTGTTTTGACTTTTAGACTCTGCTTCCATCTTCCTTTCTATCTTTCTCTCCATCTCTATATATGTATATAGGTATAATATACATGAACACATATACAGATATACTCCTGAGACTCTTCTTTTCTTCATTTCACATTTTTACTATTATCTTAGCCAAGGTCAAAGCCAGGGCTTCTGTAAGATGGTGCCATAAATTGCAGAACACATGGGGACATTCACCCCACCGGTGGTAGACAGCAGGCTCCAGATTAGGAAGAAGTATTATGTTGTCCAGTTGACATAAAGGAGCATGTAATAGGACTCAACCGCCCCACAGCCCAGCTATGAATTAGGTTAGGAGAATCAGGGCAGAGAGAGCATCTGCACAAACTTGGGCTGGGGCAATGGCTTGGACCAGAGTGCATTGGAAAGGAAACTGAATCTACAGCAGCCTTGCAGATTGGGTGGAGGTCAAGTAAAAGCAGTGCTCTCAGCATGCCGGCTGCTTAGATCCGGGTAAATGTTGATTGCTTCCTAAAGGTGCTGAGAAGGAACACAGGCAGTGCCAGACCATGAGTGTCTTCATCTAGGAAGTCAAGCTGGGTGGGCTGTCCCAGCCGAGACTGGCTTCCATCCACCCATGCAGAGCTCAGGATGTTTCAGAATCTCCTAGAGGCATCTAAGACCTGGGAGTTCCCTGGACCAGTAAGCATTCATTTCACATCTTTCTAGTGGATCAGTGACTGTGAAGTTGACCTTGGCTATGGGGAGATGGGATACCTAGAAGGGCCAGACTGAGGAGGGAGGGCCCTCAGAGGCTCTCAGAACATGGTCTGTAAGAGATCAGAGACTGTTGGAAGGGGACCCAGTCAGCCATGAAGGGCACAGTCACACCTTCCTGTCATGGTTCAAGCAGTTCCGTTCACTCCAGTGAGGTCATCTTTATTTCTCCATCTGTGGGGGTCTTCATTCTGCACCCCCTCTCTGCTCTTTCCTCTCCCAGCACCAGCATTCTCATGGGCCTGTGACTGCAGGGACAGTGAATTAGTGACTTCAGGTATGAGGAGAGGGTTCCTGGGTTCTCAGAGGGGTTGCAGAGGCTGTGCAGCACCTTGGGAGTTGCCAAAGGGGGCAAGCAGAGGGGCAGGGCCCTGCCCTCCACCCACTGGCTCCATGACCTCTGAGAGTTCAAAATGACTCTCCCACAGCACACACCTTGCAGGGTATCACCTATGTCCCCACCCTCGCCCTGCCAGGTTCAAATTCCACCTGGGCACAGGTCCTGCTCTGCAGTGTTCTGTGAAGCCTGGTGAATGCAGATACAGCCCTGGGAACTATGAGGTTTCACCGATTTGGTGTGCGGCTCACCATCGTGGCCTATGGGCTCCTGCTGCTCCTCTTCCAGGGCCAGGGTGAGAATCCCCTGGGGGAAGCAGAGACCAGGTTGGATCTGCTAAATTGTGCCGAGACAGAGCCTGAGACTGGGAGGGAAGGCACCAGGGAGCGGGCAGTTGGTGGAGAAGACAGATGAAGGGGATGAAGGGCAGGAAGTTGAGCTCCCCCAAAAGATCAGGGTGACTCTCCTGAAGCCAGAAAGGGTCAGACCTGCCTAAGGACACCCATCATGGAGGAGTGAGCTGAATGTGAGGGGATTCTGGGGAACACAGTATGGGCAAGTCAGAAGCCTCCTGGCAGAGAAATAGGGATAGGGGACCTTTCCCTTCTGTGTGGGACTGTGGCTGGTTGTAGCTACTACTCACCCTTGGGTAATAACAACAGCAATAAGAACACCTTGCTAATTACATTTACCTCTTAGTGTTTTGATCCCTTGGCCAGAGAAGTGCTGGCTTCTTCCCAAGTGTCCCCAGGCAAGGTTGCTGGCCCTGGGGGATACAGAAACCCCTGGCTCCACTTCTCAAAACTGATCTGAAAGACTGCTGGGCTCCCTTCACTCATGGATCTGAGCCAGAGCACAGTCATGGCTTGACTTCCAGGACAAAGGTGATGTGCTCTGTACCAGCTAGAAGTCTCTAGACCCTTATCAGAAGTCATTGCCAGGAGTCATGCTCAGGGTGTGTCTGCAGTCCTGGATCCCTCTCACCCCAAAGGCTCCTAGTGTGGGTGCTGGTCATGACCTCAGGACTTTTCCAATATAATCTGCCAAGAGGAATCCATGTTCACCTCACCCCCTTGGACCACCATGCCAGGTTTCCTCCCTTATTTGGAGTCTTAGAAACTTCTCAGCAGGGAGATGTTTCCAGCTTCACGGAAGGATTCTATTTTAAACAGTCTTTTTTCTTGTACTCACATTCAAAAAAATATGATGTATAGGAAGGTACAGAGTTGGGTCCCCACTGTCCTCTGTCCCACCCAGTCCTGGCTCCGCCACAGGACCCACCAAGGTCTTAAATAGGGTCCAGGGTCTTATATAGGGTCCTTCTCTCTCACCTAAATTATCACAAACACAACTTTCCTGGTGCTGGGCTTTTCCACATCCTGACGGGGGGACACTTCACACCACTGCATGGTAGAGATTGATGCGGGGCTTCCCCTCAGGGAAGAAGTCTCATCAATGTCACCAGTCTCTAAGCAGGAATACTTAACAGGTTTTGTCCTTTGCTGTAACAAGTATCAGGCATTAGTGGCCAGTGGCCACATGAATTACATGGACAGAGATCCCATCTGGCAAGGCATCAGTGTAGACAGCATGTTAGTAGAGATAGGAGCGTGCCTTTGAACTTAGTCCTGTGAGTGGCTGCTATCTTGGCCTCACCTGTACCAGGCAGCATCAAACATGCAGATCCTAGGGGATCTGATGGGACAGAGGAGAATGTTTTGGAGTTTTTAACTTTTTCTTATGGTAACCAGCTCAGAGCTGCTAAATTCTAGAGTCAGAAGGACTGGGAAGGGAAGGCCCCAGTGATGTGGAAACTGGTGGAGAGGACAACAAGAGCAGGAGACCATGGACCTGACTGGACAACTCCCTGTACCCTGAAGCACAGAGAGGATTGGGACTACCTGGTTGCTGCACAGCACTCAAGAGTGAGCTCATTCAGGGGTAGAGAGAAGAGTTAAACCCAAAGTGCTCATTATCAACCTTTAACAATTATCATGACTTGGACAAACTAAATATATCTAGCTTGACTTTCCATTGCTTCCTTGCCCTGATCCCCAACCCCAGGCAGGGCAAGATTTTTATGGTTTGGTCTCATAACTGTCCTCACAATGTCCATCACTCTTTACATGGATGATGCTTCTTCATGTCATTTTTGTCTCCTCAAGCATGAGTTCCTTGAGAATGGGAAACTTTAGTTTAATTCCCACAGTCCTCCGAGTGCCTGATATGATCTGGCACAGTTAATGCAAAGGAAACTCTTGCCCCATCAACCCAAAACACATTTTTTTGGAAGTTGCTAGGGCTGAAAGATGGTTGCAAGTCACAGGGAACTGCTGAGCCTAGAGGGATAGGCTGTGCCCATGTCCAGTGAAAGTAGTGGTGGAGATAGGGACAATGGATAGGCAAAAGTTTCTGAAGTGAATGTTTGCAGATCAGGGTCCTCCACAAGCCAGAGCTGAGGAGGACCAAACAGGCCTCAGCACTGTAGGCCAGCAGCTGACTGGGCAGAACCAACCTGAAGTGCATCTCTCTGTCCACAGGCCAGGACTCAGTCAGCCCCATCCGGACCATCCACACCGGGCAGGTGCGGGGCAGCCTCGTCCACGTGAAGGGCACTGATGTGGGAGTCCACACCTTCCTGGGAATTCCCTTTGCCAAGCCACCTCTAGGACCACTGCGCTTTGCCGCCCCTGAGCCCCCTGAACCTTGGAGTGGTGTGAGGGATGGGACCTCCCACCCAGCCATGTGAGCTCTGCTGGGGTCCGGGAAACCTCAGGGCCTGGGGTGGGAGTGGGTACTCTGAGCTCTGGGCCAGGCTTCTACTTTCATCCAAACTACACTCTGCAAGGGCTGGGGCTGTAGGTCAGCTGTAGTGTGTTTGCTTAGCACCCCTGATGTCCTGGGTTTGAGCCCCAGCCCCTAAATAAACAAATATATAAAAACATAGCCCTCAGCATTGGGACAATTCCTACATTTATTTTTCCAATGCAGGAGTAACTTTGCCAGGCCCCAGTCTCAGGGCTTAGAACCCAAAAGACATTAACTCCAGGTGCTGAAGAGCAGAGACACAGGTCCCTAGATTTGGGTTATACCAATTGTTCTCTACTATTAGGGGAGGCATGTCTGAGAGGGGGTCAGGTTGACTCTAAGAACCTGTAAAAGACCTGACTTCAGCAGTAGATACTGCAGATCCCTGAAGACGGCAACAGTGGTCACTACTTGGGGACCCCACCCTCCATAGCCACTGTGCCAACCCACAGGGCCAAGGAGCAGGTGCATGTGATTATAGCTGGAGACTCTGTGGGAGGAATAAGGTTTCCTAGGAGTCTTGACTTGGGCTGTGGGATTACCCTAACCTCCATCCATTCAGGCACCACCTATGTGGGGACACCTATGTTGTTCTAGGCCTGAATGGGGACAGGGAAAGTGATGAATGTCAACGCATGCAGCCAGTGTTTCCCAGACAGGCTCTTAGAGTCATGACTTCCCAGGCTCAGGAGGAGTGGGATGCAAGTGTTCAACAAACTTGAGGCCTCCCTGGAGGTGTGGGCTCCATCTCAGCTTCCCTAAGGCTTGTGACCTGAAACTCAGTGAGGAATGTCTTGAAAGAAGGATCATGTGAAGTAAGGCATCAGTTAAAGCAGGGATCAAATCAGGACCTGAAGTCTGAATTGACCATGCACATCCCCTGGAATAACTTAATTCCATTATCACTAGGTGCCTGCAAAATGCAGATATAATGAATACAGAGGCTCTGAACCTAGGGAGTATAAACTTGCCTCCTATCCCCATGTCAGAGGACTGCCTGTACCTCAACATCTACTCGCCTACCCATGCCCGTGAGGGCTCTAACCTGCCTGTGAGTGTTTATCCATGGTCAGTTGGAGGGTGGGAGGACATTTCTTTTGGAAGAAGGTTAGAAGGGGGTTTGGGACATGGTTCAGGAGTAGAGAGATAGCACAGTGCTGTGAGGCCCTGGGATTGACTGCAAGTACTACATAACAATAACAACACTGGAAGAAACAAGTTCAGCTGGGCACCACTGTGGTGTGAACTGTGGTGAAAAGCCTCTTATTATCAGGTCTACGAAGTCCTCTTATGCAGGTAGGTAGCTGACCTAGGCATGAAGTCAAAGGGCCCTGGATGCTCTCAGAGGTTAAAGGCTCTGACCCATTGATCAGCTTACCAGCTTATACCCAGGAGATCCATTCAGGTGCCCAAAAGCTGCAGTTTGAGGTCACTAAATTCCCTGACCATGGATTATCTTTTGGGTCAGTGATTAGATGACACTTTAATGTTCAAGTGGGATAATCAGGGAAGCCTCACTTTTCTTTCACTTCAGAGCAGTTCTGAGAGTAATTGGTCCTGGTTCAGATTCATGGGTACACCCCAAAATATGGGAGGCCTGATCTTCCAAATTGAACTTACGTCCCTCACCAGGACCCCAGGTCTTGAGGTTCTGTGTGGGTAGCTGCACAAGCCAAAGTGTAGCTGACTAGGAGTCAGCCAGGAGGGGTTTGGGTGGGGTGGGAACCACAGCATATATCTCTTGATTTCCCAGGTGATGGTATGGATCCATGGTGGTGCCTTGGTGGTGGGCATGGCTTCCTTGTATGATGGTTCTATTTTGGCGGCCATTGAAAATGTAGTAGTAGTCACTATCCAGTATCGTCTGGGTGTTCTGGGCTTCTTCAGGTAAGTCAGGCTGGGATGGTCCGTGGGAGCAGAGCAGACAGATGATAGTTCAGTGATCACTATCCCTGCCACTTTTCAGCACTGGAGACCAGCATGCCACTGGCAACTGGGGCTATCTGGACCAAGTGGCTGCCCTTCGCTGGGTCCAACAGAATATCGCCTACTTTGGAGGAAACCCTGATCGTGTCACCATTTTTGGCGAGTCTGCAGGTGGCACTAGTGTGTCCTCACATGTAGTGTCTCCAATGTCCCAAGGACTCTTCCATGGTGCCATCATGGAGAGTGGGGTGGCCCTGCTGCCTGACCTCATCACCAGTTCATCTAAAGTTGTCTCCTCAGTGAGTATTCTTAACTACCCAAGGCCAGATCTACTGCCTCACTCCTCAACTTCAGAGCCTCTGCTACTCTGTTCCACAGGAGCAAAGACTATGGAGGTATCTCCGGAACTGACCCCCTTCCCAGGGTTTCTGAGGAGTTTGAGGGTCAGAATCCACACAACTCTACTTCACAGTAGTTGAGTTTGCCTGTGGTCTGCAAAGCTGTACCCTGGGGGCCTCATTCTAGGCAAAACCGTCTAAGCAGGTGTGATGGCTCCTCGGGCTGACACCTGAGTTCAGGAAAGGTGGAACAATTTCATACCTGCAGCAATCCACACACGGTACTCTTTGAGAATTAGAGGTCACCTACACCCAGCTGGGACCTTAGGAAACACCCCCACTCCCTGCCTATAGGGAAGATCCAGCCCCTGCCTGGTCCCTTTACAGATGGTGGCCAACCTGTCTGCCTGTGGGCAGGTAGAGTCAGAGGCCCTGGTGAGCTGCCTGCGGGGCAAGAGCGAAGAGGAAATGCTGGCTATTACCAAGGTCAGGCTGAATGGACATTGGTGAGGAGACAGAGGGGTTATAGTATGAGGGAAATACAATCCTTTCCACTGTGGACAAGTTATCTCATTTCCAAGGCTTGGTATCCTCATATCCTCAAAACCCTGGATGGGAAATTGAGACAAAAACATGCTAAACCAGGTGTAGAATTTCTGAAGGTTGGTGTGAGCATCATGGGATGAGTTAGGATGGGTTGGAGGTAACTCAGGTGTCATTAGAAAAGAGACTATCCTTCCCTTGATCATGGATCTTCCATGCCCCCATAGGCCTTCAAGGTCATTCCTGGTATGGTGGATGGGGCCTTCCTACCCAGGCACCCCCAGGAACTTCTGGCCTCTGCTGATTTTCAACCTGTTCCGAGCATCATTGGTGTCAACAATGATGAGTATGGCTGGGTCATCCCCAAGGTAAGGTCCCTCTCCAAACTCCCAGAAATGTGTCCCGTGGGAGGAGCTCAAGGCTTCATAGCTCCTAGTCCATGCTGCCCTCAACTCTAGACTATCCCTTCACCACACAGCTCTTGGGCACCCCTGAAACCCAGAAAGAAATAGACAGAGAGACCATGCGAGCTGTTCTGCAGAGAATATCAGCACAGATGGTGAGACTCCTGGGGTCCTGCACCAAGCAAGTTTGCAACCCCAGACACTCTTCTTTTTCAGTGTTCCCCAGGAACAAAGATCATGGCATTTGTGGGTGGGTCACCACAAAGCTTGACAGCTTTGCCCTATTCCCTGACCCATCCCAGACCCCACCCACCACCCTCAAGCTGCTGCCTCCCTGCCCCAGAGATTGCTTAACATGACTCTCCCCTGATTCCCTGGATAGATGTTGCCTGCCGAATGTGGTGACCTGTTGATGGAGGAGTACATGGGAGACAACAAGGACCCCCACACCCTCCGACCCCAGTTCCAGGAGTTGATGGGGGACTTCATGTTTGTGATCCCTGCACTCCAAGTAGCACATTATCAGAGTGAGTTTATCCGTACCTGATTCCTGGCTTCTTAGGAGACAGCTCAGAGCTATGGGTCCCAGGTGAGGTCTGGTGTCAGGTCCTGATACGTGTCTTTATCCTGAACGTGGTCCCAGGCACCGAAAGGCCCTCATCTCAGTAAATCCTTATGGCTAGTGTAAGAGATAGACATCACACTCATTTTACAGAGGAGGGAACTAAGTTAGTGGCACTGAAGTACTGGCCCATGACCATACAGCCAGGAAGTTCAAGGTATGATTTATCTAAGAACCTTCTAACTGTTCCTGAGCCATTCTGGGCTTCCAAGCCACTGTTAAGATTCAAGCCAGCTTTGGACCTAGGAATCTTGTCATCAAGGTGATGCATCCTGTCCACCCCCAGGTTCCCATGCCCCTGTCTACTTCTATGAGTTCCAGCATCGGCCCAGCTTCTTCAAGGACATCAAGCCACCCCATGTGAAGGCTGACCATGGTGACGAGATCGTCTTTGTCTTTGGATCCTACTTTGGAAGCATCAGAAGTGAGTCCTCCTTGCTCCACAGGAGCATTCTATTCGGTACAGGAGTGGTGATTGCTCTCGTTGTACAATGAGAAACTGGCTTAGAGAGAAGATGGGATCCAGTGTCTATCATCTCACAACTCAACAGATCATACCAGGGGTAGATCTTTCCCACTCCAATTTTTTTCCCTTCCACCTGTTCCTACCCCAACCATGGTGTCTAGCATAGGAGAAGAAGGGGTTGGTTAAAGGCATAATCATTTCTTAAATGACTTCACAGTGTCCAAAAGAAGAAGGAAACTTCTGGGCCAAGGATGAGCCAAAGGTGGATTCAGTTAAAGACTGGGAGGAGTAAGCAAGCAGAGGGCCTGGCTCCAGGACTGTTGGGGGAGGGCAGGGACTCAGGTCTTGGGCACAGGGACAGGTTACAGTTGGGTGGTGAGTGTGGCAAGGAGTGGGCAGCTGGATGGGTTTCACCAGCACCTGGACCCTTGTCTTCCTCTTCCCCACAGTTGAGCTCACTGAGGAGGAGGAGCTGCTGAGCAGGAGGATGATGAAGTACTGGGCCAACTTTGCTCGAAATGGGTGAGGACACCTGCACCCCTCAGCCTCCCCAGGGGGCCTAGGCCTCCCCTGCTCCCTATGACTGAGGTGACCTCATTAGCACACATGTGTCCTTAATCACATCCGCTCTGAAAGGGAGTGCTCTGTGAGTGCTCATCACAGGTCTCGTCTCACAAGGCCAGGATATTCAGCCATAGTGCTGGGCTACCATGAAAGCCAGCCTCTGACAGGGAAGGGCACAACAGGCCAGGTTGTCCTGCCCTGTGGGAAACTAACCTAGTGAGAGGTCATTGCTTCCCTACATCAGGACACCACTCCCCATTCTCAATACCCTTGCCAGCCTGACAACCTGTCCTGTCCCAAATGGTGTGGGTAGGAAGGGTCAGGCCTGAGTTGTACAGAGCTCAGAGTGACCCTTGCCCCACCCTGCTGGGAGGGCATGTACACAGGAACCCTAATGGAGAGGACCTACCCCACTGGCCGCTGTTTGACCAGGATGAGCAGTACCTGCAACTGGACATCCAGCCTACTGTGGGCCGGGCTCTGAAGGCCCACAGGCTGCAGTTCTGGACCAAGACCCTTCCTCAGAAGATTCAGGAGCTAAAGGAGGCCAAGAACATGCACACAGAGCTGTAGCTCCCTGTGTCAGGGAAGGGAGGGCTGAGTTAAGTGCAGGTGGGGCCTGCCTGTGCTGCCCACACATGCCCACCCAGGAGCCAGGGTTGACCCCCTCTTTCATGTAGCCATTCATCCATCCATCCATTCAGCTATGGATTCTCTCTTATTAGACACACTCAGTAAATCCCAAGGAGGCTGTGGATGGGTAAGCCCAGTGGATGCCCACCTTCCTCCACACCCCACTGTGCCTGAGTCACTTTCTCCCGTCCTCCCCTCTCCTTCCCTGCAGCTCCTTCTTTCCTTCCTCCCAGTTCCCACACCCTGCCATGTTGAGAGAGATATTTTAGGAAGTGGTGCTGACCTAGGTTTCACAAACCCTTGCCCACCTCTCAGCAAATACCGTGTTCTCACATCTGAGGGAGACCAAGAGAAAACCTGTACATCAGAAGCCCCAGTGTCTTAGTCCATCAGGCTGCTGTAACAAAAATGCAATAATCTAGCCAGGCACAGTGGAGCATACCCATAATCCAAGCTACTCAGGAGGCTAAGGGAGTAGGATTACATATTCAGTCCAGACGGGCAACTTGGGGAGACCCCATCTCAACATAAAATAACAAGTTCTGGGAGAGTAGCTCAGTGGTAGAGTACTTGTCAAGCATGTACTAGGTCCTAGGTTCAATCACTGAACCACAACCAAAATATAAACAAATAAACACAATAAATTGGGTAGCTCATAAACAATGGAAATATATTGCTGTCTCTGTTGGAAGCTGACAAGTCCAGAATCAAGGTGTTGTAGATTCGTTGTCTAGGAAGGTCTCGCTTTGGTTTCTAGATGGCACTTTGTCACTGTATCCTCGCTTGGTAGAAGGGGCAAACAAGCTCTCTGGGGCCTATTTTATACAGTTACAAAACCCCCTCCCTTCCCAATATTTATCACTTTCAGATTGGATTTCTTTCTTTCTTTTTAAATCAAAATCCAATGAGTAGACTGATGTTATTAGTTATTGCAATTTGTGTGTGTGTGCGTGTGTGTCTGTGTGTGTGTGTGTGTGTGTGTGTGTGTGTGTGTGTGTGTGGCGTTGGGGATTGAACCCAGGCTTTGTGCATGCTAGGCAAGCACTCTACCAACTGAGCTATAACCCCAGCCCATGGAGACTACCTTTCAATTTATGAATTTGCAGGACACAAACTTTCAGGCCAAACACTTAAGAGTTCCCACATCTTAGCCACCTAGGCTACAAACAGAATCAAAGTTTCTGAGTTCCCTGAGTCCCTGAGCCCTCCTGGAGATTAAATGTTATCTCTCATTAACATTTAATTCTACCCACACACTATCTATTTCTGTCCCAAGGAGGTGACTGTCCCCATACTTGCAAGAAGCAGGATTGGGATTTTCTACTGGCTTCTGGAAGTTGGGCCAGCTGGCATGTCCAGGAGAGCCAGGTGGGGTCCTCTGGGTCCTGTCTCCTGACATTGGCTCTTGTTCTCTGGCTCTGCACGCTCTGAGTCCCACACTGACATGGTCATAACACACTTGGGAAGATGTTATCTGTGGGGTGTGTCCTGGAAGAGGCCCTGGGGCTCAGGAGGTCCAGACACATAGCAGAAGAGATTCTTGTCCCCTGGCTCCCTGAGGAGCCTCTCCATCCAGAATCTTTCAGAATCCCCCTGCAGCCTCCTGACCATCCCCCACTCACTATGGCATCCATGTGACTGACTTGCCCTCTCACCTCATTCTTGTCCCTAACCTTTCTGGCCCCTCCAATAAAAATCCTCTCATCTCCCAATGGCATTCTTCATAGAAATATAAAAAAGCAGTCATGAAATTCGTTTGGAAAAATAAGAGACCCAGAATAACCAAAGCAATCCTTAGCAAGAAGAGTGAAGCAGGAGGCATCACAATACCAGAACTTAAACTATAATACAGAGCAATAGTAACGAAATGGCATGGTATTGCCACCAAAATAGACATGTAGACCAATGGTATAAAATAGAAGACATGGAGACAAGCCCACATGTATATACACTTATCTCATACTAGACAAAGGTGCCAAAAATATACATTGAAGAAATGATAGCCTATTCAACAAATGGTGCTGGGAATACTGGAAATACATATATAACCAAATGAAATTAAACCTCTATCTCTCACCCTACACAAAAATCAACTCAAAGTAGATCAAAGACTTAGGCACTAAAACAGAGACCCTGAGCCTAAAAGAAGAAAAAGTAGACCTAAGTTTTCATCATGTGGGCTTAGGACCTGACTTCCTTAACAAGACTCCTAAGCACAAGAAGTAAAATTAAGCATCAATAAATGGGATGGATTCAAACTAAAAAGCTTCTTCTTAGCAAAGGAAACAATCAATAATTTGAAGAGAGAGACTACAGAATGGGAAAAAATCTTTACCACACGCACCTCAGATAGAATACTAATCTCCAAGACACATAAAGAACTCAAAAACCTAACACCAAAAAAACAAATGACCCAATCAATAAATGGGCTAAGGAACTGAAGAGACACTTCACAGAAAAAATGCAATCAATCAACAAATATGTGAAAAAATGTTCATCATCTCTTGCAATTAGAGAAATGCAAATCAAAACTGCTTTAAGATTTCATGTCACTCCAGTCAGAATGGCAGTCATCAAGAATACAAGCAATAATAATTGTTGGTGAGGATGAGGGGGAAAAAGTACACTCATACATTGTTGGTGGTACTACAGATTAGTGAAACCACTTTGGAAAGCAGTATGGAGATTCCTCAGGAAACTTGGAATGGAACCACCATTTGACCCAGCTATCCAACTCCTTGGTTTATACTCAAGCACTTAAAGTCAGCATACTACAGTGATGCAGCCACATCAATGTTTATAGCAGCTCAATTCACAATAGCAAAACTTTGGAACCAACCTAGATGCCCTTCAACAGATAAATGGATAAAGAAAATTTGGTATATATACACAATGGAATATTAGCCTTAAAGAAGAAATTATGATATTTGCAAGTAAATGAATGGAACTGGAGAATATCACCCTATGTGAAATAAGTCAATCCCAAGAAACTAAAGGCTAAATGTTTTCTCTAATAAGCAGATGCTGACCCATGGGGGCGGGGAGAATGAAGGAAATTTGGATTGTACAGAGGGGAGTGAAGGGACAGGTGGGTTGGGTGGGTGGGGAGGGGAAGAACGGTAGATTGTGAGACAGACATTAGCCTATAAACATGTATTAAAAGAATGTTAAAAAATTTATCACTGTCAAAAAAAGTTAATGAAAATAAATAATTAAAGTTTTAAAAAAGAGAGAAAAAAATTCTCACATCTTTTACCTCAGTAATCAAAGGTGCCAAGTTATGCTCAATATGCACCTTTGTTCCTCCAAAGGAACATGGAAAGGCTGTGTCCCTCACTCCATGGACCTTGAGACTTCCCCGATGCCCTACTTCTCCCCAACTTGCCTCCATGGGGGACCAGTTTTCCCAGCAGAGAAAGTCCCCTCTTCTTTCAGTGCATTTCAACCCAACCACAGAGCACCATGGCTTTCAGGGTGGAACACGAAGCTTGCCATGTTGCCCATCCTGGACACCAGGTGGCAGGCTAGGATCACAGTAAGCCTGGGCTGACTGGCTCTTTAGTCTCTTTTCAGTGCTTGGTGTGTGCGGACTGGTGCATACTACTTCCACTGCATCCTGAAAACATTTGTTGTGCTCCTGCTGTAAACATGTCCCTGTATGATTTTCAGTTCTGATCATGCACAGGTCCCTTCCCAAACTGGGTCCCCAGAGTAGTTTTCAAACTTTCAGTAGGTTCAGTAGTTTTTTGCACGAGCTTTCTTGTGGATAATTTCCATGAATTCAATTCACCCATTTTAGTTGCAAAGTTTGGTAAATTTGAGTAAATGTAGGAGACATGTAACCAGCACCACTTCAGGTTTGGAATGCTTCTTAAGTGCCAAAATGTTCCCTGTGCCCATTTATATTCCATCATCATTGTGACCTCAGCTCCCTGGCAACTGCCTGATTGCTTTCTGGTGCTGTAGATTGCCTTTCTAGAATATCCTAGCAAAGGATCATTTGTGACTGACTGTGTCATTTGTATAATGATTTTGAAATTCAAGTGACAGTTCTTTCCTTTTATTGGGGAGTGGCCTTACATGTACACATCTGCCACACTTTATCCATTTACCAGTTGATGCACATCCGAGAGACTTCCATTTGTCCTTCTCCTCTTCCTCCTTTTTTTCTTGTTAGAAAAAAAGTGCCCATGGGCACTCTAAAATTGAGCTACACCCCATTCCCTTTTTACTTTTTATTTTGAGTTGGATCTCACTAACTTGATCAGTCTGGCCTCCAACTTCCAATCTTCCTCCCTCAAACTCCTGAGTACCTGAGCTGCAAAGAGTGCACCACTACACCTGGCTTTGGCTATTTTTTTTAACCTTGATTTATATTTATGTGGTGCTGAGAATTAAACCCAGGGCCTCATGCATGCTAGGTGAGTACTCTACCACTGAGACACAAGCCCAGCCCCATGGTTTTGGCTACTTTAAATAAAACTTGTGTGGATATTTTCAGAAGTCACCTGTGGACACATGCTTTCACTTATTTTCAGTGAAGTCCTGAGAGTAGAATCATTTGGACCATAGAAGAGAGAGAGTGTGGAACTTGTGGAACTTTTTTTTTTTTTTTTTTTTTTGGTGCACTACTGAGGATTTCACCCAGGGGTGTTTCAACACTGACTATATTCACCATCCTTTTAGTGCTCATTTATTTTTTTATTTTGAGACAGGTTCTCCCTAAATTGCTGAGGGCCTTACTAAGTTTCTAAGACTGGCCTCAAACTTGCAATTCTCCTGTCTCTGCCTCCCATGTCACTGGGATTATAGGCATGCTCCACTGCTCCCAGCTCTATGTTGTACTTTTAAGGAAAATGCCTAACTATCTTTGAAAATAACTATATCATTTTTCATCCCATCAACCAATTATGCAGGTGACAAATTGCTGTGGTTTGTATGTGAAGTGTCCCCCAAAAACTCACATGTGAGATAATGCAGGAAGGTGCAGAGGGGAAATGATTGGCTTATAAATGTCTTAACCCAGTCAGTGAAATTACCCCTGATGGGATTAATTGAAGTGGAAGGGTGTGACTGGAGGAGGTGGGAATGGGGCGTGGCTTTGGGGTTATATGTTTTGCATCAGAAGAGTGGAGACTCCCTCTCTCTCCTTCCTCTTGATGTGAGCTGCTTCCCTTTGCCACACTCTTTCGCCATGATGTTCTGCCTACCTCGAGCCCCAAGGAATGGAGCCAACCTTCTATGGACTAAGACCTCTGAAACCATGAGCCCTCAAATAAATCTTCCTGCTCTTAATTGTACTGGTCAGATCATTTAGTTGCAGCAGCGAAATAACTGACTAAAACACAGATGTTCCATATTCCCACCAAAACCTACTTTTATGGGTCTTAAATAGGATTAGATTGAATGGGTGTATAATGGTGATTTGTCTTTGCAGGTATTTTCCTGGATTTTTGCCTTCTGCTTCCATCTTCCTCTCTGTGTCTATGTGTCTACGTGTCTATGTGTCTATTTCTCTCTCTCTCTCTCTCTCTCTCTCTCTCTCTCTCTCTTTCTCTCTCGGTCTCTCTCTCTCTAGATCATTATGCATAAGTAAGTTTTCCATGCCCATCCCACCCCACACATGCCAAAATGCTCTGAAGACTCTTCTGCATTCCACATTACTTCATTACTTTATTACTGTTACTTTGGGACATTCATCAAATGGTGGACAGCAATCTCAAGGTTAGGAAGGAGCACTGTGTTGTCCAGTTGACATAAAGGAGCTAATAACATGACTATGAAGTGGGAGAAGATGGGACTCTCTCAACCTCCATAGCCCCAGCTATGAATTGGGTCAGAGGAGTAAAGACAGACAGACCATATGCCTGGACGGGAGCTGGGACAGTGGCTTGGATCACAGTGCATTGAATGGAAAACTTTGAATCAACAACACACCTTGCTGTTTAGGTAGAAGTATGGAGAAGCCCTGGACTCAGCCAACTGGGAATATTATCACTCCTAGAAAGACACCAATAAAGGACACTTGCCACCCTGGGCTGTAAGAACCCAAGCCCATTGGGGGCTACAATGAAGAAGCTACATCCTGTTGTCAGTGGGCACTGAAGGCCATCTGAGGTGGAGCCCCACATTCTTTCCTCCAGGAAGTCAGGCAGAGCAGGTGTTCCCATGTCCTGCTGTATTTGCAATATCCTTGCAGGATTGGAGAAGTTTTGAAAACTCCTGGGTATGGGCCTGTCTCCCCAGCGGGACCATAGGTCCAAGAGATCCCTACAAGATCCTCAGTGCAGGAACCAGAAAGTTCTCCAAATGTTTCTCAAGTGCATAAATGACTACAAACTCAATCTCAGAGGGAGCTGTCCTCAGGGAAGCCACAGGTTAGGAGAAGAGCAAGTAGGTGGGGGTGGGTTCTTAAGAAGTGTCCTAGTCGAAGTCTCCACTGTGTTTCAATAGGACAGCAAGGACCGAAAAGGGACAGGTCTACACAGACCCTCAGACCAGGACTATAAGAACATTGAAGGGAACTCAGTACTCTCTGAACCCTGGGAGCAAGAAGGACTTTTCAGTAGCAAGGGCACAATCACACTTCCCAACTCCCTCAAGCAGTCCCGTTCAAGGTCTTCATTTCTCCACCTGTGGGAATCTTCATCCTGCACCCCGTCAGAGGAGCCCTTCTGGCTCCTCTGATTACACCTCTCTGCTCCCTCCTATCCACCCCAACACCCTCACGTGTCAGTGTTATGGTTTAGATAGGAGGAGTCCCCCAAAAGCTCATGTGTCAGACAATACAAGAAAGTTTAGAGGTGAAATGATTGGGTTCTGAGAGCCTTAACTGAATCATTGAATTAATCCCCTGATGGTAACTGTAGCCAGGTAGGGTGAAGCTGGAGAAGGTGAATCATTGGGGTGTGCCTTTGGGGTGTATATTTTGTCTGTGTTGAGGGAAACACTCTCTCTCTCTCTCTCTCTCTCTCTCTCTCTCTCTCTCTCTCTCTCTCTCTCTCTGTTTCCTGGTATGATTGGTATGATGTCTTGAGCTGCTCTCCTCCACTACACACTTCTGCGATGATGTTAATCTTCACCGAGCCCCAAGGAACGGAGCCAGCTTTCTGGCTCTGACATCTCTGAAACCATGAGCCCCCAAATACACTTTGCCTCTCTATGTTGTTCCTGTGCGGTCTTTTGGTCACAGTAGTGAAAAAACATTTTGACTAAAAGAGCAAGTGAATTAGTGACTCCAGGAGTGAGGAGTGGGTTCCTGGGACCTCAGAGCAGCTGCAAGTGACTGTGCAGCAACTTGGGAGCTGACAGAGGAGCTCAACCCAGCCTTGCCCACTGTGCACTGGCCCTGTGACCCCTGCAGGTTCAGAGTAGCTCTCCCACAGTGCCCACCTTGCAAGGCGCCACTCATTGCCCCGCCTCAACCCTGCAGGGTCCAAACTCCACCTGGGCCCAGGCCCTACTCTGCAGTGACCTCTGTAGCAGATCAATTGCAGCAGGGCAGAAACAGCCCTGGGAGCTGACCATGTGGCTGCACAGACCTCATGAGCGGCTGGGCATCACGGCCTGTGGGCTCCTGCTACTCCTCCTCCAAGGCCACGGTGAGGCTCCCATCATGATTTGGGGGGTCAGAATCTGGGATCCCATCAGCCATAGGGTGTGGAGCAGAGACTGAGGCTGCAGGAGGGAAGGGGCCAGGGAGCCGGGGGATGGGGGAAATAACAGAGGACAGTGGAGAAAATGAGACCACCCCGGGCTCCCCCAAAGGCCCCTGGTGGCCTCCCTGAAGGGCAGAGATGGTCAGACTACCAGAGAACACCAACACCAAGGAGAGGGCAGACCTTGAAGGGATTCTGAGGAACCCAGAAGAGCAAGGCCAACTTGGCTGTCTCTGGATGGGGAACTCAGGACCTCGAGTCTGTGCTGTGCTGGAGCTTGAGCTGCCAATGGGGAGAAGACCCAGCAACTTGATCATACCTAAGTGCTGCCATTGGCCCTAGGTCATGCCTTGACCAGAGGGGTGGCCCGGCCCTCTCAAAGGGGCTTCAGGCAAGGTTTTTTGTCTTCGGGGAAATACAGAAGGCCACAAGCACTGTACCCTAAAGGGGATCTGAGTTGTCACTGGGTTCCTCTCACCTTACTCGCCTGACCTGAAGCAAGAGCATGGGTTGACCATTAGGGCAAAGGTAATGGGGTTCTGAGCCTACAGGCAGCATCCAGGCCCTAATCAGAAGTTAGGCAAGGTTGGCAGGAGGCCTGGGCTGTCCTTGGACCTTGATCCTCTCACCTAAGGGTCGAGAGGCTACTGTGGCACCGACCTTATCTGGTGCTACGTTCCCCCAATCTGCCCTGAAGGAGTCCCCACTCCCCTCTCCCCATGGCACACCCCCAGAGTGTGTTCCTCTCTTCCCTGCTGTTGACCGGGCTCCTCTCAAAAGTCACTAGGATTTCCAGACAAGAAGAGCTGCCCAACCTCACCCATGGCTGCCATTTTAAATATTGTTTTGGCATTACCCATTCAGAAATAATCATTAACAACTCATAAGAGAGCATAGATTTGGGTTCCGCCGTCTTCTGCCCCACCCAGTTCTGGCTCCTTCACAGGAACCATCAAGGCCTCAGGGTCTTACACACAGTGCCCACGACTTTATGGTGTGTGTGTTTCTGTGTGTATCTGTCTGTCTCTGTGTGCGTGTATGATACGTACATTTTTTTTTTCCTCATGCTTGGTTTCTACCTAAATAATCACAAACTCACCCACTTTTTGGTACCATGCCTTCTCACTTCCGATCAAAGGAGTCACCTCACAGTCTTATATGATACATCTTCCTCTACCTTTTAGTGGAAAAGGATAATATACCGTTGATCTAACAAGTCTCTAATCAGGGACATTTTTGCAGACTTTGTCCATTGTTGTCACAACACAAATCTAAGCCATCTGTGATTGCTGTCTGCAGTATATTCCAGGAAGAGAGATTTTGCCCAGCAAGGAATTATGTGTAGGTAGCGTGTTCCCGGGAAGAGGAGCAACTGCCCTACTCCCTCATTTTATCATACTAGATTGAACCTAGGGTTGCTTGACCACGGAGCCACCTCCCCAGCCCTTTTTATTGTATGTTGAGACAGGATCTCCCTAAGGTGCTTAGGGTCTTGTGAATTTGCTGAGGCTGGTTTCAAACTTGGAATCCTCCTGCCTCAGCCTCCTGAGCCACTGGGATTACAGACATGCGCCACCACACCTGTCACAAAGAGCGTGCCTTTTGACTTGGAGCACGGCTTAGTTCAATTTTGGGTGCTAAAACAATACAACTGACCTGACCCTGTATGATGCATAAAAGAAAAAGATTTATTTAACTCACAGTAATAAAGTCTGAAAATGTCTGATCAGGTGCCCTTCTCTGCTTGGCCTTCCAGCTATGTCACAACATGGCAATGGCATGACACAGAAGGACCTGGTGGGAGAGAGATCACATGGTGAGAGAGGAAGCAGTAGACAGGGAAGAGGCACACATGCTCTTTTATAAAAACTCACACTCACCTCAAAGGAATTAATCCACCCTGTGAGATCTAATTCACTCTGAAAGACTAGCATTAATCCCTTCACAGGGCAGTCCTAAGCCAACCATTAAACTCTCCTTCTGACAGCTACCACATCCTTGGGGACCAGTCACTCACAAAATAAACCCTTGGCTGGTAAACCATATCCAAACCAGAGCGTGCTACCCCTGCCACACAAGGTTCACATCTTTCTTTCAAATACAAAATGCATTCATTTCATGCCTCCAGTCCTAAAAGACTTGAATCATTTCAGCAGGACTCAAAAGTCCAAAGGCCCAAGTCCCATCTGAAACAAATTACTTCCAACAAGTTCCATGGTTTCAATACACAATGTAGAAAAGGCACAGGGCAAATAGCTGCCAGCACACAGAGCACTGGAGAACAAAACACATCCAACACATCATAGAAAGTCATTGGTAGATTGCCCTCTCTGGTGCCAAGCCTAGCCTCAACCACAGCATTGACACATATTGAAGCATTAGGATCCACTCTGGGTAGGACAACTCCCTGTGCCATGAGACACAGGTAGGACTGGGATGTGACTGACCAAAAGCTGCATGGCGCAGAGGGATGAGCCTTATCTGAGTCAGAAAGGAAAGGTAACCAATGTGCCTGCCCATCAGGCACTTTCAACAAGGATCAGGACCGGCACCGCCTAGACTATGTGAAATGCACCCTGACGTTTGCACCATCATTTGGAAGAAACCCCAGTCATCACATCAGGACTAAATGTTTCATCAGTTCCTATGAAAAAAAGGAAGATTGACATAGGTACTGATATGGTATTGAACATAGGAAGATAGATAAAGGCAGTTCCACACACTGTAAGTTTTCACAATAATTAAATATCTACTCAGTGTTCTAATTTATTACATGATGAGACTAATACAGGGTCTCTTCTGAAAATCAAGTTTCAAATAAGGTTCATAATTTGCAAATAGGTAGATTTTGACACCAACTATGAAAAATAATTACTGCACCATGCATTCCTCCCACTTGATGACACATTTCAGGGGTTTTGTGCTTATACCTCAATGTAAACACAATGTAAGTCCACCTCTTTCCCCTCAATGTAAACCTAACCCCACCTTACACACCCCGCAGTCTGCTCTCTGTGTCTGTGGATAAACTAATTCTGGCTGTGTCATCAGAATAGAATCAGGAGGCAGTGGTGGAGGGTCACAGTGGGACAGGCAAAAGTTTCTGAAGTGAATGTTTGCAGATCAGGGTCCTCCACAAGCCAGAGCTGAGGAGGACCAACCAGGCCTCAGTACTGTAGGCCAGCAGCTGACTGGGCAGAATCAAACTGAAGTGCATCTCTCTGCCCACAGGCCAGGACTCAGTCAGCCCCATCCGGACCACCCACACCGGGCAGGTGCGGGGCAGCCTCGTCCACGTGAAGGGCACCAATGTGGGAGTCCACACCTTCCTGGGAATTCCCTTTGCCAAGCCACCTCTAGGACCACTGCGCTTTGCCACCCCTGAGCCCCCCGAACCTTGGAGTGGTGTGAGAGATGGGACCTCCCACCCAGCCATGTAAGCTCTGCTGGGGTTTGGGAAACCTCAGGACCTGGGGTGGGCATGGGTACTCTGAGCTCTGGCCAGGCTGTGGTGGTTCCATCATCTGAACTGCCCAGGCACTTTTCCCTCTGCATTGAGAAGATTCTCACATGCATTTTTCCAAAGAGCATGCTGAGGCTCAGAGAGTGGAAGTTGCTAACTGGCCCAGGCTCCCATCTCAGGCCTTGGCACCCAGAGGGAATTAGTTGCAGAGGTTACATTTGTCCCAGCTCCTGTTATGCCAAATGTTCTCTGCAACCAGGGGACAAGTGTCAGGGAGAGGTTCAGATTGGCTCTAAGAACCTATCGAACACCCTGACTCCATCAGTACATACTGTAGATCCCTGAGGAGGGAAGCAGTGGTGGCTCCTTGGGGACCCCACCTTCTACAGTCACTGTGCCAACTCCCAGGGCCAGGACCAGGTGCCAGTGACCAAGGAACATGTGCATGTGATTACAGCCAGAGCCTCTGTGGGAGGGATGTGCTTCCCTGAGAGTCTGGACTTGGGCTGGGGGTTATCCCACTATGTTCTATGGGAAACTCACCTCTACCATTAATGCACAGCACCACACCTGTGGGGACACCTATTACAGGGATAGTGGTAAATGTCAACACATGCAGCCAGTGTTTCCCAGACAGACCCCAAGAGTCCTGACTTCACAGGCTCAGGAGGAGTGGGATGCAAGTGCTCAACAACCTTAAAGCCTCCCAGGTGGTCTGGATTGCATCCCAACTTCCCCCAAGCCTGTGCTTGGAATGTGGCGAGAAGTTAGAGAGGAAAAAAGTGTGAGCAGGGCACCAGGCGGAACTGGGACCCAGAGGGATCTTGGAGGAAATCTGAAACCAAGTCTGCTTTTGACCATTGCTCAGACACTTGGTTGATTATCTACCATGGTTGATCACCAGGTGTCTGCAGGATACCAAAGCAATGAATACACAGTCTCTGAAGCTGCTGAATCTGACCCTACCTTCCATCCCCATGTCGGAGGATTGCCTGTTCCTCAGCATCTACACACCTGCCCATGCCCATGAGGGCTCTAACCTGCCTGTGAGTGTCAGGCTGTCACTGCCTGGGAGTGGGAGTACATTTGTTCTGTAAGTTTAGAGAGAACAAGATCTGCTTGGGACCACCACAGTATGGACAATGGTGAGAAGCCTCTTACTATCAGGTCCAAGAAGGCCCCTTATGCCAGTGGGCAAGCTGGTGCTGAAAGGGTCCTGGCTATGCCAGAGGCCAGAGACTGTGACCATGGGATGCACACTGGACTCATTCAACTAAGTTGTTCCCAGGGGACCCACTTTGGTATGCAAGGACTACACTAAGTCACAAAAACTGATAGTGGTAGATTGTCTTTGAGCTCTTCTGAAGAACAAATTTGATTAATGTTACTTGGAAATTCCAAGGAAACACCCCTTTTATTTGTACTTTGCAAAAGATTCAAGAAGTAATAGATCCAGGCTTTGATACATAGGGTGGACCTCAAAGTATGGGAGACCAGGATTAATGACTGAATTTGGGTCACTCAGCCATGACCCAGGTCTGCTGGATTTTTATCTGTGTGGGTAGCTGCACAAGCCAAAGCTCTGTTTAGTCTTTAGGGAAGCCCAGGAGAGGTTTGGGCTGGGTGGGAGCCATGTGGTATGCCTCTTGATTTCCCAGGTTATGGTATGGATCCATGGTGGTGCACTAGTTATAGGCATGGCATCCATGTATGATGGTTCCAGTCTGGCAGCCTTTGAGGATGTGGTGGTGGTCACGATCCAGTATCGTGTGGGTGTTCTGGGTTTCTTCAGGTAAGTCTGGGACTGGAATGGTCAACAGGGGCTGAACAGAAGGAGAACTGTCCAGTGATCACTGTGCTTGCTATTTCTCAGCACTGGAGACCAGCATGCCACTGGCAACTGGGGCTACCTGGACCAAGTGGCTGCCCTTCGCTGGGTCCAGCAGAATATCGCCCACTTTGGAGGCAACCCTGATCGTGTCACCATTTTTGGCGAGTCTGCTGGTGGCACTAGTGTGTCCTCACTTGTGGTGTCTCCAGTGTCCCGAGGACTCTTCCATGGTGCCATCATGGAGAGCGGGGTGGCCCTGCTTCCCAGCCTCATTACCAGCTCATCTGAGGTGGTTTCCACAGTGAGTGCCCTCAACCACCAAACCCAGAAGACTCTCACTTTCAGAGCCTCTGCTACACTTTCTGTTCACTGAGGACAACAGTTGAGAACCCTTGGCAACTGCCATGGGATTGCTGAGGGGTTCAAGGGTCAGAATCCAAACACCTCTACCTCACAGGGTTGAGTTTGTTCTATGCTCTGCAAAGCTGCACCCTGAACCGTGTAAGCAGGTCTGATGGCTCCTATGACTGACAGCTGAGCTTCAGGGAAGGTGGAACAATTTCACACCTGCAGCAATCCACACATAGTAACTTTTGAATATTGCTGGTGCCTGCCCTTGGCTGGGACCTTGGGAAACACCCCCACTCACCACCTGGAGGGATGATCCAGACCCTGCCTGGTCCCTTTGCAGATGGTGGCCAACCTGTCTGCCTGTAGGCAGGTCAAGTCAGAGGCTCTGGTGAGCTGCCTGCGGGGCAAGAGTGAAGAGGAAATGCTGGCTATTACCAAGGTCAGGCTGAATGGTCGTGGGTGTTGACAAAGGATGTGGGGCAGAATGACTTGGGTGCCCTTCCAACTCCCTGGAGCAGTTACTTCACCTTCATCCCCAGGTATCCTGGAAAGGAGTCCTGGATATAGTAAGCCAGGAGTAGGATTTCCTAGGGCAGTTATTAGTATCCTGGACAGACAGGAGTGAAAGGCACTGAGAAAACATCAAAAATTGTCTAGGACCTGACTCTGCTTTGTGACTTTGAATGCTTCCTCAGGCCTTCAAGACCATTGCTGGTGTGGTAGATGGGGTCTTCCTGCCCAGGCACCCCCAGGAACTTCTGACTTCTGCTGATTTTCAACCTGTCCCCAGCATCATTGGTGTAAACAATGATGAGTATGGCTGGGTCATTCCCTCGGTGAGACATAGCTCCAAGTCCCAAGTATCTGGAGAGCACATCCTAAAGTCCCTGGCCTATTTGAACCATAACACACACTCTCCCCTACCCCGCAGAGCATGGGCACGGTTGACATCCAGAAGGAAATAGACAGAAAGACTGTGCAGGGTGTTCTGCAGAGAACAGCAGCACAGATGGTGAGTCTCTTGGGATCCCGCCAAAAAGGCAGAGGTACTGAGCAAGGTGAAGGTGCCTATAATCCCAGTGACTCAGGAGACTGAAACAGGAGGACCTCAAGTTCAATGCCAGCCTTGAGCAACTTAGTGAGACCCTATGTCAAAAAAAAAAAAAATTAAAAGGAGGGCTAGGTGCCAGGGACACACCTTAATCCCAGTAGCTTGGGAGGTTGGTGCAGGAGGATTCAACAACAGACTCAGCAACTTAAGGCACTAAGCAACTCAGTGAGACCTGTCTCTAAGTGAAATCCAATAAAGGGTTGGAGATGTGTCTCGGTGGTAAGGGATTACATTCCCGGTACCAAAAAATAAATAAATGAATGAATGAATGAATGAATAAATAAATAAATAAATGGACTGGCCTTATAGTTCAGTGTAAAGTATTCAATCCTTAGTACAATAAAAAAATAAAATGATAGGATACCCTTGGATATCCTTCCCATAGAGCAACTCCCAGCAACAAAGGTTGAACTCTGTGCATTTGTGGGTGGGATCACCCCACAGCTTGACAGCTCTGCCCTATGCCCTGACCCATCCCAGATCCCTCTCTCCACCCTCAAGCTACTACATCCCTTGCCTAGCACCTGCCTGACAGGACTCTCCCTGATCCCCCTGGGATAGATGTTGCCTGCTGAATTTGGTGACCTGTTGATGGAGGAGTACATGGGGGACAATGAGGACCCCAATACTCTTCAAGGCCAGTTCCAGGAAATGATGGGGGACTTCATGTTTGTGATCCCTGCACTCCAAGTAGCACATTTTCAGCGTGAGTATACCTGTACCTGACTACTGATAGCCTAGGGGACAGCTCAGAGCTCTGGGTCCCAGGAGGATTGTGATGCCCAGGTCCTGAACTATGTCTTTATCAGGCCCCTGGTGCCAGTACTAAGCGCCCTCATCTCAGTAAGACCTCAGGAAGACTGTAAGTGACAGACAACTCCCCTCTTTTATAGTTGAGGAAACTGACTTAGTGACCGGCTCAAAACCACACAGCTAGAAAGTTCAAGGCCATGATCAATTTAAGGGCCTTCCCATGGCCTCAATTCCACCCTGGGGCTGTCCAATCCACTGTCCAGCCGTGGACCTATGTATTTTGTCACCAACGGTGACTCAGAAGAGAACTCCAGTGAAGGGGTCACCCCGTCACTGCCTGATCACCCCCATTCCCCAGGTTCCCATGCCCCTGTCTACTTCTACGAGTTCCAGCATCGGCCCAACTACTTTAAGGACATAAAGCCACCCCACGTGAAGGCTGACCATGGTGACGAGATTCTCTTTCTCTTCAGATCCTTTTTCTGGGGCAACCAAGGTGAGTCTTTGTTCTCCAAGAACTGTGTCCCAGTGGCGTCCACACAAGAACACTGAGTCTCAGAGAGAGGGTATGATCAGGTGTTCACCATCTCACAGTTGAAAGGTGTCCCTGGATTAGAATCTGAGCCCTTCCCACTCCAGTCTGTGCTCCCTCAAGCTGCCCACCCCAACCATGGTGTCCAGAGTGTGTGCAGAGGAAGGTATTTAAATGCCATTTTTGTTTCTTAGATGACTTCAGAGGTTGAGAAGAAAAAGGGGCCTTCTGGTTTGGGATGTCCCAGGGTCAAATCAGCAAGGAGCTGGAATGAGTAAGGGCAAGTTGGACAAGGGGAGGGGCTGTGCCCCAGGGCTACTGGGATAGGGCAGGTGTATTATTCAGCTTTCTTTGACAAAATAACTGAGATATTCTACTTCAAGGAGGAAAGTTTTATTCTGGCTCAAAATTTCAACAGTTTCAATTCATGGTCACTTGATTCCATTGGTTCTGAGTCTGTGGTGACACAGGACATCATGGCAGGGAGTTAGTAGTGGAGCAGAGCTGCTCACATCATGGCAGTCAGGAGGAGAGAGAATGAAATAGACACAGGGACCAGGGACAAAATATACCTTTAAAGGCATGCCCCCAGTGACCCACCTCTTCAACTAGGTCCCATCCACAGTGTTGACACCAGCTCCCAACAGTGCAACCTGCTGGGGGCCAAGCCTTCAACACATGAGCCAAGAGGGACACTTCAGATCCAAACTCTAACAGAAAGGACCCAGTCCTCAGATCCATTCAGACTACTGCTGGGGTGGTGAGTGTGGCAAGGAGTGGACAGCTGGATGGGCTTCACCAGCACCTGGACCCTTGTCTTCCTCCTCCCCACAGTTGAGCTCACTGAGGAGGAGGAGCTGCTGAGCAGGAGGATGATGAAGTACTGGGCCAACTTTGCTCGAAATGGGTGAGGACACCTGCACCCCTCAGCCTCCCCAGGGGGCCTAGGCCTCCCCTGCTCCCTATGTCTGAGGTGACCTCATTAGCACACGTGTGTCCTTAATCACATCCTAGCCCTCTCTCCAACCTGAAGACCTGCTCTGAAAGAGGGTGCTCTGTGGGTGCTCGTCACTGGTCTCTTCTCACAATGGCCAGGATGTTCAGCCATAGTGCTGGGCTACCATGAGAGCCAGCCTCTAACAGGGAAGGGCACAACAGGCCAGATTGTCCTGCCCTGTGGGAAACTAACCTAGTGAGAGGTCATTGCTTCCCTACATCAGGACACCACTCTCCATTCTCAATACCCTTGCCAGCCTGGCAACCTGTCCTGTCCCAAATGGTGTGGGTAGGAAGGGTCAGGCCTGAGTTGTACAGAGCTCAGAGTGACCCTTGCCCCACCCTGCTGGGAGGGCATGTACACAGGAACCCTAATGGAGAGGACCTACCCCACTGGCCGCTGTTTGACCAGGATGAACAGTACCTGCAACTGGACATCCAGCCTACTGTGGGCCGGGCTCTGAAGGCCCACAGGCTGCAGTTCTGGACCAAGACCCTTCCTCAGAAGATCCAGGAGCTAAAGGAGGCCAAGGACATGCACACAGAGCTGTAGCTCCCTGTGTCAGGGAGGGAGGGCTGGGTTAAGTGCATGTGGGGTCTGCCTGTGCTGCCCACACATGCCCACCCAGCAGCCAGGGTTGACCCCCTCATTCACATAGTCATTCATCCACTCTTCATTCATCCATTCAGCCAACACTGATGAAGAACTCATCTCATGACGATCATTGCCCAGCTGCCATGGGTTCTTCTTGTTAGATACAGTCAGCAAATCCCCCAGGAAGCTGTGGATGGGTAAACCCAGTGGATGCCCACTTCCTCCGTACTCCACTGAACTTCACCTCCTTCCCTGCACCCTCTGTCTCCTCTCCTCCCAGTTTCCAGTCTCCCACTTTGAGAGAGATATTTTAGGAAGCAGTGCTGACCTAAGTTTCACAAACCCTTGCCAACCTCTCAGCAAGTACCCCATGTTCTCATATCTGAGGGAGACCAAGAGAAACCTGTACATCAGAAGCCCCAGTGTCTTAGTCCATCAGGCTGCTGTAAAACAAAAAAAGTATAATCTAGCCAGGCACAGTGGCACATACCCATAATCCCAGCTACTTGGGAGGCTGAGGGAGAAGAATTCACATATGCAAGTCCAGACTGGGCAACTTGGGGAGACCCCAGCTCAAAATAAAATAAAAAGGGTCTCGGATGTAGCTCAGTGGTAGAGTGTTTGCCTATCATGTGGAAGGCCCTGGGTGTAATCATTGTACCACCATCAAAATATAAACAAATGAACACAATAAACTGGGTAGCTCATAAACAGTGGAAATTTCCTGCTCTTTGTGTTAGAAACTGACAAATTCATAATCAAGTTGTCAGTAGATTTGTTGTCTGGGGAGGTCTTGCTTTGATTTCTAGATGGTATCTTCTCACTGTATCCTTGCTTGGCAGAAGGAGTGAACAAGCTCTCTTGTCCTCTTTTATACGGTTACTAAACTGGCTCCCCTCCCAGTGATTTATCACATTCCGTCTGGCTCTCTTTTTTCTTTTTAAATCAAGGCCAATGGGTAGTCTGATTTTATTATTTATGGCAATTTGTGTGTGTGTGTGTGTGTGTGTGTGTGTGTGTGTGTGTGTGTGGTGCTGGGCACTGAATCCAGGGCTTTGTGCATGCTAGGCAAGCACTCTACCAACTGAGCTATAACCCCAGCCCATGGAGACTACCTTTCAATGTATGAATTTGCAGGACACAAACTTTCAGGCCAAACACTTAGAGTTCCCACATCTTAGCCACCTAAGCTACAAACAGAACCATATCCCTGAGCCCTCCTGGAGATTAATGTTATTTCTCATTAACATTTAATTCTACCCACACACCATCTATTTCTGTTCCAAGGAGGTGACTGACCCCAGACTTGCAAGAAGCAAGTATGGGATTTTCTACTGGCTTCTGGAAGTTGGGCCAGCTGGCATGTCCAGTAGAGCCAGGTGGGGTCCTCTGGGTCCTGTCTCCTGACATTGGCTCTTGTTCTTTGGATCTGCACGCTCTGAACCCCACATTGACATGGTCATAGCACACTTGGGAAGATGTTATCTGTGGGGTGTGTCCTGGAAGAGGCCCTCCAAGGGGCTCAGGAGTTCCAGACACAGTGGAAAAGATTCCCCTGGCTGCCTGAGGAGCCTCTCCATCCAGAATCTTTCAGAACCCCCTGCAATCTCCTGACCATCCACAACCTACCATGGCATCCACGTGACCGACTTGCCCTCTCACCTCATTCTTGTCCCTAACTTTTCTGGTCCTTCCAATAAAAATCTTCTCATCTTTTATCTCAGCAATCAAAGGTGCCAAATTAAGCTCAATATGCACCTTTGTTTCTCTGAAGCATTTTCTGTCATGGAAAGGCTGTGTCCCTTACTCCATGGACCCTGAGACTCCCCCTATGCCCTACCTCTCCCCAACTTGCCTCCATGGGGGACCAGTTTTCCCAGCAGAGAAAATCCCCTCTGTCATCCAGCATGTTTCAGCCCAACCACAGGGCACCATGGCTTTCAGGGTGGAAGATGAAGCTTGCCATGTTGCCTATCGTGGACACCAGGTGGCAGGCTAGGATCACAGTAAGCCTGGGCTGACTGGCTCTTTAGTCTCTTTTCAGTGCTTGGTGTGTGTGGACTGGTGCATACTACTTCCACTGCGTTCTGAAAACTTTTGTTGTGCTCCTGATGTAAACATGTCCCTGTATGGTTTACAGTTCTGAGCATGCACAGGTCGCTTCCCAAACTGGGTCCTCAGAGTAGTTTTCAGCTTACAGTAGGTTCGGTAATTCTTTGTAAGAGCTTTCTTGTGGATAATCTCCATGAATTCAATTCACCCATTTTAGCTGCAAAGTTTGGTAAATTTGAGCAAAGGTAGGAGACGTGTAACCAGCACCACTTCAGGTTTGGAATGCTTCTTAAGCTCCAAAACGTTCCCAAGTGCCCATTTATATTCCATCATCATCGTGACCTCAGCTCCCTGGCAACTGCCTGATTGCTTTCTGGTGCTGTAGATTGCCTTTCTAGAATATTCTAGCAAAGGAGTCATTTGTGACTGACTGTGTCACTTGCGTAATGATTTTCAGATTCAAGTGACAGTTCTTTCCTTTTATTGGAGAGTGGCCTTGCATGTACACATCTGCCACACTTTATCCATTTACCAGTTGATGTACATCCGAGTGACTTCCGTTTGGGGGCTATATTTAATAGAGTTGATCTCGACATTCTTAGACATGACTATCTGTGTATACATGCTTTCATTTCTTTTGGATAAAGACCTTAGAGTGCAAGGTGAAGTGGCACAGGCCTGTAATCCTAGCCACTCAGGAGTCTGCAGCAAGAGGATGGCAAGTTTGAGGCCTTAGTGAGACCTTGTCTCAAAATAAAAAATAAAAAGGTCTGGGGATGTAACTCAGAGGTATAGCATCTGTGGGTTTACCCCCAGTACTACAAACAAATTTTTTTAAAGACCTGAGAGGTAATTGCTGAGTTATATGACAAATATGTGTTTGACTTTTAAGAAAATGTCAAAATGTCTTCCAAAATAACTGTTATCATTTTGCCTCCCAACCAGCCATATATGAGGGTGCCAGTTGCTTCATATCCTCACCACCAGTTTCTTTATGAGTTTTAAATTTTGATTATATTGAATGGGTGTGTAGCGGTATCCCATTTCCCTAGACTTTTGTTTTGTTTTTTGTTTGTTGTTTGGTTTGGTTTGGTACTAGGGATTGAACCCAGGGGCACTTAACCATTGAACGACATTCCTAGTCCTTTTTATTTTTTATTTTGAGACAGGGCCTTGCTAAGTTGCTGAGGCTGGCTGTGAACGTGCTATTTTCCTGCCCCAGCCTCCTGAGCCACTGGGATTACAGGCGTGCACCACCATGCCTGGTTTCCCTAGACTTTGAGACTCCATCTCCATCTTCTTCTCTGCACTCTTTTTTCTCTCTCTCTCTCTCTCTCTCTCTCTCTCTCTATGCATACTATACATGTGTACACACAAAAGTGCACACACACACATACACACACACACTTATACAGATATACTCCTGAGACACTTCTTCATTGTGCATCATCAATGCCAGGACCTCTGTAAGATGGTGTCATAAGTGGCAGATTACAAGACGACCTTCACCCCAGCAGTGATGGACCGCAGACTCCAGTAGAAGCACTATGTTGTCCGGTTGAAATAAAGGAGTTTGTAACACAACTCAACTGGGAGGAGCCCCACAGTCCAGCTATGAATTAGACCAGGAGAATAAAGGCAGCATCTGCCCAGGCAGGGACTGGTCATGGCTTGAACCAGAGGGCTTTGGAAGGGCAACTGAATCCACAGCAGCCTTGCTGATTGGGTTTAGGTCAAGGAGAAGCAGTGCTCTCAGCATACCGGCTGCTTAGATCCGGGTGAATAACGATTGCTCCCCAAAGGTGCTGAAAATGAACTCCCAACCGTGCTGGGCTGTGGGAACCTATGGGAGGCAGGATTGGAATGCAGAGGCCAATAATGGTTTTCAGGGACCTCCTGAGACTGAGCCCCTGACACTCCTTCCTCCAGGAATTCAGGCTTGGCAGGTGCTCCTGAGCCTAGGTCGGGTTGCCTATATCCTGGCAGGTTTGGGGACCAGCAAATACTTATTTAATGTTTGTCAAGTGAGTAGTTAAGTGTCCTTTAACTCAGTCTCCCCTTTGGAGTCCTCCTTTGTTTCAAGGACATGGTGCACATCTGTAATCACAGCTACTCAGGAGGCTGAGTCTGGAGGATAGCAAGCCTGAGACCAGCAAGATTCTGCCTCAAAATAAAATAAAAATGCCTGGGGGTGTAACTCAGTGGCAGAGCCCTCGCCTAGTCTGCATGAGGCGCTGGGTTCAATTCTCAGTACTAGGTCGCAGTTGGAAGAAATCACTGGGTTGCCATCTATAGACTCACTGGTTGGGGCCACCTCAGCATTCCAATTATCTGATGATGTGCTTTGCAGTCACTGCAGCTGTAGTTCAAGTAGGCCCCGCAGCACTTGTGCCCTTGGCAGATCTCTGTGGTGTGCACGTGTTGCAGGTTCTGCAGGCATTCAAGGTGCAAAAGTTATGGGGTCATGGTGGCTTCCTTCTGCATTTAAAAGAAAAGCCTTTGAAACCAGGCAGAAATTTGCTGCATGGTTAGAGTCTCCTCAGGGAATCCCCAGTGGAACAATGCATAATGGAGCTAAGAAAGTGGAACCAAAGTGGAGACCCAGAAAGGTAGAGAAACAGTGGCATGCCACACCAGCCTCGAAAAGCCACACACATCAGCATGCAACTGTGAGAGCAGCCATTCACCCCTGCTGCAATGTGCACAAGAAGCTGGACTTGGAGGTTTAGAATTTCATGTCAGTCCTACTGAGTTGTTCAGTCTTTCTTGGGGCCATTTACTCTTTTCTGCTTCTCAATTCCTTCCTTTTGCAAAAGGAACATTTATCCTCTCCCCATCCTGCCATTGCATCTTGGAGGTATGTACTTGTTTTCATTTTTTGTTTGTTTGTTTTTGTTTTTGTTTTTGTTTTGGGGGGATTGGTGCTGGGAATTGAACCCAGGGGCATTTAACCACTGAACCACATTCCCAATCCTTTTTTATATATTATTTAGAGATAGGGTCTCACTGAATTGCTAAGGGTTTCGCTAAATTGCAGAGACTGACTTTTAACCTGAGATCCTCCTGCCTCAGCCAACGGAGCTGCTGGGATTACAGGCATGCACCACCATGCCTGACCTGTGTTTTTGTTTGTTTGTTTGTTTGTTTGTTTTTTAATATTTTTTACTTGTAGATGAACACAGTTCCTTAATTTTATTTATTTTATTTTTAGGTGATGTGAGGATCAAACCCAGTGCCTCACATGTGCTAGGTAGGCGCTCTACAACTGAGCTGCAACCCCAGCCCTTGTGTTTGCTTTTTGACTTTTTTTTTTTTTTAACAGGAACTCAGAGCTGAAAGAGTTTGCCTTGATTCTTAGAGGAGATGTTATGCTTGGATTGTTTAGTGACACAGGAAGAAATTAAGACTTTAAGACTCTTGCGGGGGGATGAAAGCATTTGCATTGTGAGGGCATGGACCTTGGGCCAGGGATGGAATGTTATGGTCTGAATTTTGTTCATATATCACAAAGGTTAGCATACTCGAAGTTTGGTTTAGTGTGGCAATGAGTGATGGTAGACTTTAAGAGGTAGAGCCTGGTGTAAGGTCCTTAGGGTCATTAGGGGCATGTACTTAGAAGGAATTGTGAGATCCCAGCCTCTCTGAATTCTTGTTTTTCTAGATGAGGTCTTTGCCTCCTGTATGTCTTATCTACCACAAGGTCCTCATCAGAGCCAAGATGACGCTGGTGTCATGCTTTTGAACCTCTAGAACTTTGAACCAAATAAATCTCTGTTGTTTGGTTTTTGGCAGTACTGGAGATTGAACCCAGGGCCTCATGCTACTAGGCAAGCACTCTACCATTGAGCTATGTACCAGTGCTAAATCTCTTTTCCTTACAGAGTTAGCCTGCCTCAGGGATTTCATTATAATAACAGAAAATGAACTAAAACACAGAAAATGGAATTTTGTTTGGCTATAACAAATATTGACACATGCTAGAACTTGGATAAACCTCAATATAAAACATTATGCTGCCAGGAGTGGTGGGGCACACCTGTAATCCCAGCAGCTTAGGAGGCTGAGGCAGGAGGATCTCAAGTTCGAAGCCAGCCTCAGTAATTTAGCAAGGCCCTAAGCAACTCAGTGAGATCCTATCTCTAAATAAAATACAAAAAAGGACTGGAGATGTGGCCCAGTAGTTGAGTGCCCCTGGATTCACTCCGCAGTAACAAAACAAAACAACAACAACAACAAAAGAAAAACTTTATGCTAAGTGAAAGAAGTCAAACCTAAGAGGTCATACATCATATGATTCTTTTTATATGATATATCCAGACTAAGTAAATCCATTCAAACAGAAGAATAATGATTATCAAATGAAATGGAGAATTATTACTTATTAGCTTACGGGATGTTTTGCTGGGGTGATAAGAGTTAATAATTAGAGAAGTATGGTAGTTATGTAACATTGGGAACACACTATGTGTGACACTGAATTGTATCATTGAACTACACCCTCAGCCCTTTTCATTTTTTATTTTGAGACAGGATCTCGCTTAATTGCCCAAAACTTGTGATTCTCCTGCCTCAGCCACCTGAGTACCTGGGATCACAGGCATGTGTCACTGTGCCCAGCTGAATTGAATTGTCAGTTTTGCAATGGCTGCTTATATGTTGAGTGAATTTTACCTCAATTTTTTCAAAAAATCACATTAGTTTCCCCCACCTGGCATTCGGGCTCAGGCACCCCCCTGGCAGAAAGAATGAACAGCAGTCCCCCTACTCAGGGGCCTACTGATCCACTCAGAGTTACACTCCAAGTCACTGGCCACCTTTCCTTCAGGGCATCTTGAGGAGAATACAGGGTCTTGTGAGAGCTGGGTTGTTGTTGTTGGTTGGATGGTTTTTTTTTTTTTTAAGCAACAAACTTTTACTATCTCATAGCTTCTGTGGATCTTAACTGTTTAGCCTGATGGTTCTGGCTCAGGGTCTCACATGGGATTGTGGTTAGGGTGTCAGCAAGAGTTGTGGTTATCTGAAGTTTTGACTGGAACTGCAGGATCCATTTGCAAGATGGCTTATTCACATGGCTGTTGGTCAGAGGCCTCAGTTCCTGAGCGTATCTTCAGGACATGACAGTTAACATCAGTTTCAGAGGTTCCATCCTTAGCCAGTCTACTCCATTACTCTGGGCCTGAAGTGAGACAGAGAACATCATGGCAGAAGAGCCTACAGAGGAAAGCAGCTCAGCACATGGCCACCAGCAATCAGTGAGCACTGAGAGCTGGGATTTGAACCCAGCTGGGCTATTATATTTGGTCCTCTGCAGGGGACTCTCCCAGTTCTGTTCCTGACTTAGTCACAGAATGAGACATTGAGTCCTGGAGCTGGTCACCAGCCAAGTGGGATGGACCATGGAGGTTTGTATAACACCTCCCTTTAGACATGAGTGATGCCAAAGGTCAGAGTCTTTGACTTATTTTCTGTTGCTTCTGCCCACAGTCTGTTGTGAGGAATATGAAGAGAGTGGTAAATGCTGGGTCCAGTGCCCTGGTATGGGTGGGCTGTCTGTTTCTGGCATTTACTACCACAGCCACTGGTAAGACATACTCACTGGGTCTGAAGAGTGGACATTTCTGGGTTGCAGGAAGATCAAGTTGGGAGGGGAGGGAGGGAAAAGAAGGGAAGGGAGGGAAGGACTGGGAAGAGTGGGCAGCCAACTCAGGGAAGGGGCACAGCTTGGAGGGATGCCAGGGTATGTGCATGCAATCTGGGCAGTGGCTCTGCCCTTGCTGTCTATGTGATCCCCAGAGCAGCCATGTCCAGGGACGCAATTGTCCTTATGTTTTAAGGGGACTCAGGATTTGTTTTAGTTGGGTATGGTAAGACAGGCAGATGTGCAAAGGACTGTCACAAAGGAAGAAGTTTATTCACAGTTGCCTAGAAACAAGACACATGGCACACTGCAGAGCCACCCAAGGAACCTACTAGGTGGCAGAGGGAATGAGAGGAAAATGTGGGTATGAGCTTTTATTGTTTCCCCAAGCAGGAAAAGGCAAGCAGGTTAAGCAGGCTTGGGATAGGCTAGTTTGAATAATTTCAGCAGACTCTGGGGCATAGAGGCTCTGTCCCAAGTTGTCTCATCCCTGGCCCAGGAGTGCTCAGGGCTAGTGGATAGTGGCCAGGATTGTGAAAACTCATTGAGGAGGTGGCTGGGGTATGGCTCTGGATCAGCTCATATTGAATGACTTGCTTCCCAACATGTTGTCTCCTCTTTAGAAACTGACTGACCCTGGTAGGGGTGGTCCCTCCAAGGTCAACAAGGCTCCAGATATCGAACATAATATAGAAAGTAAAGAATAGAATATAGAAAATAAAGACATGATTATATTTTTCTTTTAGCAGATGAATAATCTGAGGTTCAAGTGGACAAGTGACTGGTCCAAGGCCCAAGGCCCCACAGTAGGTGTGGTTTGGCCATGGAGGGGAGCAATAATGATGCCAAAAGGAGGAAGTTGGGGGAAATTAAAGGGGTAATCAAAGGACTCAACTTGCAGACTGCTGGGGGAGTTAACCATGATGCCGCATGGCAGTGCTCAGAACAGAGCCTGGAAGTACAGGGGCTCGGAGAGCAAGTGTATCCTTCCTTCTGAGAGACCATCTTTCATCCTCTCATGGACCCTGCAAACTCACCCCATTACCCCTACATCCTGCCCTCAGAGCCCCAAGTAACTGGTCCTGAAGTGGACACCCCACTAGGCCGTGTGCGAGGTCAACAGGTGGGTGTGAAGGGCACAGATCGCCTCGTGAATGTCTTCCTGGGCATCCCATTCGCTCAGGCACCTCTGGGGCCTCTCCGGTTCTCAGCTCCACTCCCAGCACAACCCTGGGAGGGTGTGCGGGATGCCAGCACTGATCCCCCCATGTGAGTAGCCCAGGCAGGGGTGGACAAGGGGGCCATTTGGCAGGGATCTATCTGCCAGAGCTTGTGAGGCTGATTACCTGGCTCTCCGGTTCATCCTTGGCCACAGGTGCCTGCAGGATGTGAAAAGAATGGACACTAGCAGATTTATACTCAATGGAAAACACCAACTCTTCTCTGTTTCTGAGGACTGCCTGGTCCTCAACATCTACAGTCCAGCTGAGGCCACTGAAGGTTCCAGGAAGCCGGTATACAGCCCAGAGATTCATATCCACCCTGCCCACCTGCCCTCAGGTGTTCCCAAACCACCTTGGAGGTCCTGAGAATGCCCTGAACTAATCCTTGGGCAACTGGATCCCAGAAGCTGGGATCACTGCCCCACGGTTATCTCTGCAGGTCATGGTATGGATCCATGGAGGCTCTCTGATGGTTGGCTCTGCCACCTCCCAGGATGGATCAGCTCTGGCTGCTTATGGGGATGTGTTGGTGGTCACAGTCCAGTACCGCCTTGGGATCTTTGGCTTTTTCAGGTGAGATAGATGCCGGGCAGAAGGCATTGACTGCCCTGGAAAAGTCAACTCATGAAAGAACTAAGGACCTAGGGTAGATGACCAGGAGCTGAATGGAGAGCACTGAAATCCTAATGATTGGGGCAGAGAGTGGTGCTTCCCTGAGGCTCCACTCTGGGAATGGGCCCAGTCAAAGCTGGAATTGTATATTGAACTTGGTCCCTAGGATAAATGGTATTGACTTCCTGGGCTAGGGCCAGATTCCCAGGAGGGACTGGGGTCAAAGAGCAACAAGCTTATGCAACCATTTGAAAGTCAGACTGTTAGACTTGTCCATATCACATAGAGGTGCCAAGCGTAGCTCATAGCCAGGTGACTTTGGGAGCAGAGGAAAGTTCATCATCCTGGTGGCTGATTCAAAGCAAACCTGCAATGGTCAAGGAAAATGTGTCTGGGGAGTCACTTTGAGCTAACCACTACCCCACCCTGCCCCCTAGCACTGGGGACAAGCATGTGCCTGGCAACCAGGGCTTCCTAGATGTGGTGGCTGCTCTACGCTGGGTGCAGGGAAACATCACCCCCTTTGGGGGTGATGTCAACTGTGTTACCATCTTTGGTGAATCTGCTGGTGGCACCATCGTCTCTGCACTGGTGAGTCATCACAGGAAGTTAGCAATTGTGGCTAGGTTGGGAGGGCTACTGCAGCCCCATACCTCTCAGCTCCTCTGGTCTCTTTTGATAGTCACCAATCCTCTCCACTGTACCCAGGTCCTGTCTCCGATGGCTACAGGGCTGTTCCACAGAGCCATAGCACAAAGTGGGGTCATCACCATGCCAGGGCTCATGGAACTCAACCCATGGCCCAAAACTCAGGTCTGTATTTTTTCACCCTCTTACTCCATGCCTCCACACTCAACTTGTGCTGGCCCTAGGGTCTCAGAGTGGGAGGCAGTCACTGACAGGGAGTTTCCTGTTGTCAGAGAGGGACCAACCATGATGAATAACACACAGCCCCTTCAGAGACTCAGAGGAATGACATGTATTCCAGCAGCTGGGCAGTCAGGCATGGCTTCCTGGAGGAGGACACCCCTAAATGGATCACCTCTGGCCTCCTCCCCAGTGTGAGGTCTTGGGGAGCACACATTTCCCCAAGGGTCCTTGGGGAACTCTCTATTCCCAACCACCCTGCTGTTTGAGAGCTCTCCATTCAACCTCTGGATCCCCCCTAGATTCCCACTGACAGTCTTGTGAGGAATTGCTAGGGGAAGTCAGAGGGTTCTCGAAGGGGAACTACACACACCTGCAAAGGCTGCAGGTGTGAGACTGTGACAGGTCCTGGAAGCAGGAAGCCATTAGGTAGGGAATAGAGCAGTTAAGGGAAAGAGCAGGAAGTGAAGGAGCTGGAGAAATGGGAGGCATTGCAGAGAGCTCACAGGCCATGCAATGGTCCTGGACTTGATCCAGAGGGTAGGAAAAAGCAGGGCAAAGATGAGTCTGAGCTACTCAGAGTGGAAACTGGACTGAAGGGAGCAACTCTAGAGGTCAGGAGGCCAGGGAGATAGTCAAGGGAGAACCAGGCCAGAGAGATTGTGATGGGGCAGGGGAAGACCAGCAATGAGGACAGGGACGAGGGGAGGCTGGATCAGTGAGCTCTCCTGGCTCCAGTTCCCAAAGGTGGAGGAGTGGCGGAACACTATAATCCCTGGTGCAAGATGATTCAGGAAGCTCTACAGGGCACATTGCCTCTTAACTGGGCAAAAAGGTGTCCATGGCCCTGCCGTGGAGATTTTCTCACCTCACACTTTAGGTCCTTCCCTTGAAGTTGTCCCTAACAGCCTCACTTCCTACCTGACCCCTGGCCTGCTCTAGCCACAGCATCCCCTGCCACCCTCACACTGGTCTGATGGAGCTCCTCTCTCTTCAAACACTATCTCTGTTTCTCTTTCACTCCACAAACTGTACTGACACAGAAAAAAACACAGTTCTCAGAGGGGCAAAGGGCATTCCCCCAACCCCGTGCAACAGGGAATGGCAGTTTGATGTCACTGGGGGCTACACAGGGCAGAGATGGGCCTCTCAGGGGTGGTGGCAGGTATCTGGCCAGACTTGGACCTGATCTGTGACATAACAGCCCAGTGTTCTACAGATGCACCCGCTGTGTATGAAAAGGAGTGGACTGGAGGGATGGGGGGTAGGGGTGACTGAGAGGGAAGCAAGACATGTCTTTCTCCAGAATGTAGCACGCTCCTTGGCCTGCAGCTCTGACTCCCCGGCTGAGCTGGTACAGTGCCTTCAGCAGAAGAAAGGGCAAGAGCTGATCAACCTGTCGGTATGTATCCTCTTGGGGGATGGGGACACACAATAGCACAGAGAGGGTCCTGTCCAGCTCCTTTGGGAGCAGAGGAGAAGTCACCAGTCTGAGGTGAGACTTGGGGCAGCCATCCATGAGGGGAAGGAGCTGAGGATCCACCCCAGCCCCAAGGATAGACCCTAGCTGCTAGGGAAGACATCTGTTTGGAAGCAGCAACTGCTCCAGGTCTCCTTACTTCCCCTGAGCCCCCAGTTCCAATGACCTCCATCTCCTCAACTTCCCTCAAGGGTCAGTCACTCAGTCATGCAGCTGGGTGACCCCTAGGGTTATACCCTTTGAGGCTTGGTCCTGACTCAGGGGCCTTCTGCCTTGTTTTCTCCTACAGAATAATCTGGTCTCTTCCTACACCATTGATGGCTCCTTCTTTCCCAAAAGTCCCCGGGAACTCCTAAAGGAGGGGCAATTCTACTCTGTGCCCTTCCTCCTGGGTGTCAACAATCATGAGTTTGCCTGGCTCATTCCCAGGGTGAGTGTTCTCCAGCACCTGTATCCTTTGGGACCCTTCCCAGTCAATCTTCTCCCACACCAACATCACCACCACAATCCTGTGCACTGAGCACTCCTGTTCCTCCCATTTGGTAGGTAAAAAAGCTGAGACTCAAGTTTAAGGGACTTGCTCAGGTTGCTCAGTTTCATTTTCACAAAGCAATATATTTCCTTTTGGGGGATCTGGTTTTTGCACAAAGTGGTCTGGGCAGTTCCAATCCACAGCATATTCCTGTTGGTATCTTGTTTATACATTAGGCTCTTGGAGACTGATTTGTTTTACTCTGTACCTGAGAGACTGACTACCTAAGACTCTGAGAGTTCAGACAGCATCGAGTCATGGGACAAGTACCTTCCAGTCCATTCTGTGCCCAGAAATCCCTGCGAAATATCAACATTGTGCTTTCCTCCTGAGCAACTTCTTACGTCATTCTCACTTGTCTACTCATCTCTGCAGCAATCTTTTCTGTCTGTTTGTTGTAGTGCTGGGGATGAAACCACAGGCCTTGAACATGCTAGGCAAAGCACTCAACCACTAAGCTACAACCCTAGCCCAACCATCACTTTTAATGGCTGCAAACCTCCCACAAAGGAGAGTCTCATCATGTTTCTTCACTTTGGCATTTGGGCAGCTTCTGCTTTTTGCCACTGCAGCAAATGGTGCAGTGAACACCTTCATGTGCACAGCTTTTGTCCTCTGACTTATTCTTTTGTAATCAATCCCCAGGAGGGGCATTTGCTTACACAGTATGAAAGGCTCATGTAATCTTGACACTCAAGGACAAAGCTTGTACAAGTTTCCAGGTCAATGTCCCAGGCTCTGGCAGACACCTTGTCCGCACACTATTGATATACAGCTGTGAACATAAAAATGACAGAGTGCTGGCTGGCTCCCAAGACCTGTGCAATCTTGCCTATGCCCAGGACCTACGCTGAGGTTGTTTCTCAGCCTCAGTGAATCCAAGGCCTGCTCCCTGCATCTGGGGCAGGCATTCCCTTGCACTCCTTATCATCCACAGTAGCACAAGTGTAAAATTTTCACCAAACTCAATGTTGACTCAATATCCATGGTAAAACTTTCGCATTAGAAAGTAATCCATACCTCTCACAGAAACCTGTCCACTTCTTACATATTGCCATTGACATAGCACTTTCTGAAATTGCTACACCAGTTTAAACTGCCACCAGCAACTTGAGTCCACAAGTTTCCTTGTAACCTTACCAGCATTTGCAGAACGTCAATTAAAAAATATCAGCTTTATTGAGATATTATTTATACACCATAAAAATTCACCCCTATAAAGACTAGTATTTGATGTTTTTTAGTATATTTGCAAAGATGTGTAACCATCACCGCTATCTTATTCCAGGATATTTGCATTGTTCTTAAAAGAAGCCCAATCCCCTTAGCAGTCACTCCTTGTTCCCTCTCTTTCAACCCCTAGCGACTACTAACCTACTTTCTGTCTCTACTGATCTACTTTCTGTCAAATCTATGGATAAGCCTATTCAGAACATTTCATACAAATGCACACACAAAATATGTGGCTTTTTGTGTCTGACTTCTTTCACTAACATTGTGTGTTTTCAAGATTCATTCATGTTATAGCATGTATCAGTACTCCATTCCTTTTTATGGCTGCAGAGTCAATTATATGGCTGTACCACATTTTGTTTATCCATTTATCTATCAGTTGATAGACATTTGGGTTGTTGCCACCTTTTTGGTTATTATGCATGATCCTGCTATAAACATTCATATACAAATTTTATGCAAATATATTGTATTAGTTAGTTTTGCATCACTATAAGGAAACGCTTGAGGCTGAGTAATTTGTCAAGAGGTTTATTTAGCTCATAGTTTTGGAGGCTGAAATTCCAAACAACATGGTGGGGGATCTGATGATCCCCTCATGGGCTGGATTGCTGATGTGGGATTATATCACAGTGCTGGGAGTGATCATGTACCAGACAGCAGGGGAGGGGCTCTTTTTATAACAACTGGTTCTTACAAGAACTCACCAGGAATCCCATGAGAACTATGTTAATCCTTTCCCAGGTCAGGCTTCCAATAACTAGGCCTCACCTCTTAAATGCGCACGGTCTCCCAATATTGTCATACTGGGGATTGAACTTCCTACACATGAACACTTGGAGGGGACACTCAAACCACATCTATACAGTAGCACAGATGTTTTAATTTCTTTTGATTATTTATGTGGGAATAGAATTGCTGGGTCATATGGCAAATATATTTGATCATTTGAGAACCTGCAAGACTGTTTTCCAAAGTGACCACATGATTTTACGTTTCCTCCAACAGTGTGTGAGAGTTCCAATTTGTCTACATTCTTGTCAACACCTGTTTTGCTTCTCTCATTTTGATTCCAACCACCCTAGTGAATGTGAAGTAGTATCTTATTTTGATTTGCATTTTCCTAAAGATGTTTGAGCATCTTTCAGGTACATATTGGCCTTTGTATTTTGGTGGTGCTAGAGATTGAACTAGGGCCTTATGCATGCTAGACAAGTGCTCTGCCACTGATCTCTATCCCCAGACCTATTGGTTATTTTTATATCTTCTTTGGAGAAATGTCTATTCAAATTCTTTGCCCATTTTAAAATTGGATTATTTGTCTTTTGTTGATAGTGTTGTTGAATTGTAAGTTTTTTACATATTCTGGATACAAGTTCCTTATCAGACATGATTTGCAAATATTTTCTTCCATTCTATGGGTTGTTTTTTTACCTTCTTGGTAGTTTCCTTTTTAACACTCAAGTTTTCAATCCTATGAAGTTCATCTATTTTTTTTTCCCTTTTGTTGCTTGTATTTTTGTTGCATATCTAAAAAGATGGATTGCTTGATCCAAGATTACAAAGATTTAGCCCTTTGTTTTTTTCTGAGAATTTTATAATTTCAGCTCTTACATATAGATTTACAAACTTATTTGAAGTTAATTTTTGAATATGGTTTTAGAGGTTTTTTGGTATGTGGTTATCCAGTTATCCTAATACCCTCTTTTTTAAAAAAACTTCTTTCTCTACTGAATTATCTTGGCATCCCTGTTGAAAATCAACTGACCATAAATATAAAGATTTATTTCTGAACTCTCCATTCTATTCCATTAATATATGTGTCTATCTTCATGGCACTACTACACTATATCAATTACTATTGAAATTGAGAAGAATAGACTCTCTACCCTTGTTCTCCTTCAAGATCATTATATCACTTTGCATAACATAGTGCCACAATATGAATGGCTTAAATGACAGAAAGTTGTTGCCTAACAGTTACAGAGGCCAGAAGTCTAAAATCAAGGTGCCATCAAGATTGGTTCTCTGGTACTTCTGAATGCTGTGGGGAAGAATCGTTCAGGGACTCTCTCTTAGCTTCAGGTAGCCACAGGCATACCTTGGTTTGTTATCTACCCTGTCTTCACATGGTCTTCCCTCTGTGTGTGTCTGTCTCAGTGTCCATATCTCCCCTATAGAGGGATACCAATCATATTGAATGAGATCCCACTCTAATGGTTACCTCTGTAATCATCTTAATTACCTTTGAGGTGAGGAGTGTGTTTGCTTTGCGGCACTGGGGACTGAACCCAGGGTGCTCTACCACTGAGCCCTTTTTATTATTTATTTGCAATAGGGTCCCCCCAAATCAACCAAGCTAGCTTCAAACTTGTGATCCTCCTGCCTCAGCCTCCTGAGTAGCTGGAACTACAGGCATGCACCACCACACCCAGCTTAACTTAATTATTTTTGTTAAGGTCGTTTTCTCCAAATAAGATCACCTTCTGAGATACTGAGGACTAGGAGACACTATTTGCTCATCCATGAATTTTTATTCCTATTCTTACAAGATTAACAAAGAGCCTAGTAGCAATGAAATGAATGTTAATGACTAACATCTCATGGTGCTTACTCTCTGTCAGAACTACTGTGTTGTACATTAACACACTCAGTCTTTGAGACAATCCTGTGGGGCAGGTGTGTTAGTTTTTTGTCACTGTGACCAAAATACTTGACAAGAAACTAGCAATGGAAAAGTTTATTTTGGTTCATGGTTTCAGAGGATTCAGTCTATGGTCAGCTGACTCTATCACTCTGGGCCTGAGGTGAGGCACAGCATTATGGCGGAAGAGTATGGAGGAAGAAATCTGCTCCATTCCTGGCAGCTGGAAATCAGGAGGAGAGGGGCAGGGAAAAGATAAACCCTTCCAGGACCCCCAGTGACCTACTTCCCCCAACTAGATCCCACCTCCCACTAATTCATTCAGATCAATGGACCATAAAAGGGATTGATCCGCTGATGAGGTCAGAGCTCTTATGATCCAATCATTGCCTAAAAGTCCCACCCTGAACCTTCCTGCTTTGGGAACCATGCTTTCTACACAAGCTGCACATGAGTTTTTGGGGGGACATTCCAGATCCAAACCATACTAGTAGGTTATTACCATTCTTTGTTTACAGATTAGGACACTTGAAGCACAATGAATTTAAGTAACTTGTCCAAGTTGTGTACCTAGTAAGTGGCAGAGCTGAGACTTAAACCCAGGGAGTCAGGCTTCAGTGCTGTTAACTGTAAATTATATAAAGCCAACATTGGACATTTTTAACTTTACCTGTAGCTCCTGCTATAGTCCCTGGGGGTCTTAATATTATTCTATAAAAATATTGAAAAAATGATCTCATTTCCTAGGGTATCATCATCAACCACTGCCTGTTGTATGTGGTGCTAATGTTCCCAGTCACCACCCCTCAACCACCAATCTGAGGTTTATCTTTTGAGGTCTTTGGACTTGTGGGTTTGGCCACACAGACTCCATAATGAATTTGTGGATGCAGGGTTGTGAACACGTTCCTGCCCTGCCCAGAGCTGGGAGTGGGGGGGGCTGTGGTCCAGCTGTACTGAGAGGGACTTGTTTTTTGCCACAGGCCTGGGGTCTTATGGATAAGATGGAGCAGATGAGCCGGGAAGACATGCTGACCATCTTGAGACCCTTCATGATGGATTCGGTGAGGCAAGAAGCAGGGGGAGGAGGCTGGTGGGTATCTGATCCATCACAGTATGCTACCTTTTAGCCCTCACAGATATTCAACCTTCACCAAGCCCCTTGATCCAACTGCTGAGTTTTAGTTCCACCCATGGATCCCCTTGGACGAGTCAATGTGGTTCTCAAAGGAAAATCATTATCATCATCATAATCATTGTCACTGATCCTTAATGAGTAGTACATCCTATGTACTGGGGACTATGCTATCCTGAGCACAAGGACAGGCATTGATCTCCTTCAGCCATCCCAGCAAGTCTGTGAAGTAGGGACTTTTTTTTTTTGTACCAGGGATTGAACTCAGGGGCACTCAACCACTGCGCCACATCCCCAGCCCTATTTGGTATCTTATTTAGAGACAGGGTCTCACTGAGTTGCTTAGTGCCCTACTTTTGCTGAGGCTGGCTTTGAACTCTTGATCTTCCTGCCTCAGCCTTTGGAGCTGCTGGGATTTCAGGTGTGAAGTAGGGACTTTCATTATCTCCATTTTACAGCTAAGAAACTGAGGCTTATGGTAGGTAAGGAGCCGAGACAGATCTTGAGTCAGCTCTGTCTCACCCCAGAGCCTGAGCCACTAGATGACAGATGGAATTAGGGTCAGACCCCAGCCCTGGTCACTTTCCCAGTTATCCCAATCACTCCAAATTCATGTCTTCTCTTCCATGCTGAAAACTTCAGGTAGACTGTCAAACAAACCTGCCAGGCAAAGACTGCCTTTCGGAGAGGCTCAGCCACCCTGTCTAAGGTCACACAACAAAGCAGTGGCCACAGAGCTAGGATTTGACTCCAAAACTGAGCTTATCCTACCCAGACACCATCTAGAACTCCCAGGGAAGCAAGAAGGCAGGTGACTGACCACTGGAATATGAACTCTGACATTTGGAGGAACCCATGCTGGAGGGTGTAGGGCTTCTTGGTAAGGTCTGTCAGAGCTATGGGAACTGAGCAGGCCTGAACATGACCTCTCACCCCAGGATGTGCCCCCTGAGATGATGGTCACTATCATAGACGAATACGTAGATAGTAACTCAGATGCACAAGCCAGAAGACACAGCTTCCAGGAAATGATGGGCGATGTCCTTATCTACTTTCCTGCCTTGAATTTCTCAAGAAACCTCCAGGGTAAGCCTATCCCTGACCATCTGCCCCCTCCCCCCCCCACTTGAGCCCAGGAGCTGGGTTATTACAGGTAACATTCCCCTGATACCCTTTGCCTTGTACCCTTCTGCCACTCCCAAAGCCCTCTTTTTCTGGGATGCAGCATCATAGTAGTGAGAGGTGTCTCTGGCAGAAAGAGGAGAAAACAGAAGTTCAGAGAGGTACAGAGATTTGTCAGAGGTCACCCAGCAGGGCTCTTCACCAGTTGTCAGGATTCATTCAATGTATGGATCATTTTGTCTTCTTTCCTTGCTTTTCCTGGGAGAAATCTCGCTTCCATCAAGATCAGCCACCATTCTCTGACACAGTTCTAGAATAGCTCCAAGTTCTTCACTTGGTGACCCTGGGCAAGATAATGAACTACTCTGTGCCTGACTTTCCTCATTTGTCAAATGGGGATAATTAATTCAAAGTTGTTATGAGGATTAAATGACAGTACACATTCAGCTTACAGAGTGGGACCCAACACCTAGCAGTAGTTCAGCAATGCGTCCTGCTAATCATTTTATCTTCATCATTTCTATGACTAAAATTGGTGTTATCACCAGCTTGTACAGCCACAGGCAGGGCCTGATCATGTGGGTACCTAACTCCAATCCTGCCCTCTTTCTGCAGATTCTGGAGGCCCCGTCTTTTTCTATGAGTTCCAGCATCCACCCAGTTCTTTTGCGAAGATCAAACCAGCCTGGGTCAAGGCTGACCATGGGGCTGAGAGTACCTTCATGTTCGGAGGTCCTTTCCTCATGAATGAGCGCTCCCTCCTAGGTATGGACAGACAGACAGACATGCAGTCCCTGGGCTGCCATGCTCCAAGGTTTCAGGGTAGGCTTGTGGAGACAGAGGTCTCCAGCCAGTTGCAGAGACCCTTGGATCCCCTCTAGATCCCATCAACCCTAATCCAGGTCTGTTTCCCCCGCCAGCCTTTCCAGAAGCCACAGAGGAAGAGAAGCAGTTGAGCCTCACCATGATGGCCCAGTGGACCCAATTTGCTCGAACAGGGTGAGTGAGTGAGCATGGCTGGCTTTAAACCTGAGGTTTAGGGCCTGAGACACTCAGACCTGCCCCCAAGAGGGTCAATACAAAAAACCTTGGTTCTCATTCATTCCTCTTGCCCAGGGACCCCAATGGCAAAGGGCTACCTCCTTGGCCCCAGTTCAATAAGTCGGAGCAATACCTGGAGATTGGCCCCATGCCACGAATCAGGCAAAAGCTAAAGAAGGCCCGAATGCAGTTCTGGACAGAGACGCTCCCCAACAAGATCCAACAGTGGCACCAACAGCAGAAGAGGAGGAAAAGCCAAGAGGATCTCTGAGGCAGGCCTGGGCCTTCTAGACTGGGGCCAACCCAAAGGGTGTCAAAGTCCCAAGAAGGCAGCCTCTTTTTCTGCTCCTGCTAAGAGAGACTTTAATCTAACCTAGGCTATTGTGGGCTCACGTCCCTTAAAACATCAATCAGCCTCTGCAGGACTGGCATGGCACTGTTCGAAATGTCACTAGCCTGCTTCCTGCCTCTGGGACTTTGCACAAGTCCCTGAAATGCCCTACCACTGGCTTCATGGCAAGTTCCAGCACATTCTTCAAGCTCTCCAGAGGATCCCTTCCCCCAGGAAGCCTTCCCAGTCTTCCCCAAGCCATGTGGCCCCAAGCAGGTGTTAATTAAATCACAGCCTGCTCTAGGTTCACACTGTGTCTGGGTCTTTGTCCCCACCAGAGGAGGTCTCTGAAAGTGGGGATCAGCCTGACCTTACTCTGTCATCCATACCAGGATAAGGCAGGACCTGAAGTCAGGGGACATTTGGAGGGTGAGTGGCAGGTAGAGAATTTGTGAATGGTGGCTACTGTACTTGAACTCAGGCCCCTCAGGGCCCAAACCATGCTCAGTCCCCCACAGGTATTATCTGCCCTGGCCAGCAGGGTGGTTTTCAAAAGCATTTCAAGAGTGGGGAAGTCCTAGGACACCAGAGGAATTCAATCTAGAAGAGATCTTAACCTGCAGAGGCCTCGTACTAAGGCAGAGTCCCCTTCTCTCTGCCACCTAGTCTTAGCCCCTGCATAAGACAGAACAGAATCCAGCAGTGCCACCCTCACTAGGCACAATCTTTTCCAATTACAGCCTTGATGCTCAGGAACTGGGATACAAACTCCCAGCCCAAGTGCCTGGGTTCCTCCCTCCCTTCCCATTTGGGGAAAATGAGACTAGAAGTGTAACTCAGTGATAGAGTATATGCTTGGTATGTGAAAGACCCTGGATTCAATCCCCAGCACCATAAAAAAATCTGGATTTTTATATTCTCCCAATGTCTTCCCTTGCCCCACTTTCCTATTCTACCAGTTCCAATCCCATATATAGCCTTTCTCAGCCAGAGGAGTTCCTGGCTGCTGATGGTTACATGAAAAACATTTGCAACTAGGACTGTTATGTTCTGGAAAAACCCATTTGAGGCAGGAAGGAGAGACACAAAGTCAGAGGGGTTCTGAATCATATCATTCCCCTGCTCAAAGACTCCCTGTGACTTCCTGTCTCCCTGAGGACAAGTTCAAGGTCTTTGTATGATATTGAAGTTTTCCTGTTCTCAACCCCTTCCCTCCACCAGGGAAGTTTTCCCCATAAACTGGTAGGAAGCCTGATCAGTAAACAGTACCCATGTGTGTTTCTGGGACCCAAATCTGTGAAAACAGAGAGACCAGTTCAGACCTGGAGGACAGGGAAAGAAGGAAGGACACACAAGCAGAAAGCTGAAGAACAGCAGATGTTACTCAGATATGTAGGCCAGAGTAGTAGACTAGAGGGGAGAGGTGTGCCTGGAAGAGGGGACAGCCAGAGCAGGGGACCAGAGTACGAGATGTGCTGAGGAAATGTAGTTCTGAACAAGTGAAAGGATAATCAAAGATCAGATTGCAAGAGGTTCATGGACTGTGATGGGGGTGTGGACTTGATCTCAATATTCTTTTTTTTTTTTTTCTTTCTGTGGTGCTGGGGATTGAACCCAGGGCCTAGTGCATGCTAGGCGAGCACTCTACCAACTGAGCTATATCCCCAGCCCTCGGGGGTGTGGACTTGAGAGCAACAGCCATGGGAAGGTTTTAACCAGGGGCCACGTGAGCAGATTTATCATCTGGAAGAGGGTGTTGGGATGAGGAGGCTGGAGCAAAGAGAAAAGAAAGGGGCCAGTGTGGGCCTGCAGGAAGATGGAGAGGCACTGGTAGGCTCTTGATTTAGAGTCTTCAGACAGACTTGGTGACTGATGGGACACAAAGGTAAGGGGAAGGAAGACTCCTCAGGATCAACCTCCATGAAAGTGAACAGAAGTTGCACTGGGAACCAAGGATCTGATTTTGTGCAAAGTCATCATCCTCCAGGCCTGAAGAGGCAGGCTAAATGGCAGCCACAGAGGTACAGGGACATTATCAGCTTCCACGTCACCATCACCAGCAGTCCTCAAAGTGCACACACAAGCTGGTGAACACTTAGACCCCGACCACACACAGGGAGGGAGGGGAATGACTGGCATCACCCCCAGCATCTGGGAAAAGCACCCCTACAAAGCTGATGCTCTGGCATCAATCCTCTTGTCTCTCTATTCTCTCCTCTCCAGGTCATGTCCCTGAGGCTCACCTAATGCCCCTTTCCTGCCTTTCAGGATATCCTCGACCACCTGGTGTTCCTGACCCAAAGACCCAAAGTCACACATAGCTGAGGGGAGAAAGTCACAGAGTTAGATATGATCCTGCAGGGCATGGACTGGTGGACCCTCCATGTGGCAGGGTCTTGTGGTGATGGAACACCAGGGGGCGTCGCAGCATCAGACATGCTCACGTGAACACAAACACAGGGATGGAGCCAAGCAGGTGTTCCCAGTAGAGGTGCACAAATATGTACAAACCCAGGGACAAGCTTAGTTCCACACATTGGCAGTCTCATATACACATGTTCACTGAGAAAGTTCCAGTCCAGTTCCACCATTTACTGAATGTGAATCTTTAGACAGTTCTTTATCCTCTTTATTGTTCAGTTTTCCTGTCTATAAAGTGCAGACGATAGTGACTGTTCACAGGTCTGTTATGAGCATTTGAAAAAACACTGGACATAAAGTACTAGGTACTTTATGTATGGTGCCTGACAGACAGCAAATGCTCAATAAATGCTCCCTGGTCTAGGTATGGGCACAGACTCCAGTTGTACTGGATAAAAACAATCATACGGCACTGTCAACTACCATGGAAGGTAGGAGGATGCAGGGATGTTAGGGTGTCATGATTTTTACCTGGACCTCTTCCACCTAAAAATAACTTTTGGATTTGTGGCTGCCCAGAAGAGTAAGCAGGTGGAGCCCTGTGGTATCCCGAATAGTAGGCTGAGTGCCCTGTAGGAGCCCTTGACCCTCCCTGGGGATCTCAGGGCAGCCATGGTCCAAGTCCCCACTCTGCCTATAGCCAGCCACCTTGGGTTTTAGACTTGCCACCTCCCACCTGCAGACTGGTTTCCAGTCTAGCCTGCCCGGGCTCTTGGAAGGTGACCGCAATGAGAGAAACTTGACAGAAGATGCCATCTCTGCTTCTTGGGAATAGCACCCAGTCCCACTGCTCCCCTCTCCCTGCCCTGGCCCTCAGACCTCACTCTGATTAGCTCCAGGTTTCTCATGCCTGGGAGCATTAATGCCCACTGGAGCAATTCCTCCCTAACATCCCTGAGCAGGACCCTCCTTGATTCCAAGGGCCATGACCAGGGCCCTAGGGCACAAGGCAATAGTCGGCAGTAGGAGTGGGGCGGGGTCCAATGACTGGAAGACCTGCTAGCTGTCCTCTGAGCCCAAGCTTACACACATCCATTTCCTAGCTCAGGCTTCTGGGCAGTCCTCCTTACAGATGAAAAAACAGAGAATCAGAGAGGGAAGTGCCTTTGCCTGAGACCTCACAAAGAGTCAGACCTTACACCTAAGTTTGTTGACCTCCAGATGGCAAGCCTTTGCCCTTCCAGAATGTGCCCTCCTGTCTAGAGTAGGCTTTCCCAATGTTGAAGTTGAAGTTTTGGGGTTTGGGATTTGAATTAGTAGCAAGGTCAGCAAGGGAGGCCTGCTTGGGTTGGGGGATGGCATTGCAAGGCAATGACCTCAGACTACAGCTGCTCAACCCACAGAGTGATGAGAGGCCAGAACTTCCCTCACCAAGACCCTGGAGTTGGTCAGTGTGCACAGTGCCCACCCCAAGCTGATTTCATGGCCTCAACCCCAGTAACTGGGTGTGAAGGTATGGAAAGTCCTGCAGAGTGAAGGACTAGGTTGAGCCTCCCTCTCCAAGGAGGGCCAGCTTTCAGGTGTCCTTCATCCTGATCTTCAGGCCCCAGCACCATCTGCTGCTTCAAGGACTAGACGACTCTGAGCTGACCATGGCTCCACTTGGATGAGGGGAACATGGAGGAAGGCAGAGGGCCTCCCAGGCCTCATAGGAGATCAGGCAACCCTCAGAGTAGACCTGACTCAGAGATCCAAGAGCAATAGGGCTAACTAGGTGGCCCGAGTTCCACCACCCCTGGCCTATCCCCCGAGGGATAGTGCCTAGCCTTTGCCAAGACCATCTGCCAGGGAAGGAGTTGCTAGAAGTTGCTGCCCCAAGGGTGGGAAGCAGCATGACTGGGGAAAGTCCCTATCAGATTCTGTTCCTTTGTGACCCTCATAAGATGGCTAGGCACCTGGCCCTTCCCAGGCTTCCAGATCCTCATGCACGCCTCAATCCCCAGAATCTCCAGCGTACAAGGCTGTGGCCTGACCCTCATGTGACTAGCTTGAGTCACACCAAGGTCTCTGTCTGAGCCTAGCGAGCCATACTGAAAACTGCCAGGTCAGAGTTTGGGGAAAGAGACAGCATTGGCTGCAGGGCAGGAGGGCTTTGAAGGCACCTGGGACCTCTGAACTGAGGATGGGGACTGTCCCATGTTGACATCACCTGAAAAATACAGGCAGGTGGTAGGAATTCCTCAGTTATCTCCCAGTTGGACCAGACGCTCCACCAGGGCAGGCTCAGATCTGAGCCTCTCACTCTGCACCCCTAACCCCAGGCACCTCCAGGCTGTGGATTAAGTGCCCTGTGGCAGTTGCTGGGAGCCAGGTTCCAGGCTGGGGCTCTCCTCTCACAGAGGACTTAGGTTCCCTATCTATATAATAAGTATGGGTAAGTTGGTCTCATGCAAGAGGCTGCAAGGGTCTGGCTCTGTCCTGAAGGGATATGCACCCAGAAGGGCACCCTGGAAGGGGATGAACTGGGTTTTGAAGGATGGCTAGGAGTTCACCTGTTTGACAATGCAGGGAAGGGCATTCCATATAGAGGAAACAGCATGAACAAAACAGCTTTGCTCCCACCCATCTCTTTGGCGTTGTCAGTGGCAAATATATTTATAGGTCCAATAATGTACTATATGCACATTATTTGGTAAAATTGCTTTTTAAATCAGTTAAGAGTGTAAAGGGAAAAATACATTTATACTGTCTTTTCTAATTTCAATTTTTCTCTGTAAACAGGAAAATAGCTACAAACTTGGGGAACTATGGAAACAACAGTGTCCAGCATAGGTAGAATACCCAGTGTACCCACGATACCCATGATACCCAGAATACCCATGATACTTAGCAGTAACTTATCTAATCCTTCCAGCAACCCTCAGAATTAGCCATCGTTGGCTCCATTTTACAGGTGGGATTACCGAAGCTCAGAAATGTACTCCGCAATAACGCGGACGGCGAGCGACTAGCTGACTTCAAGTCCCCATCTGTCCCACTTGAAGTCATTGCTTACTCCACATCCTTGGCTGTTTTCCCTTTATCAGAGAAAACTCTAGAAAGAGATTCAGGGAAGTAATATTCTGGCTTTCTTCTGAGAGTTGGTTCTAACCCCTAAGATAAAGTTGCATCGGGGCCACATGACTCCCCGGCCTGTTCAACATCCCCTGGGCTCCATGTGCACACCGGATAGGGAATATATGTCCTGGACACCCCATCAAGGTGTCTGGCCTATCAGAAGTTCTTTCCATGTGGGCCAGGTGAAAGGTTGTTACTTCTGTGGGGAGAGGTGGCAGAAGTGGAGGCAGATGTTGACAGTATTGGTCCTTAAGGCCCACACAACTGGCCAAGAAAACACACAGCTGGGTGGGGGAGTCATTGTGTGGCTGACCCCCAGGCCTGGCAGGTGGACTCACAATCTTGCCTGCCTTCTCCACTATTCCCTCCCCCTGTCCACTCCACTATTTTGCCTGTGCTTTGAATCACATTCTCCACGGTGCTTGCCGCATACAGCTAAGCTAACTTTGTCAAGAGCCTGGACAACAAAAGAAAGAAACCCCCTCACCTCCTGCAGCCCGAATTTCATACTCATAGTGATGTGGCCACATCCCACAGGGGACCCAACAGAATGAGGCAGTCAAGAGAGGAAAGTAGTCAATAGAGTAGGATGTGGTCTGGGCCAGATGGAGCTGCTGGTTGACCCTATTTCCCTGGGCCTGGCCTCCCTATTCTCTCATTGCTAACTCTTTACCTCCCACACTGACTCTGAACCCCTGCATGCCCATTTCATTAGTGAAAATTTTTAAAATATAGAAATAAATGTTTTCAAGAATAAAAGAAAATCAAGGTCACTGATGTCTCATCAACCACAGGCCAACCATGGATTCCATTTTGGCATCAATTCTGTTTGTCTGTTGTTTTAGACATCTCGGAAGTATTCCGGTATGTACTTTCCATGGCTAAGCTGGTCCTGTCCAATGCACAATTTCAGATTTTACTTTTTTCAGGTGATTGAACAATGTCAGCTTTTTCTCATGTGCCAGTTGGCCTTCGGTATCCTCCAGTTCCAAGTCCAGAAAATCAATCAATGGTGCATTAAAAATATTCTTTAAAAAATTATGTCTGTACTACACAGATACATACTTTTTTCTTGTCCTTACTCCCTAAACAATACATTCTGACAACTATTTGTATAGCATTTACATTGTATTAGATATTGTAGCTGATCTAGGGATAATTTAAAGTATGTAGGAGGATATGCATAGGCTAGATGCAAATACTACACCATATTATATAAGACTTGAGCATCTTTGGATTTTTTACTATCCTCAGGGATTCCGAACCCATCTCTCATAGACATCAAGGGACAATTGTACAATTGACAACAACTAAGGCAATAGACCTCACAGCAGTTTAAAGTATTTACTTTCATATACCCACTAAATTCTCATGACAAGCCCAGGAGATCAATACTTTTCTCATGCTACTCTTGCAGTTAAGGAAAACAGGTTCAGAGAAGTTAAGTGTTTGGTTCAAGGTCACACAGCTAGTAAGTGACAGCACTGTGATTCAAACTCAGGCAGCCTGGCTCAGAACCACCACACCAAGCTGACTGCTGCTATAGAAACTTGTGGAACATGTTATTAGCAACTCGGTATCATCTTATATCCTGTAGCCGTAACACCCCTTCTTCACCTATACCCTCCAGATGTGTTGGAGTGAGACTGTTGTCAACAAGGCTTTAGGACACTCATCATGTAAACAATTTTTTGTGTGTTTTGGACGGTCCTACAGACCAAATTTCTCGGTCAAAGGATACATGCAGTTGCAGGGCTCTTGCTCCATGCTGTTCAACATCTTCTTGAGAGGTCACATCATTGGCACACTTGCCACCGGAAGAAGACACCTGCTCTGCCAACAGTGAGGGTGTAACCAAGAGAGCACACCAATGTGCCATCCGAGACATCCTGGACAAGACACAGTGGATATGAAGTCTCCCAGTCACATCAGCACATGAGGACTTTCTAGAAAGTGGTCTGAGAACCATCGTCATAATTCTTGGGCCTCTGGGCATTCTAGGCTTGAAAAGAGATTCAGGGCAGGGGAGCCTGTACAAGAAACTGAACAAAGCAGAAGGGAGCAGGGAGGTCCTTAAATTCAGCATGGACACTGAGGGGCCAAGTGACCAGGTATTCTGCTCCAATCTAGTACCTACTGTGTGCTCAAAGCTTGACTCACACTAGCCCAACTTTAAGCCTTTGCACAGATAAGCAAACTGGGCAAGAATTGCAGGTGGATCAGTTTGATTGAAGAGCCAAGACTATTGAGTGTGACCTGTCACCCCAAGGAAGAAACAATTCTGTGGGCTGGTCATAACTCCTCCCTCCCCAGGACCTGCTGATGGGGACCGAGGGAAGATATAAGTGGGACATCCTGGCACTTGCACCCTGCAGTCACAGCTGTTATCCTTCATCACTTCAGCCTGAGGCAGGAGCTGGCATGAGGTGGATTCTGGGTTTGAGTCTCACCCTTTGCCTGGTGGTGCAGACAGTCCCAGGTAAGACCCTTAACCCTTCCTGAGAGTGTCTGCCAGGACAGGTCCCAGCTCAACCTTTCCTGGACAGTGAGGCAGGGGCACTTAGACAAGGTCTGGGCAGATGGAGGGCGGAGTTTCAGGGTAATCCACCCACAAGTTGAAAGTCAAAACAAGTTCTCTGGCTTCCCTGAGCCCTAGGACTACTCTACAAAATGAGCAAGGCATCTCCTGCCTCCCCCGGCCCCTCCCTACCCCTGGACGAGTGAAGGGCCTTTCTTCTTTCCCTCCCTCCAGCCTTCCTGCTTCTTTCTCTTAAGCAGGAGTCCTGCTTCTGCCTCCTTCTTCCCTACCTGCTCCTGCACAGTTCTCCCCAATGTCCTTCTCTTTAAAATTAGTACTGTGCTTTCTACTGTGTAAACAAAATAGTACATTAACAAAACTTTATTTGGGTAAGAGATGTACATAGTAAGGTGCACATATCTTAATTGTACAACATTTTATTATATATAAAGTAACCACCATCCAGATCAAGATCTAGAAAATTCCCAACACCCCATGTACTCATTCCCAATCAATACCTCAAAGTGAACAATATTTTAACCTCGATCATAAATTAGTTTTGCCTAGATAAATATAAAATTTTAATTTGAGGGAAATTTTGCTAAAACTGCTTTCAGTATTTTGTTGCCTTTCCTTTATATACATAGCTGTGATATTAGCATGTATATAATTTTATATGCTGCCCCTTTTTTGTTTTTTCACTTCATATCTTATTGAGTTAGGCATGGTGGCACACGCCTATAATCCCAGCTTCTCAGGGAGCTGAGGCAGGAGGATTGCAAGTTCAAGGCTATCCTGGACAACTTAAGAGAAACCCTGTCTCAAAACAAAAAATAAAAAGGACAGGGGTGTAGCTCAGTGATAGAATACCCCTTGATTCAATTCCCAGTTACACCAAAAAAAAAAAAAAAAAAAAAAAAAAAAGACTTTCTGAAGGTAGTTTATACCTTGAGTTTACAGTTATATTTACTTTGCTTCATCCCCAGATATAAATGATGTTTCCAATGTCCACTAGGGTTCAGAGCAGTCTTTTTTATGCAGGTATGGTGGAGCACGCCTGTAATCCTAGCTACTCATGAAACTGAAGTAGGAGGATCTCAAGTTCAAGGTCAGCCTGGGCAACTTAGTGAGACCCTCTTCTCAAAGTAAAATATAAAAAGGGAGGAAACAAGAGATGTAGATCATAGGTAGAAAGCTCCTGGGTTCAACCCCCAGTATGGTAGGGGACGGAACAGTCTGTTTTAATATTTCTGACTATTTTCGTAGCAGAGGGGTTCAGATATGAAATTACTGGTTTAGAGTATGTGAACTCTATTTATTTTTGCCAAATTATTTTCCCAAAGCATTGTATCAATTTATTCTCCACCAACAGTATTTGTGAACGTCCTTTTCTCTGTATCTTTACCAGAATTGGGTGTCATCTACTTGCCTCTGAGTAGCAGAGCTGGGATCAGGACCACTCCATTAAAGCTCTTACTTAGGGGTCTAGAGCATTCAGCCTCATGGCTAGGGGTCCCCTCAGAGGCTGGGAAGTGGACAAACACCATGAGTTAGAGGAGAGCTCTAATGTGAGATCATCCCACGTGACCTTGGACAAGTTGTACACACTTTTAAGTCTCCGTTTCAGCATCTGCATAGTACAATTTGCCTTATGAAGGTTCTGGGAAATTGAGGTGAGATATATAGTGTTGGGCTATAGGAAGAGATCCATAAATCATAGCTATTGGCTATTCCATCATGAGTGGCCCCTGACTTCAGGGCAAATCCAGGTAATATGACAAACACTGACCTGCTGGCTCTGACCTAAGAGATCACAGACTGGTCACTGCCCTTTTCAGGGCTTTCAAGCCTCCCTGGGATGGAAAGAGCTTTGGAAATTGCAAATGGCGGCACGCACAAAGGAGAGGTGAGACAGGCCCTTGCCCTGCTGACCTGCCGCCATGCCCAAAGTGCCACCATTACAATCACTCCTTTGTGTCCAGATATTGCTTATCTAAGATCAGAAATGGGAAGACGTGGGGACATGGGCAGGGAAGTATTTTTTAGCCACCTGCAGCTGGGAGTGTGAGAGTGTGCTCTATCACACCAATTCCAAATGTTGTTCCGAAAACCAATTGCAACAAGATTTCCTGGAGATATTTGTAAATCTAATTTTCTGATGCAATTCTGAGATTCTCATTCAGAGAGCGTGGGGCGTGGCCTAGGAATCTGCATTTTTGCAATAATCCCCACGTGATTCTGACACACAGCCAGGGTCAATAATTATTTGCATCAGATTTTCCTTCTGTCACTTTGCAGAATAATGTATGTGAGGCCTAACCAACCCTTGGCAGTAGGAGTGGGTCAGGATGAAGTACCCAAAGGCAGAGGGTTGGATTCAACTTGGTCTATGTCCTATCTATTCCAAGAGCTGGCTATGGTGCTAGTATGCTTGAGTGTGTGTGTGTGTGTGTGTGTGTGTGTGTGTGTGTGTGTGATATGAATGTATGTTGTGTCTGGATACATTGTAACCTATATATAACCGTACTCGAATAACTGTGTATGTGTGTGTATGTGCATACAGATATTGAAATGGAAGTTCGAAAGCATGTGTAACTTGTTCAAGGTCACAGAAAGTGTCTCACATCAGGGCTCTCCTCTAAACCTGCTGAATTGAATTTCTGCATGTTTCTTTATGGATAAGCTGTATACCTGTATACCTAGTATGCACAAATTTGGGCATACATGTGAGTATGGATTCAAAGTTGCATAAGAGTAAGAATATACATGTGTATGCATGTGTATACACATATAAATATATATACATATGTATATATATGTAAAATTTTTTCCCAGAAACAAAACAGGCAAATATTAGTAACAAAAAAGTTATTACCATATCAATATCAGATAAGCAGAAATAAAAGTAAATGACACATTCATTGACATTAATTGATTCAAAGAGAAATAGACATATAAAAGACAAGAACATTTATGTACCTACCAACAGGACTTTGAAATTTTAAATCAAAGAAAAAATTCTGAGAGAAATACAAGAAAGTGAACATCGACACAATTGTTATGGAAAGCTTCAAGCTTAGCTAGGTGTAGTCATATATCACTATAATCCCAGCAACTCGGGAGACTGAGCTAGAAGGATTGCAAATTCAAGGCCAGACTCAGCAGCTTAACAAGACACTCTCAAAGAAAGAAAGTGGGGAGGAAGGAAAGAAGCAAAGGAGAGAGACAGAGACAAAGACAGAGATCGAGAGAGGGAGGACATGAAAAGGGAAAGGAAAAGAAAGGAAAAAAGGGGGCTAGGGATTTGGCTCAGTGGTAGAGCACCCCTGGGTTCAATTCCCAGTACCAGGAGGAAAAAAAAAAAAAAAAAGCTTCAAGCTTTTTGATTGTAACAAAAGGCAATAGCTGGTTCCTATGGCAGAGGGGCCAGAGTTCCATCTGTGGTTGAGAGTGGCCAAGCTGGGGTGACCCTTCTCCCTTCTCTTCCCAGGTGCCTTGTACACCAAAGAACCTCTAGTGGTCACCAAATATGGGACCCTCCAAGGAAAGCAGATACATGTGGGGAAGACGTCCCTCCATGTCTTCCTAGGAGTCCCCTTCTCCAGACCTCCTGTGGGTTCCCGCAGGTTTGCTCCTCCAGAGCCCCTGAAGCCCTGGAAAGGAATCAAAGATGCCACTAACTACCCCCCTGCGTAAGAGCCAGAGGACTGTCAGCTGGGAGGTGGGCAGACCCTGAGGAGGGTGGTGGACCAGTGTCTGTCTCTGGGTGGGGCTTTGAACAATTCACTGAGAACACAGGCAAGCCTGGACCCATTCTAGGCCTCAGTTTCCAAATATATAATATGTTGATTGGTTCAAATGGTATTTAAAGCACTGATAATGCTATTCTTGGTTTCTCACAGGAGAGCTCCAAGCAAGGGGAAGGTGGTCTCTGACTGTGTCCCAGGGCCTGCTGGGAAGCTGGGTTTCCTAAATATGTCTGAGAAGTGGTGCTCACACACAACCCATCCCTGAGGGCTCTCCTCTGGACTTGAGATCCAAAGCAAACTATATGGCATTACCAGTCCTTGCCTGCAGAGGGAGCTCCAAGATGAGGAGTCTCAGTTTCAGTCCCTGGTCTTGTGGCTGCCTCCAACAGGGCTCAAGGCCTGAGTCACACAGCAAGAGTAGGACAATGACTGCACTTTGAAGTAATGGGCTTGGTAGTTTGTCCAGAACAAGTGTATTTATTGCTTAGTGTTTATTCATATTATTGAGTAATCTATTGTCCAGAACATTCTATGGCAGTCATTAACAATATTCAGCATCAGTTGGTTAAAGCACAAGGTTTAGAAAAAAATCTATTGTGAGAACCTGAGTGTCAGTTGCTATAAAAATTTACAACTCCTATCCTGGGTGTCTAGTTGTTAAGAAGAGGTTCCACTGCTAGAACAGGACCAACCAATTGTGGGGCAGAGGCTGTAGCTCAGTGGTAGAGCATTTACTTAGAGGTCCTGGGTTCCATCCCCAGCACTGTAAAACAAAGCAAAACAAAAACATGATCACTGTTACTAGAATACCAGGATATTAACTGTGTAAACACTGGCTGTCAAGGTATGAACATTGGCATTCTAACAATGGCATTCTAACAATGGCATTCTAAACATTCTGAGACTATTATTTGGAACCCCTAGCATCAGGTGACAGAACATGGAATGACCATTGCTAGAATCCTGAGGATTGGGGTTTAGAGGTTAGAGTGTCTATTGCATAGATGTCTGAGCATCCATTGTTGGAACACTGGCCATAAGCTATTTGAACAAGGGCTGTTTGAAACATAGAGCATCACGTCTAAGAATTTGTGGATTGCTTAGAACAACCTATGGGGAAGGGGTCAAGGAAGAGCAGGGAGGGAGGAGGCTGTTGCAGACATAGGGGTTTCTACCAGTGGAGTTACAGTGAAGGTGGTAGGAAATGGTTGGAGTCCACAAGTATTTCAAAGGTAAAGTTGATGGGATTTACCAGAAAATTGGTTACGAGTCACAAGGGAAGAAGAGGAGCCACAATAATTATTAGTTTCTGGCCAGAGCAGCCAGGGAATAGGGGTACCATTTCCCCAAAAGGGGAAGATTGGGGCAAGAGCAGAATTGGGAAAACATAAGTTCATCTGGGGCACATTGAGTCTGGCAAGCAGACAGAGGTCCACGTGGAGATATGGAATAGATGTTTGAATAAAGGAGGCCAGAGACAAACTGATCATCAGCATGAAAATGGCAGCAGTGTTTCAATGGAGCAAAGCCCTGGACCTGGATAAGGACAATGTGGGAAAGAACAATCAGAAAGAAAAGAGAACTGAGGGTTGAGGCCTGGGCACCTTATGCTTAGACCTGGGAGAGGAGAAACCCCCAAGAAGGTAGCAGGAGTGAAGTATTACAGAGATGAAACACTGTAGAAGAAGGGAGGGGACCACATTGAAGGCTTCCAGGCCCAGTAAGACAACAACAGGTATTTAACAAGACAGAGGTCATTGGTGATGATGTTGGGAGTGGCTTTGGTGGTAGGATGGGAACAGAAGCCTCTGATGTTCATAACCCCAGTTCTTGGCTAGAAAGCCCTGACTTTCCTGGTGAGAGGCTCTGTGTTGTTTGTTGGACACCAACATGAGCTGCTACCCAAGAAGTCAAAAAAGGAAGAGAAAAGACATTCTATAGAGATAGAGATGATCTCCCCTTAAAGAAAACGTTTTGGAAACCTATAGAGATAGAGAGTTGCTACCTGCTAGGGACTTTAGAGAATCTGGATGGGGCTAGGGTCAGGGGAGAAACTATTAAAAAATTCGACCTGGGGATGGGGAGGGAAGCTAGAATAGTTGCTGGGGAAGGTGGAAGGGAAAAGATAGGTTTAAATAAGGCAGGTAGAAGTACTGTTTGGAAAGACAGATGAAAGGGGACAGGTAATGCTTTAGGGACAGAACAGGAGGAAGATAAGGAATAGGCAGATTCAATCAAATGGGTCCAGCTCCACCCTAACAAGAACAGACACCCTAGGATTGGACCAGCAAGCAGAAAAGGTGAGGTAGCCAGACAGTCCACACTTCACAAATAACCACACAAACAGCAGGAAGTTGGGCTGGGTGCCAGAACTCAGACTCTGTCCCTGCCCTCAGGGAGTACTTGGTCACTTGGGGAGAAAAATGACCAATGAAAATAACTCTAACAAGAACCTCAGAGCTGGTATAAGAGCTGTCCTTAAACATGAATAGAGGTTTGGTGGGCAGGGCAGGAGGCATTTGGCTGAGGGGACAGAGGCACAGGGGCTTGAAGTTGGGAGGCAAGTATGTGGTCAAATGTATCTGGAGCCAAGGGTGGCTGGGAAGGAGGTGACTGAATGGAAAGGAGGGCCATGGTCAGTTATGACCTTCACTGAGGGCAGAGTGGGTAGCCAGGGAAGGTTTGAGAAGGGGAGTGACATGGTCAGACTTGTGTTTTTGGTCAATCCCTCTGCCAGAATGTAGAGGACAAGTTGGAGGAGTGTAAGAGACCAGGGCAGTGTCCAGACCAGAGGTCTGATAGCCTGGAGAGTGCATTCAGGGGATGGAGGGGATGGGATATATTCTGAAACTATTTGGGATGCGGAGCAGAGACTGAGGGGGAGTGAGGGTTTAAAGACAGACACCCGTTTTCTCCCTTGACAGCACCAGCAATCTCCAACAGGAATGGGGAATCACTTCTGTCCCAAGATGCAATGGAGAAGGATGGACCCTGGAGTGGCCCACCTGTCTCCCAGGCCTGTACCCCAAGACTAGTGGAGGCCTCCAGGGACACATGCAGACACACATGGATTTTGTTTTGGTTCTATCCCTTCACTTCAGACACTGGTTGGAACCATTCTCCCACATACCTCCCTTGAGCCTGAGTTCAAACTCACATTGTGCCTGCAGGTGCCTTCAGGAGTCCTGGGGGCAGCTAACCTCCATGTACTTAAACACGGGGAAACAGTACAAGTGGCTGCACTTCAGTGAGGATTGCCTGTACCTGAACGTATACGCGCCAGTGAGAGCGCATGGGGACCCTCTGCTGCCGGTGAGCACTTGGTACTTCACTACCCACAGTCCTACTCTGCCACCACAGCCCGACTCAGGCCTCAGCCTTCTTCTTCTAGGTGATGGTCTGGTTCCCAGGAGGTGCCTTCCTTGTGGGCTCCGCTTCCACCTACGAGGGCTCTGAATTAGCCGCCCGTGAGAAAGTGGTGCTGGTGTTTCTGCAGCACAGGCTCGGCATCCTGGGCTTCCTAAGGTAAGCAGCTCTGGGCAGAGGAGGCAGAGACTAGGGGAAGGGGAAGGAAGTGGTTTGTGGGTGGGACTGCGAAGACGGTGGCCAAGGCAAGGCCTAAGATTTGGTGGAAGGGGAACAACTCCATGCCGTCTCAAAGGGGTGAGGACACTACCTCTAAGAAAGCGGGTGTGGTCACAGAACTGGGTCTCAGTGGGGAAAGAAAGCAGGGAAGGGTTGGGTAGGGCCAAGTGGGAGCCCTCTGCATCCTGACCTTCGAATTTGGGACCCTGATCTTGAACTCCGGGGGCCCAGCACCAGTGACAACCAGGCCCGCGGCAACTGGGCGCTGCTGGATCAGGTTGAGGCTCTACATTGGGTGCAGGAGAACATCGAGGACTTTGGTGGAGACCCAGACAGCGTGACTTTGTTCGGGCAGTCGTCGGGGGCCATGTGCATTTCAGGACTGGTGAGTGCCATGTCCCAATGGACCAACACAGACACAGGCTCGCAGGTTCCACAACTGTATCTTCCACTGTGCAGGCACTTGCACAGATCTGCAATGTTCTCGAGCACGCCTATTTCCAGATCTGCCTTCACTGCTTCCAAGAGTACTCTTGTCAAGGGTACCACCCCTCATAGCCATGAGTGTCTGCTCCATTCAGGGATAGCAGTGATGACAAAACCAAGTCCCAGAGATGGCAATGTTGACACTTGAGATTCATCAGTGAATCTGATGCCCAGCCCTTCCTGCCCACCCGCCTTCTCCCAGCACTGTATTCCCTGAATAGAGCCCACTACCTGCCCTCTGGACAGAGCTGGAACACAAACCAGGCCTGGAACTAAGGGCCTGGGTTGGAGCACCAACTTTGACCCCATCTCTTGGGGGTCTGCTGACCCAGGGTGTGCCTGGAGGCACACAAGTCTGTGAAATGAGGAGGAACCAGATAGGCCTTGCAGGTCACCCCAGTAATAATAATACTCAAACACTTGAGCACTTTCTATGTGCCAGGCACTCTTCTAAGCATCTTACATGTATTCCCTCATTTGAGTCCATTCATAGTCCCCAAAGAAATGTATTGTTGTCCTTATTCTACTCTAAAGAAACTGAGGCCTAGAGAAATGAAGCAACTTTATTCAAAGCACATTGGAGAGCAGGGGCAGATTTTAAGCAGGGAAGTGATACCATTGGATGTGGATTTAGAGGTAGCTCAGTCTGCTGCATGGGACTAAATTAGAAAGAGGTGGGAACACACTTGGAAAATCAAGGAGATAATGGAGCGGGGGGGGGGGGGGGGGGGGGGGGCGGAGAGAGCAAGGTTTACTCCCAGAGAAGATAATGGGGATGGTTCTGAAACAGAGGCAGGAAAGTTGGAGAGTAGAGTGTGGTGGCAGAGTGATGCAGATGGTCACATGGACAGGACTTGGACAGCACTTGGGATAAGTAGAGGAGAAACAGAAGGTCCCTACTGCTGTGTGGATGGTGTGGGGTGTAATGACAGTCAGCTGGAGTTTGGATGCAGCAGGTTTGGAGCATATGAATTTTGAAGTATTCAAGGGACAGGATAGGAGACCCAGGAATGTGGTTGTTCCTCAAACTTGGGCAATGGAGAGACACTAAGAGCTATCAACACAGGTAACTGGGACAGTAGGAACCACAGGGTCTCTCCTTTATCCTCATTTTTTTTTTTTTTTTTGTGGGGTTGGGGACTGAACCCAGGGACTTGTACATGCTAGGCAATCACTCTACCAACTGAGCTATATCCCCAGCCCACCTTTACCCTCATTTCTAACCCTGAAGTACAGACTTTCCCTATACTAGCAGATCCTCTCCCACAATCTCAGATTCCTTCTGCACAGACCAGAGGCAGGAAGGCATTGGCTTTAGATCTGTGACTCCAGCCCAGGACTCCTGGTTCCATCTCAGCTGTGTGCCCTTCCTAAGCCCTTTTGAGCTGCTCAGCAATGGTCAGACAGACACCCAAAACAGCCCAAGTGTTCCTACTTGTGCATCTCATGGGTGCCCTGCTCCTCACCCTTACAGATGTTGTCACCCCTAGCCCAGGGTCTCTTTCATCGGGCCATTTCCCAGAGTGGCACTGTGCTATTCGAAGCCTTCATCACTCGTGACCCATTGAAGGTGGCCAAGGTGGGTATCTCTCCTCCCTCAGGGCTCCACAATAGGGCAGAATGGGGCATCCCTGAGCACCCATGTTTCTCTCTGCAGGAGGTTGCTCACCTGGCTGGCTGCAACCACAACAGCACAAGGATCATGGTAGACTGCCTAAGGTCTCTATCAGGGGCCCAGATAATGCATGTGTCCAGGCAGATGGTAGGTAAACCTTTCTAGCTGCCTGCAGGTTATAGCCACCAGGGAATCTATCTCAGGAGTACATTCTTTAACTTTGATCCCCTCATCTCCCCCACAGAATTTTTTCCACATAAACTTCCAGAAACAACCTCAAGAGGTGAGCAGGCCATGTTTTGCAATTTGGGTATTTACTGAACACCTATTGTGTGCCAGACACTCAGGATACTCAAGAACTGTTCAAGTCAAGATCTCTCCCTTAGTGGAACTGATGTTCCGGTGGGGAGAGACAACAAGTCCTATAAATTAATTAATTAATCGCCTCCTTAGAAGGCGATAAGTGGTTAGCCACAAGTGGAGAGGGTAAAGGGGTCAGGCATGGTGGGAGTGATGGAATTTTAAATGCAACGGATAGTGCAGACCTCATTGCACTTGATCTTAGCCAAAAGGTCCAGAAATGATAATGCAGGCCTATGTCAATGAAGTGACATTTTGCAAAGATTTTCAAGATATGAGGGAGTGAGTAATGTGGATTCCTGGGGAAAGCATCACAAGTTTGAGTGGTCTGGTCCTGTCTGTCCTGTTCCCTTCCCACACCCACCTTCCTAGAGGTCACCATGGCCATTCCCAGTTTTTTTCCCAAAGAGCCTAGGTTAGAGCAACCCCTAGAGGAGGACCTGCTGAGCTGGGCACCCAAGGTCAGCAATCTGGGAGGACATGGGAGATGACTGGCTGGAAATGCCCTGGCTTTGCAGATTATATGGTTCCTGAGCCCTGTGGTGGACGGTGTGGTATTCCCAGAGGACCCGGTGGTGCTCCTGGCCAAGGGGCAGGTTTCACCTGTGCCCTATCTTCTAGGTGTCAACAGTCTGGAGTTCAGTTGGCTCTTGCCTTATGTAAGTGAGTTGGGTAGCAGAGGATGTTTCTTGGGAAGTGCTGAGTACCAGGTTAGATCCCAGTAACTTCTCTGGGGATGTACAAGTGTTTGGGAACCTTCTGTATTCCCTGTGCAGGGAGATCTGACCAGAAATGATGGAGGGGAGGGGGAAGAAGTGTGGCCTCTTAGAGGTTTGAGGGCCCCAAATCCTCAAGTCACAGGTTAGATGGATTATAATATCCATTTCTAAGCCTCCAGACAACTACAAGTCCTGCGTCTCTCCTTTTCTCCTGTATCTGGGTTGATACCCCAAATCAGAATGGGCCCTCCCAGTCCCACTTCAGCTATAGATCAGGTGACAGTGACAGAAAGGAGAGCAGAACAGGATCATGGGCCTTTCTGGGCTGTGTGTTCTGTCTGAGAATTCTCCATTTAAGATAGGCAGGACCTTAGACCTAACCCACACCTGGATCCTGTCCTGTGAACAGATCATGAAGTTCCCTCTAAACTGGTATTCATCAAGGAAAGAAGTCCTCACCAGGTTTCTCTGGATTACCAGCACCCTGTTGGTGAGGAGCCCAGCTGGCAGGGTGCTCAGTTTGAACAGAGCTGACACCCCTTCTTTTATTCTTTCTTAACCTAGTAGGTGCTCTTTGTCAGGGGCCTTTAGCTGGGGTCAGGGTCTTTCTTGGAGGGCCCAAAGGGGTTTGGTATGGGATTGGATGGTTGCTGATGGGTAAGGTCCCGGGGTTACCCTCAGAGTCATGGGAGGCAATTCTCATGCAACAAAAACAGGGGTAAGAATCAGCGAAGATGGAGATCTTCCTGGGAAGCTCCCCGTCCCAAAACTCCTGGGAGGCTGAGGCTGGATCAAGTCACTGGTGTGCCCACCTATGGCGTAGCTGGCACAACAGGCCTTAGGGTGGGTATGGCCTCCCCACCCAGAATGTCACTAAGGAGCAGATACCACTCGTGATGGAGGAGTACCTGAGCGATACCCCTAAGAATGACTGGAAGATGTTCCGAAACCATGTGATGGACCTAGCTGGAGATGCCACTTTTGTGTACACCACACTGCAAGCTGCCCGCTACCACCGGGGTAAGGGGGGTCCCCAAGAGTGACCACACCGGTGCCCTCCATTCTCCAACTATGCTGCTTTCCAACTGAGTTTATCAACTGTTCACCTACCCTCTCTGTACTTCTGGGCTGGTGTAGGACTCCAAGATGCCACAGAGGAGGCAAAGAGCTGTCAACTATATGAGAGGAAGGACTGTTCCTTACAGACAAGAGCAGGAGCTCACCCAGCTCAGAGGAGAAAGATAGGGTGTCTAGGAGTCTTCCTGGCTGAGAGGACAGGCTTGGGAGCAACTTAACAGTCCTGCCTAAGTTGAATGGAGCTTAAATATGTGGGTAAGAGGTCAAAGGTGGGGGCTGGAAGACAGACAGTCATTAAGACACTTATATGCCTGGAAAAGAATAGGAAGTTCAGAAAAGGGAAGAGGAAGGCTTCCATGATCCTTGCCATAACCCTGTGAATTCAATTTTATTGTCCCCACTCTGCAGATGAATAATTGCAGCTCAGAAGGGTTGAGTGGCTTGCCCAGGGTCATACAGCTAACAAGTAGTGCAGACAGGATTCACACATGCTCTCTTGATTCTGAAGCTGAAGCTCTTTCCCCTGCTTGATACAGGTGGGTGGGATACATGGGGTGGATGGGAAAGCCAGGCTGGGGCTTTTCCTACAGCCCTTCCCGGTGTCCCCATTCATAGATGCTGGCTTCCCTGTCTACCTGTACGAGTTTGAGCACCATGCTCCCTCGGGCATAATTGTCAAACCTCGCAATGATGGGGCAGACCACGGGGACGAGATCCGCTTCATCTTTGGGAGCCCATTCTCCAAAGGTGCTAAATCCCTGCCTGGGTGTCATTCTGCCCATGTGTGTATGCAGATCCACCCCTCCAATGGCTGGCCATAGGGAGCTAGCCAGATCCTACTATGGGATGTTTTCCCAAATGAAAATTTTATGCAGAGTAGAAGGTTGGTACCCCAATTCTGTCCCAAATACCACATCCCCTTCTGCCTCCAGGCTTATTCACAGATGAGGAGAAGGCACTCAGCCTCCGGATGATGAAATACTGGGCCAACTTTGCTCGCACTGGGTGAGTTTGATCCTCTGACTCATCTGGGCCATGCTAGACCTGAAGGCTGGCTGCTCTGGGTATTTGTCCCTGCATGTCCTACAAGAACTGCACAATCAGCTGAACCAGGGTGCCCCTTCCCCCTTGCCTTTTCCCCATCAGTCACAAGAACCTAAATGTGTATAGGATACGCTCTTCTCTGTCCCATGACCAACATTCTGCATTCACTCAAGCATTCAACAGTCAGTCATTGATGTTCTCTTTGTGTGCCCTTCCCCCTGTACTGGGGAGCTGGAATTCAAGGACATCACAGATGTGTAGCCCATACTCCTGCAGTTCACTATATGAAGACAAAATTCCAGCCAGGCACAATGAGAGCCATACCAGGTGGAACAGTAGGCACTTTGAGAACATTGAGAAGGTGTCTGATTCAGCCTGGGTGGGCACAGGAGGCTTCAGGTGGAGGTGACAACTCTACTGAGTTTTGGTTGCCTCCTGACTATTTTTATATCTCCACATTCTCCAGCACTTCCCATGACAATAGACAGGTCTGTCTGAAATATCACCTCCTTAAAACCCTTTCTAGTTCCCAATTGCCCCCAGAATAAAGTCCCACCACCCTTGGACTGGCATGAAAGGCCCTCCAGAATCTTTCCTGTAGCTGGGCTTGGTGGCGCACACCTGTAATCTCAGGGACTTGGGAGGCTGAGATGGGAGGATCACAAGTTCAAGGATAGCCTCAGCAATTTAGCAAGACCCTGTCTCAAGAAAAATTAAAAATTAAAAAATAAATAAATAAGAACTAGGGATGTAGTTCAGTGCCCCTGGGTTCAATCCCAGTACCAAAAAAAAAAAAAAAAAAAAAAAAAAGTTCCCCGTGTGATCCCCTTTGCACACTCCATCCCCTTCACATACACCCTTTTCTCACCTAACCCTGTACTTGTGCTTCCTCTAAAGCCCTGGTCTTTCATATGTCTAATCCCTGAACATGCTGTTCCCTCTGACAGGAAGCCACACCCCTTCCAACTCTATCTTAAATATCTGTTTAAATATCATCTGCATAAAGTCCTCCTACTCTCCAACTCCCAAGGGGAAGGTAAATGAGGGAAGGGTAAGAGGAGGTGGGACGAAGGAGAGGAATAAGAATCCTCTCTTCTTTCTCCTCTGGGACAGGAACCCTAATGATGGGAAGCTGCCCTGCTGGCCACGCTACGACAAAGATGAAAAGTATCTGCAGCTGAACCTTACCACAAGAGTGGGTGTAAAGCTCAAGGAGAAGAGGATGGCCTTCTGGAGGAGGCTGCACCAGCCTCAGAGACCTGAGAAGCAGAAGTGATTCTGAAAGTGGCGATACAGAAGAAAGCCAAAGAGCTGGTCCTAGCACCCAGGCCTCTGGGAGAATGGCCATGGGCACATCTAGGGACAGGAGTCCTGCCTACTCAGTCTGGGATCTGCCATAGCTCCCTACGGCCTCCAGGCCAGAGTTGGAGCCTTAGCCTGTTATTTGCGGCTCTGCACCACCCTTTGCAGCCTGACATCCCATGATGCCATGACTGTGCCCCACAGTCTCAGGACAACCCCTTCTCTCCATTCTTTGAGTACTCCTACCCTTCAAGATGTACTTGAAGCCCCTTCTGATAGGAAGTTCATGCAGACTGCCTGTCATTGCATCCCACTTGTGACTTATCATCCATCCTGCTCAACCTCAAGCCTGTTCACACTGGTCTGGAGGTGCTAGGCGGGTTATTTGTGACACACAGCAAAGCTCTGATGGCTTGAAATCTTCTCCCCAACCTGCACTCATCTCTCCCAGGGCCCCTCCAAAGCCTGCACACAAGACTGGTTCTCAATAAAGTTGGGTTGACTTGAACCCACAATTCTTCCATCTGTAAAAAGCTTGGGTAAAGTGCACGATGTCTCCATTTGAGCCCTTGGAGCAACAGAGCATTACCGCCTACTCCTTCCCTGCCTACTAGGGTACACTCAATCAACAGGAACTGCAGCAAAGTTGCTTGGGCCAAAAAATACTTGGCTTGTTTCTTCTTCATCTCAAGTGAATGTCCCCAGGACATCAGGACCAGGCTCACTGTCCATTTGTTCAGGCCTTAGTGCTACAGTCACACTCCTCATTCTCTGGTCTCTCCTGTAATCTGACCTGGACATATCCAAACTTGTCCCACAGTTTTTGTTTGTTTTCTTTCTGTGTGTGTGTGTGTGTGTGTGTGTGTGTGTGTGTGTATGTGTGTGTTTTCCTAATAGAGGTTCCTGCTATGTTACCAAAATTGGCCTTGAATTTCTGGGCTTAAGTAATCCTTCTGATTCAGTCTCCCCAGTAGTTGAGATTACTGGTTTTTTGTGAGTTTGATGGTTTACCCTTTTAATTTGTGTGTGTGTGTGTGTAGCCTGATTTACCCCAATGGCAGCAGGGGACATCCTGACTTTGGAGGTCCTGGGAGACTCACCCTGTGGCCTGCTGGCACAGCTCCTAGTTTGGTCAAGGTCTTCTTCTGAGAGTTCTTCATTTTTCCCTGCTATGGTTTGAATATGGCTTATCTCCCTGAAACTCATGCTAGAGTTTAATTCCCATTGTGAGATATTAAGTGGGTGGAAATTTAATCCTAGGGGTGAGGCCTTTGTGAGGTGATTAGGATTTGATAAGACCATAGGGTGGTACCTCCATGATTGAATCCTGGTGACTTTATAAAAAGGAGAGTTCCTTTCTTCCTCTCTCTCCCCTCTCTCCCTCTCTCCCTCTCTCCCTCTCTCCCTCTCTCCCTTGCTCTCTCTTTCTCTTTCTCACTCTTACACACACACACACACACACACACACACACATGCACACACAGATTCACTTTGCTCCCTGTATCTTACCATGTGAATGCCCTATACTGCTTCCAGACTTTGCCAGCAAGAAGGTCATGACGAGATGTGGCATCTCAATCTTGCACCTCCTGAATCATGAATCAAAATAAACCTTTCTATATAAACTGCCCAATCAGTACTATTGCTATCAGCAACAGAAAACAGATCAATACATCCCATGAAGAAGATTCTGGGATTGACCAAACTCTATTCAGGCTCCCCTGCACTTTTTCAACTAGCCCTCACTTTGGGGATTTTGTGTTCATCTCCATATTGTCCAATTTTAGGAAGAACCCTGCCAAATCAGTTTAACCAGAGCCCCCCTCACTCAATATCTGATCACTTTCTGTATCAAACTGGGTTCCTCAGCCTCTCCTATCTCCCAGTTGATATCTGAGCACCCTGGCCTGTCTTTAGCAAGAATCCTGTTAAATAGGTTTAGCCAGAACTCCCACCTCTTACCCCTGAGATTTCCTCATTAATTTTTCATCTACTGACCCCATCCTGCTCCTGGCTATAATTTCCCACTTACCAGTGTATTTGGAGTTGAGCCCACTCTCTCTCCTCCACTGCAAACCCCCATTGCAATGGTCCTTATGCCACTTTGGTGGTCTTGAATAAAGTCAGTCTTGTCCAGTTTTAACAAGTGCCCTGGCAGGTTTTCCTAGAGGAAGTGCAATTGAGCCAGAGCCAGGGTTCAGTCAGTGTCCAGTCTGACTGTGGCAGACTCGAGAATTATAAAGAACTCTGGGAAACCTTGGGACCTTTCCTAGGAAAGAACGTGGAAGAAATCCAGGAGGCAACCTGGATGGGGAGGGGACTGTCTCCCATGGCCCCAGCTCCGTACCCTCCTCATCCACCCAGGAAGGTGCACTCTTTCAGCCGGATTCTCCCCCGGCTGCAGAGCAGGATGAGGGCCCAGGAAGGGTTACCTGCTGCTCTCCCTCCTCCTTAATTTCCTGCCCCCAGCTCAGCGCCCCCTACTCCTCGCCACCCAGAGTTTTTCCTAAAAGCCCCACCTCGCCCGGAGCGGTTTTGAGAAATGATTGGATCTTGAGAAGATCTCAAGACACTTGTGTAGCTTCCTATTCCCCTTTGGATTACCTCTGCCTGCCAAGGCGGGAGCGAGAACCAATGGACACCGGTGTCAAGCTCACGCAGGCACAGCGCGCACACGCACTCCTGTTGCCCACCTGGGGCTGCCTGGCTCTCAGCTCCGGAAGCGACACTCCCCCACCCTCCACCCACCGAGGCAGCAATTACTGGCCAAGACGGCGGGGGAAGAGCCAATTAGTGCGGGAGAAGCAGCCCCTCCGCCTGGCGGGCTGACCGCAGCCCCCGCAGCGCCGCGTTGGCCGCCGCCTCCTCGGGCCACCAGCTCCCGCCGCAGCCTCCCTGCCTGGCAGACTGCAGGCTGCCAGGGAGCCCCGGGGGACGCGCCGTCCGGCCTCCCGCCAACTGCAGTGATGGATCCGGCCGTCTGGCTTCCGGCCAGAGCCCCGGCGGACGCGAGGGCGCCGGGAGCTGAAACTCGCCGTCGCCGGTGGTGGGGCGAGCGGGCTGGGGCCCCCTGAGAGGACTCCTGAACCCCCAACCCCTGTGCCTCAGGCCCCTTCCATCAGCTACTCAGTGGCAACAAGCGCGACTGAGGCCCTCCCAGGCAGGGAGGGCTCTACCCAAAAGACTTCTTGCCGTCCTATGCACCCCCTCGTTGCTTCTCCAAGTCTGGGCAGCAGGGCCCAGAGCTGTTACTAGTGACCATGGCAGGGTCAGGCTTTAGAAACTCTTGCCTGGTGCTGGTTCGTGCCCCCAGTGCAGGGAGGTAGGCAGGGGCTGAGTGGGCAGCACAGGGCCAGAGGCCCTCATTACAGACAAGTGAATTCATGGACTTCCTCCCCTGGGATCCTTCTCTGCATACCCTGCCTCACGCGTAGACGTTGGGAGACCCAAGAGGGATCAGTCCTGCCTTCCAGGAGCCTACAGGCTGCAAGGTGTAGTGACTTGTCCAGGAACCACCACACACACACACACACACACACACACACACACACACGCCCAGGGGGTCGGGATGCACCAGGTGAAGAAAAGAGGGATTGGAAGAGAGAGCAGTAGGAGCCAGGGTCTGTTACTTTAAGACTTCCTCTTCCCTTAGATAACCCCTTTCCACATGAAGGTAGACATGCAAGAGCCCCAGAGTGGCTAACAGTGTGGTTCTATGCTCAGGACATGCCACTAGGGAATGGTTTAGTAGGTAGGGCCACAATTGGGATTGGCCAAAGAGATCCTGCTGCACAGTGTTTCCCCCATCAGTGCCATGAGGGACTGGATTGGAGGTGCTGAGGCCCCTGACAAGTCCTGGATGCAGGGCCCTTTTCTTTGCATTTTCTCACATCCTCCTCCCCTCTCTGGTCTGGCCTCTCTGTGGGGAAAGGGCTGACTAGGGACCTGCAATGTACTCTGAAACCTCTCTGAGCTATGTTGGGTCAGACTTTCTTGGGGGAGAAAGGATCACTTCTCTGGAACAAGAACTCCCCTTTCCATGTGCCAAGATCATTAATGGTGTAGAGAGGAGAAAGTGCCTATGAGAAAATTGGGAGATAGAGATTGAATGAAGGGACATAGTGACAGTGACACCACCTCAAATACTTCATGGAATGAAGTGCAAATGCATGAAAGAATGGGGACAGGGACAGAGGCAGATGTAAGGAACAAGGGAATGATTGGCCTAGAAAGTCAGGAGGTAGAGGAAAGAAGGAGGAGGTGGTGGACACACAGTCAGGCAGGCAGATGGTCAGAGAACAGGGGCAGTGCTGGGGGCACCCCAGGCTGCAGGGATAGGGAGCAGGGTCTGGGTCCTAAGAAGGTGGGACTGTGCAGAGATTGGTTGTGTGTGTGTGTGTTTTGGGGAGGCGTATCGGAGATTGAACTCCAGGGCACATCCACTGAGCCACATCCCCATCCCTTTTTTGTATTTTATTTAAAGACAGGGTCTCACTGAGTTACTAAGTTCCTCACTTTTTTGCTGAAGCTGGCTTTGAACTCTTAATCCTCCTGCCTCAACCTCCCAAGCCAATAGGATTACAGGTGTGCACCACTGCACCCAGCTAGGGATTGATTTTTCATCCACATTGTCTGACCACTGCAATACTCCAGGGCTGGGGGTGGGGAGAGGTGATAGAAAGTGAAGGATATGGAAAAAAACATCCCCCAAGGAGTAAAAAAGAACAATGGGTCCCAGGGAAAACAATGGGCTCTGGACTTTCACAATTTCCCCTTCTACAACTGTTTCCCTGACTGCCCAACCAACATATTCTGCTATGATTAAGTCTCACTGAACCCTATAAAACTCAGACCCCTATCATAACCAGTTACCATTTTGTCCCTGGAAAATGTGCCCCTCTGATGCTTAATAAAGCATCCCTGAACTGTTGAGGTCTGTCTCCATTTCTTTTTCTTTCTCTTTCATTTTGCTTTTAGGACAGGTCATCTGGAGGGCTGTAGATCACAGAGAAGATGACCTAACTTGGTCTGGGTTTAGGAGTCATGGAAGGCTTCCTGGAGGAGCATTTGTTAGGACCGGTAGGGGAAAGTAGAGAGACTGGATCAGGGAGAGGAAGGGGAATCTGTCAACCAGAGGAACAGCAAGAGCAAAGGCCTGCAGGTAGGAACTGGCTTGTTTGATTTCAGTAGTTAAGTGTCACCATGGCCCACACAGAGAGGTGAAGAGAAGAATCAGGGCCCAGAGCTGGAGCACTAGGCTCATAGCTTGAAAAGGAGCATAGAGATTACCCTAAGGCCCTGGGGGAACTACAGCAGGAGCATATCTTAGTCAAATTTACCTTCCAGATGAATCTTTGAGGTTACATAGAGGAACTAGAGGAGGAGAGAATTGAAGTGGGGAGATAAGGGAAGTGGCATAGAAATGGATAATAAATCTTCATGGAATAAGGCAAGTATAAAACCAACTGCCAGGACTTAGGGACTAAGGGGCGGGGGTGGGGGGTATTGAGGAAGTCTCTCAGATATCCTGTTTTCTCAAGAAGCTTTGGACCAAGGCAGGAAGTCAGTTCTGACCACCTCTCCCCTCCCCCCCACTTACGGAGCACTCTGCCCGAACCTGTGCTGGCCATCCCAGCCTGGGAATTCACATGATCCTCTCCATGCCTAAGGTACCCTAGCCCCTTCCCACTGGATCCAGAAAAATGCCCCAAGTCCAGCACAGGGTGAAGACAAGGCCAGGTGTGCTGGGGAAGCCTTTTTGTCCCCACCCCATGGAAACCTAGATAGCACTCTAACTTCTCACCTCTGTCCCTCTATGATGGCAGTGGGGACTCCAAAGCCATAAGGGTTTAGATTTGGGTTGATTTGCCTGGGGAACCAATATGCAGGGAAGGGAGCCAATTTGAAACCTGAAAGAACTTAGAGGCTGAAGTCAAAAGGAGATTGTCCCACAGAGTAGGCTTTAGTGTGCCTCTTCTACGCAGAATTTGGGAGTACTGTGTTCCTGTCTGGGCCTGTTCCTCTGCACAACCTCAGGTAGGTCACTTGCTCCTCTGGCCTGCTTATTTTCATCTCTATATTGGAAGTAGTCCTTGTGGTGAAACAGGTCTCTGCCTCAGCCCCCATCAGCTATGTTCCAGCAGTTCTGTTTACTCCCAGACCTTCCAGCCATAGGAATCGACGGAGGAACCCATTGGTGACCTCACCAAAGAGCTACTGGATGATCATTATGGATCTGCCACTGTTAAGGAGCAAAATTCATTTTGAAGGGATGCCTGAAGGTGAAAGAAAAGGACTTTCAGGAAATTAGCTGTAGTGGCAAGAAAATCCATCAACAACTGGCAGAGGCGCCTGTGGCTGATTCATGTCTCTTGCTTAAAGAACTGCTTTGTTAGTCTGGGGGAAGGGCTGTTGTGGCTTCCAGGGTGTCCAAGAGACCCCAGGCCCAAGACTCCAAAACTCTGGCCTGTTGCTGGTCCTTTCAGCACCTGGAAGGGGCACCACCATGGATTTGGGGAGATGAAGTGACTAGGAAAGTTTGCTGATAGGCAGAGATCTTGGGTTTTAATATAATTGCTGCCTATCTTGAGCATTCAGTTGGCTTCTCTGATCCTTACTGCAGTGAGAAATACTGTCTCTGCCTGTCCTCTCTAGGTGACTGACACATCCACAATATTGAGCACATCTTGGGAAAGAATACTTTCCTAAAGGATGCAAGGATGCAACTCTAACCAAACACCACTGGTAATGGGGAGGCCTAATGTGAGAAGTCAGGAGGCAGCCTGGATGTGGAACCATATTTTCTAGATTACATTTCCCATCTGCCCAGCATCCAGGTATGGCATACAAAATAGTTGTTACAGCACTTACAGCACACACATCCAGGGGACACCCTTACATGTTTTACAGTCTGGATGGAGAACTGGGTGTGAGCTGAACCCTATGTTCTGCCCTTACTTGATTTGCACCCCAGGGGATTCACTACACAAACTTCAGAGAAAGTTCTGATTGAGTAATGGCTTGGTTAATACCTAACCCAAAGCATGCACATTGGTCAGACTCTATGGTCCTCTTCAGCTCCAAGTATGACTAAGTATGACTGCCTTTACTTCCCAGAGCTGGGTCAGCCCTCTGGTCAGTAAGATCATTTGATGCTGAATAAAGCAGTATCCTCTGAAGGGACTATGGGTGTAGTAGCCTCAGAACCTCAGGAGTGCTCTCCAGGGCCATAACCTGGTTCTGGCACTGCCACTGTCCCTGGCTTATCTACAGATGGAGGAAGGCCACAAGCAGTGACCCTCTGCTGTGGAAGAACATGAATTCCCCAGTCTTACTCTGCCAAGGTTCCTTTTCTAGGTCTCTGGTCAGCCTATTTTATGGGATTTTGGCTAGACCTTGTATGAGTTCAAATTGTTGTCCAGTGCTTCCCTTAACTGCCAACAAATACAGCTGCTTTTATATCAAAGTACAGAGGTGTAAAAATCCTAGAGTTGAAGAGTTAGACGGGAACTTAAAGAATATCATAGCCAACATTCTTTGAGAACTTGTAACTGTGCTAAACACAAACCCAGGTACTTCCCGATGTGTTTTTGCCTGCCCAGTATAGCTATTCCTGTTCCTGTGACATCATCCACTCCATAGCAATTCACAGTACCCACAATTCAGGGATGAGAAAATAACCCAAGCTTGGATTATTAAAGTCAATCCCAAGATTTTTGTGGGAATATATGGAAAGGGCAGTTCTCAACGCGTTGATAGAATGGTTACCACATGAGAGTGAGTCAGTGGGTAGATGAAGCTAAAAGAGAGCCAAGAGACTGAGAGAGAGAAAGAATAAGACAGACTTCTGGTGTAAGTGCTTGAATACCTGGATCTAGCAATACCTGAAGTCAGTAATACACCCAGAATTTTCAGTTAAATGAGCTAATGCATTCCCTTCTTTGTGTAAGCCAGGTTTTTTGTTTGTTTTGTTTTGTGGTACTGGACATTGAAGCCAGGGCCTCACACATGCTAGGTAAGCACTCTACCACTGAGCTACATCCCACCCAATTTAACTGGGTTTCTGTCACTTGTGACCAAAAGAATCCTAACTGATATAAGTACTTGCCTTTGTCCTCAAATTATAGAAAACTGAAGAACCAGTTAGCTCTGAAATCCTAGGCAAGTCAGTAAAGTTCTCTGACATCAAATGGCTCTAACAGTGAAGGCACTGAATTTCTTCAACCTCAAGACTCTAGCTCTCCTGAGTGCTATCTCTCTTTCTCTCTCTCTCTCTCTCTCTCTGGGTCTACCTGACTTTATATCCTTGAATGAGTCAGTTACCTGTTCTAAGTCTCGTTTTCATGAGCTGCAAAAAAGAGCAGTAATTCCATCCCTCTTTACCTTGGAGAAATCTGGAACTTCAGTGACAGAGTGGGAAATTGTTTTGTTCTAAAGCAAATGTTATGTGGTGCTCATATTTTACTAATGAAGAATCTCAGCTCATACCAGGCAACCATTGTTGTCCTCAAATGACTATTCCTTCCAAAACAACTTTTAAAAGAGTTTTAATAATAAAACTTAACAAGATCTTTTCTTTTTTAGTACTGGAAACCAAACCCAGGTTCTTGGGCATGCTAGGCAAGTGTTCTACCACTGAACTACACCCTCAGCCTCTTAATGAGATCTTAAAGCACATTTATAAGGTGGCTTCCAGCATCTCATTGGAAAGAATCTAGTTCAGGCCTGATTCAGTTAAAGTACAGGAAATGGCACTAGATTAAGTTCTCTTGGGAATGATTCCTTGTCACCGTCACAGGTTGAACTCTCTAGGAAGTTTATTGAAGGATGCTTATTAAGGAGTACCCTTGAGATCAACGTTTGTTGATGGGAGAGGAAGCAAGCAGGATTGGGTAGAGAGAGAAGTCAAGTTACACCTCAGGCCCAACAATAGCCTCAGTTAACCCCACAGGGAGCTCTGGGGCCAATACAACTCATCAGCATTGCTCTGTCCAGTCTTTATAATGTGACCTTGATCAGTCATTGAATGTGAACTTCTCTAGGATAACAGCGACCTGCAGGTAGCTCTCTTCAGTTCAAGGAATCCCGAAAGGTACTGAGAGTATTCCCGGCAGCTAGGATGAGAAATCCTTCCCTGAAGGAATCTGGGTGGCATATCTCTCTGTGCATCTAAGTCACCAACTCTTCTTAAGCTGCAAGGTGTGCTAGGAACTCCCCTGGGGCAGGAAGGAGCAAGATGAAGTTATCCTAAGGTAGGGCTAGGGAAGCCACTGAGGCTGTGCGATGTCTCTGTAGAGGTTGAGTCTAGGACAGGCAATGCTGATGAACTGTATTGCTGGGATGCTTGGGGGCTGCCATTCTGCCCAGCATGGTTGAGAAAACCTTCTCCAAAGCCTCTGAGTCACACTTAATAAGAGTATGAATCTGCCCATCCAATAAAGGGAAGAGAATCAAGTGAGACAGAGATTAGCCAGGGCAAGAACAGACTAGAGCTGAACTCCTTGCCCATTTGCTTGAAAGTGTCCTCTTGAGGAAGACAACTGTTGTCTGCTTTATTAATTGACTTATGTTCCTAGAAGGGAGGCAGGCTGGTAAGGTGGCCATGGGCTGGTAATCTTTCTGCTTATTTACAAGGGAATATTACAGCAATGATGGAAAACTGTGTCAGCCTGGATGGTTTAGAGCTTGGGAAACTTGGGAAAAAAATCCAATGGCAGGGCAGAGTGTCAAGGTGTTATCGTCAGGGACACAAAAGGAGAGAAGGTAAAAGAGGATGCATTTGGATACCAGAGTCGATAATGAGCCAGAAGTGAGTGTTAAATTATTCAACCTCTTTTATTGATCAATTGATCTCTATCTGCAGGTCTTGGTTTATTCTCGGTTGGCATTTCCTGTTCTGAGACACTGAGAAGAGAAAATGGAGGAGGGAACAGATTTTTAAGACTCAAGAAGAGAGAAGAACCAGTGCCAAAGTGAAATTTGGCAACGTATCAGGAAACTTACAATGCCCATACCTTTTGACCTAGTGGTTCTACTTCTAGAAATTGATACTAAAAACACTATCCAGAACTTTTAAGAAAAATGTTTGTAGCAGTTGTATTTGTAGCAATGAATAATAGGAAACAACCTAAATGTCCAACAATAGGGGAACTATAAGTTACCATCAGGAATACTAAGTGATAATATGGGAAAACACTATGCCATGGAGTTAGAGTTATAACCCTAATAGAACAAGGTCAAAGGAAATATACTAAAATGTTAGCATGGATGTTTTTGTTGTTATTTTTCTTTGTTGTTGTTGTTGTTGTCCAGCCTAGTCTTGAACTCCTGGGCTTGAGTAATTGATCTTCCTACCTCAACCTCCTGAGTAGCTGGAATTACAGGTGCACATCACTATGCTCAGCTATTAGTTTTAAGGTGGTGAGATTCCTTTATTACTTCCCCCCCAAAAAAAAAAATCTACCAGAAAAATGTGCAAGGTTTAAATATTTAAAAAAAAAAAAATCTCAAGGGTACATACAGGAAGAGACCTTCTGGTGAAGTCTTTGCAGTAGTTGAAAGAACACAAATTAGTGGGGAGACAAATTCTCCCAGGACCTGAAGAGCTGCTGTGTCATGGGTGGGCTGACCATATCCTTGGCTCAAAACGTGGAGCTAAATGATGGAATGAGTGGGTGCTGGGAGGCAGTCATTCTCTGGAAGACAATCAGAGGCCCCCAAATGCATATTTTAAAAGGAAGTATGCATTTTCCCAGCAGAGAAAGGGAAGAAGACATGCCAGATGCATGTGGGAAACTCGAGCAGGCCAGTGTGGCTGGACTGAGGGTGCCACGGGGAGAAATGAGGAGACAGAATTGGAAAAGGAAAGTATGGATCATCTGGGGGTCAGGAATGCTAGGCTGAGGGTCTTTGTCTTTCTGCCTCAGGCAAACGGGGAAACATGAGGGAGGGGTCTTAAGCTGGGGGGAAGTGTGGTTTGAGCTCTCCAGCTGCCATTCCCTAGCCTCCTGTCTAGTCTGCTTGCTAACACTTCCCAGAAGTTAGGAGAGTAGGGAGGGGAGGGGGAGCATCCCAAGTAGCCCTCTAAGACGGTCAGTCAGGCCTCTTGACCCCAGCCTGGCCCTCTTCCCACCACACCAGACTTGATCCCCATCCCCAGGCACCCAGACAAACCCCTCCACTCCCCAAGACAAAGAGGCTCATTTGGAGCCTGGGCAAGATTTGCAAACGTCAAACTTGTAATTATAAGGATGAAATCATCTGGTTCCTTTTAAGCAACGGGTTTATTGATCCCAACATTGAAGAAATGCTATTCTGGGGAAACTTGTTCCTCTCTTCTTTTCTTTCCCTGTGGCATGACTGAGTTAGATGGGGGAGGCTGACAGGGGAGCTAAAAAGGGGAAGAACCCCCTGGGAGGGAGGGGAAATTCTTTAGAGCACAAGGGTGAATTTTATGGTACACGAATTATATCTCAAAAAGAAAAAGTGTTCAGGCTCAGGAAATGGTCACACTCAGGCAGATGATACCCTCCTGGATTTAGACCCATCTCTTTCCAAAAACTAGAAGCTGGGTGGAGCCGGGTCTTTAGGCTTGGTGCCAACCACTAATTCCCCTTCTTTCCCAACCCCCTCAGGTCTCATTTGTGGCTCCAGCTCCTATTTCAGCTCTGAGATAGTACAATATCTCCTTAGTAACTGAAGGAAAAAATGATTCAAAATTCAGAGATCTGAGGGGATTCCACCCCCTTTGCAAGGAAAGACAGAAGTGGATGGCTGTTGACACCAGACCTGGATAAAGTCATTCATTCAGCTGACCTGGGAAGATAGAACATTCAGGTCTTGACCTTACAAATCAAAGAGGGACAGTTGGGCCCTGGGGCAGAAATGAACAACCCTCAAAGGAACAGCCACATCCTACTACAAGGACTACAGTAGGACCCCTTTATTCAACCTGTTGAAGAGTCGTTTGAGACACAGTTGGTGCTTCAGGAGGAAAGACAGGAGCCACAGTTCTCCATGTGTTCCCAATTTAATGAGGCAGACAGGCAGGACTTTGGCATCTTCACCAGCAAAGTAGAATGATTAAGATACAACCCTGGGGTCACTCAATCCCTCTAAGCCTGTTTCCTCATCTGTAGAATAAAGTCAATAATGCCAAACCTGCAGGGTGGTGGTGAGGAGTAGATGAAGATGATGTACCCCAATGCTTTGTCATTTTGTTATTTCTAATGAGTCAGGGTCTTGTCACTGTCCTATTTACCTTACTTACCTTTTCTGAGTCCCTATTTCTTCATCTGTCTAATGGGGACAGAAAGGCCTAACTTATAAGGTGGCTGTTTAAATCAACTGGGATAAGGACATAAAAGCACCCAGCTCAGAGTTTCATGATTGGACTAGACAATTGAGGGTTCCCCATCCTGTGTTCAGCATTATTGTGTATTGTCTACTCATTCATTCAAGATCAGCTTGAGGGTCCTGCAGGAGCAGCCGCCTAGCTAGGAAAGTAAGGAGATGGTCCAAGGGGCCTGTGGGCTGGACATTTGCTTGGAAAGAAAGGTTCCAGGTAGCAAAACTTCAGAGAATTCAGTCAGGTTTTGGGGTGGTGGGTGGCAGGGTGTTTCTAGGCAATGAAGAGACATCCCCAGGCTTCCATTTGTGGGCCTTTGTAGAGCTGGATCTTAGCAAGCTCCTCCACAGGGTGGTGTCTGGATTAATCCATACCCAACTGGATATCAGTCAGTACTGTTAGTAACATGGCCCTAAGTATGCCTGACACAGGTGAAAGGTTTTTTGTTGTATGTTTGTGTGTGTGTGTGTGTGTGTGTGTGTGTTTAATAAGTTTCTTTTAATCCTCTTTTGAAAATAAATTACAAATTTTAAAATTTTATTTGGAGACAAGTTCTCCCTAAGTTGCTCAGGCTGGCTTTGAATTTGCAATCCTCCTGCCTCAGCCTGGGTAGCTGGGCTTTACAGGCCCTGCAGCACTGTGCCTGGCCTGAAAGAAAATTTAAGCAACAATACAGACATACAGAGGTCAGCTGAGGAGTGTTTCACTCCTCCATCCTGTGGCTCATTTCCTAGTCACCCCTGCTGGCTGGATGTCAGACAGTGTTGAATGTGGGTTACCCTGTGGCCTAGGATTGCCAAAGGCTGCTGCTGATCTGAGTTGGCTTGGCAGGCTTTGCCATTCCTTTCCCTTAGATTTCCCACTTCCATTCAACTGACAATTAGAGCATCATGGCCTGCTCTGCACTCCCACCCATCCAGGTCCAGCTCCCTTGACTTTGACCTTTCCTTGTCAAAGCTCAGGATAAGGAAAATACTCCTGGCCCCCACCACCTTTCCTACCATAAGAGTGAGAAGCAAAAACTTAGTGAGCCCCTCTGGTCTTCAGACAGTCATGTTGACTGGGAGCAAAGCATCGTCTTCTCATTTACACAATGGTCATATTGTCCTAATGCCCAAAGATTTTTTTTTCTTTTTCTTTTTTTTTTTTTTTTGGTACTGGGACTTGAACCCAGTGGGCTTAACCACTGAGACACATCTCCAACCCTTTTTATATTTTATTTGAGACAGGGTCTTGCTAAATTGCATAGGGCCTTGCTGAGAGGCTGAGACTGGCTTTGAACTTGCAATCCTCCTACTGCAGCATCCTGAGTCACTAGGATTACAGGTGTGCACCACTGCATCTGGCTATTAAGGAGCTGATTGTGGGTGTTGGGGTCGTGGCTCAGTGGTACGGCCCTTGCCTAACATGTGTGAGGCACTCGGTTTGATTCTCAGCACCACATATAAATAAATAAATAATAAAGGTCCATCGACAACTAAAAAAAAAATTTTTTTTTTAAAAAGGAGCAGATTCTGTTTTGCTATTCAGGAATGTGTCTGTTGAAACGATCAGCCTACAGGTGTCTCCCCACCCCACCCCATTTTTTGCCCCCTTCCTTCTTCCTGGAATCAAGCAATCCTCTTGCCTCAACCTCCCAAGTAGCTGGGACTACAGGTGCATGCCACCACATCTGACTGTCTTACAAGTACAAGTTTTGACTTTGCTAAAAGACTTTTACCTAAGGCAATCACTGTTCTTATAGGCAATCACTCTTCAGACCAAAGGGTGAACAAGTTCTGTTTATTAGGTGCTGAGTGGTTTCGGGGGGAACATAAGCCTCTCATTACCAAAACCAGGACAATCGCAGGCAAACCAGGACAGTTGGTTATCCTAGCTGAGTTACATACCTGTAAAAATGATATTGGACTGTACAGATATGGGAAGTTCTGCCAAATCCTGCCCTCAGGCAGATTTCCAGTTGACCAAGGCACTAATTCCTATGAGTTTGGTGCATCCTCACATTCCTTTGCAATCTGGTCAGCCACTGCCCTTCACAGTTGGCACCTATTTTCTATCTTGTACTGATTTTTTGACAAACTAGAACTTTAAGGATCAGGATTTATTGAGGATCAACTTAAATCAAGTTCTGCCATAAACTTGGTGACAGACTTTCTCCAGCTCGGGCTAAACCACATTCCTAGAGCTTGTGTATCTTGTTTGTTGGATTTGATTGCATGTTTGGTGAATGTATGAATTGGTAATATATATGATGGTTTGTTCTTTAGAAACTTAAACTTATTGAGTACGCATCATGTGATCATATGCTAGGACTACATAAAGGCTCTCATGTTAACACAATGAGCTTATGACTGTATTTTGGAAAACAGGAATCTGAGACCTAGTAGTTCAGTACTTTTCTAAGGCCCCTGCCATCAGGCACGGGAGCCATGAGAGATCCCATCTAAGGCACATAGAGACTCCAAAAGCCATGACCTGTCCACCATGATTCAGTTGGCTTTCTGCTTCCACCTTTCGTCTTAGATGTGCACTCCTCCCAGTCAGTTTGGGGATGCAACGTCTCCAGGGAGTCAGGTTTCCTAACATTCAAGTGGCAATCTGGGGTTACTTCGCGTGGCTGGGGATTCCAGAAGTTCCCAAGTAAGGGCAGAAGGAAAGGCCCGCTGACGCCGCTCTTGCTTGCCAAAGGCCAGCTGAGCAGCTACACACCCAGTGGCCTGCGGACACGCAAGGGGAAGGAAGCCGCCCTGTGCAAGGAGTCGGGTTCCCTGCAGTCTAGCCGCCGCGCAAGCTGGAGGGTGACGCATGCGCGGAGCGAACCACGGAGTTGTGAATGGTGCGTCTTGTTCGCCGGAGTTTGAGGCGGGCGGGCGCGCGAGGAGGAGGGGTGGGCCGGCGGGGGCGGGGGCGGCCGAGCGAGCGAGGTGGGCGGCGAAAGGAAGTGGCGGCGGCGGCGACTGCGGCGTCCGGGGCGGCAGGCAACGGCTGAGGCGACGGCGGCGTGGGCTGGGCTCGAGCGGGCGGTGGCACCTCAGACTCCCCGGAGCGGGAGCCCACGCGGGCGGGCGCCTGAAACAAAGGGGAGAGGGAGTCGGGACGCCGCGAGTGGGCGGTCAGTCGGTCAGCGAGGAGCCGGCCAGCGGGTGCCCGCACTAGCCTGTAGCCTGGCCGGCCGGTACGGCCTCAAGGCGGGAAGATGCCGCGCGTCGTGCCCGACCAGAGAAGCAAGTTCGAGAATGAAGAATTCTTCAGAAAGCTGAGCCGCGAGTGTGAGGTAAGGCGGGCGGGCGGCGCGGAGGCCGCGGCGCGCCCCGAGTGGGCCCGGACGGAGAAAAGTTTGGGCGGCGCGGTCCCGGGGAACCTCGAGCCGGCGCGCCTGCGGAGGGGCAATCTCGCCGGGGCGGCAGTCTGCCCGCAGGCTCTGCTTGCCCTTATCGGCGCGGCACGGGTGGGCGGGCGGGCGCGCGGGCGGCGCCGCGGATTTCGCTCCTGATTTCGGGCCGTCTCTGCCTTGCAGATTAAGTACACCGGCTTCAGGGACCGGCCCCACGAGGAGCGCCAGGCGCGCTTTCCAGAACGCCTGCCGCGACGGCCGCTCGGAGATCGTAAGTCGGCGGGCCCCGGGCGCGCGCGGGTCACTTGTTGCGCGGGGAACGCGCGGCCCAGCCGGGTTCCGGACGGCGCCGCGGACGCCGCGGCTCCCGGAACTGAGCGGGTGCCTTCTCACTTCCTACTCGCGATTCAAAAGGCGAAACCAGACGCCGGAGGCCCGGTCCTCCCGGGGACACGCTTTCCCCGTGGCCCGCCGCGGTGGCTCGTGTTCCCCAGAGCCGGCCTGGCGCACAGTTCACCGCCAGTGGAGCCCCAGCCGGAGCCAAAGTGAATAAGAAAAGGTCCTTTATAGGCTGTGACACCACCGACGGGGGTGGGGGACTTCGGGGTCTGTGTAGGAAGAAAACACCCACTCGGGAAAAGAACTGGCGCCGCATTCGAGGTCTGCCATAGTTTGTGTCCTAGAAGCTGGGTTTGTTGGTTAATTTATAGGCGAAGCTCTTTAGCTTCCAGAATGGCTGAGAAAATCTTTACTCCAGTTATCTATTGTCCTGATGGAAGGGGAGTTATTAAAAAAAAAAAAAAAAACCTAAAGGACGTTTTATTTTATTTTCTTGGAATATAATGCTTCAAGAGAATCAGAATACAGTGTCGTTCTTTTTCTAAACATATCCGGTTTAGTGTTGCAGTTCCTAAAGAACCGCCTACGGCTCTGCGAAACCCACCGTTCATCTCCTCGAGGCCCGTTTTGGTGTAGAAGATTTGATGCCTCGCCTCCATCAAACCTTGTGTTTAAAAAAAAAAAAAAAAAATCCCAAGTGTTCTCTCTTCGCATTTTACTTTGTCCAGGTGGAGGTACTAATGAGGCAATGGTAGGAAGAAACTACAGGAAAGGAGGTTGATTATTTGTTTTTAAAAAATGTCGAAGCACTGTATAATGGACTCCTCTTACCTTGCACTATGACTTGGGTCCATCGCTTTGGTAGAGACTTGAAGCTAAGGTGCTGTTTGAACAGAGGTTAACAGTAGGAAGGCATTGTTGGAAAATTTATTCCTCCCCCCTTAAAATCAGTTATTTTGGTTTTGTTGAGGTGTAGTTCATATACCATAAAATTTTCCCTTTTCATCACCAAAATCAGATTTATTTTTAAATAGTATTTAATATTTAAAGTGAATGTTTTTGGAATTTTACTACTGATAGAATCATTCATTAGTTGGTCCAATAACTGTCATTCTTTACCTGGGTTTTCTTTCCAAAAGGTGGATGATATAGTTTACCTGATCATAGGATTTCCTAGAGGTAATTGATGTTAAGTGTAAATAATGAGATACAAAATGCTGTTACTTTTAAAGCTGAGACTTTTTTTTAAACCAACGAAGCATAGCCAGCAGAGTGTTTTTAATTACATCAGACATTTTTGCTTGTAATTATGAACTGAGGATATAATTCAACCCATAGTATATCTGAATAGTTGTATTTTAATGTTACTAAAATATAGCAGTGTTATAGGTTGTTATGGTTGTCATAAGTTTCTTTCCAGGGTGAATTAGGCCTTCCCCTCTTACAAATTTTAACAAGGTTTGTTTAATTTGTTTTCTGAGAAATACTAAATGTTAAAGGAGGTAGATTAAATTCTGTGAGATTTGCACTTAAGATGGCACATGTCTTTTGTCGAATACTGTAACTATACACATTTGGGGAGGGATTTCACGTTTTTCTCCCCCCCCCCCCTTTGTTGTTTTTCCCTTTTAATTCATTGTTGCCCACATTTAAATTACAGGATCCGGCCTGGGCACAGTGGCAAACATCTATAATCCCAGCTACTCTGGAGGCTGAAGCAGGAGGATTGCAAGTTTGAGGTCAGCCTCAGCTACTTAGTGAGGCCCTCAACAACTTAGCAAGACCCTGTCTCAAAATAAAAAATAGAAAGGGTTGGGTAGTAGCTCAGTGGTAAAACTCCCCAGGTTCCATACCCAGTACTTAATTAATTAATTACAGGCTCTTTAGTTCCTAGAGGTTGGAGTCTGTACTAAGCCTGAATATACTCCTCTGGATACAAAAGGCCCTTTGCATCAGAGGTACTTGATTATTTGAGTTTAGAGGCTACATAATTTAAGGCCTGAAATTTATCTTATGACTTACAAACAGGTTGTGGTTTCTACCTGTTTAGTTGTGGAAAAGGTATTTTTTTCCATTTTGACAGTGGTGATATATGGTAAAGATAAACATAGTTCCCAAAATTTCCCAATTATTCCACTGCCCCAATGCTGGGGTTTTTCTTTGTTTTTCATTTTTAATCTCCTTGAGTACCAGTGAAATTAGTAAAGAATTTATTTTACATTTAGAGGTGAAAGAAATTAAGGACTGTAATGCTTCGCTGTCCTTCACTATAAAACTTGATCAGCCTCTTTAACACATAATGAAATAATAGTGATTGTGGGTGAGAGCTAGATTCTGTTTGGTAAAATTTGATTTATTCCTCTTTTGAATTGTTATTAAGGATGTTGGTGATGTCTTTAACACAAATAATTTTTTTAAAATGCTTATGCGAGGTATGGTGACTCTACTGTGGGGAAGGTAAAAAGTGATACATTTTTAATCCCGAAGATTGAATGGTTAAAAGTATGTTGGAGCCGGGCACGGTGGCTTATGCCTATAATCCCAGTGGTTTAGGAGTCTGAGGCAGGAGAATCAAGAGTTCAAAGCCATGGGCTTAGGATATAGCTCAGTTGGTAGCGTGCTTGCCTCCTAAGACCAAGGCCCTAGGTTCAATCCCCAGCACCGCAAAATAAATAAATAAATTCAAAGCCAACCTCAGCAACTTAGCAAGACACTAAGCAACTTAGTGCAATTCTGCTCTAAATAAAATACACCAGAAGGACTGGGGATGTGGCTCAGTGGTTAAGTGCCCCTGAGTTCAATCCCCAGTACTAAAAAAAAGACAAAGTAAAAAAAAAAAAAACAAACCCATGTTGGATTGGCATAAGGTGTGCCATTTTTTAAATTTATGAAACCTATAAAATATAGGTAGGACAACCTGGAAATCTTATATACCAACATTTTACCACTGTAATATTTTAATGTTTTCAAACAGAATTTCCTGACTCTTCTGTGTAGGTAGTCCATTGAAAATGACATCCCACTGTAGCTCAGTGGCAGAGTATTTGCCTAACTTTAGCAAGGCCCTGAGTTCCATCTTCAGCACCTCAAAAAAAAAAAAAAGCATTCTTGGGTAAATTAAATTCGGAAAATGCTATTCTAGAATGATTAGTTTTAGTTTTTACCACTTCTGTCAGGGATTTTGATGAGATAATGTACAAAAAGTGGTAAAACAGGAAATCTTTTCTGAGTTTTGCATTCACACAGGAGATGAGATAGTAAGATCTGCAGAGTGTCTTAGCATTATGCTAATTTGGGATACACTGGAAGTAAAAGGATTTGCTACTGAGTGAACTGAGAACTGAAGAAATGTGATTCAGAGGTTTTGACACAGGACATTCATTCATGGGTTTAATCTCTTATCTACTACCATTCTGCTGTGGGAATTTCATTATCTGAGGCTGAAAAAGTTGCCTCTTTTATTAATCTCAAAGTTATTTCTCTTAAGTGGGGTACATTGGGGCACACCTGCAATCCTGACTATTTGGGGAGTCTGAGGCAGGAGGATGACTGTGCTCAGAAGTTGGAAGCCAGTTTGAACAATACAAGCAACCCTTTTCCCCCACCTCAGACAAAGGTTATATTTTTCTCATGTTTTCCAGGAAACATATATATAGTATTTGGTACTGTTCTAAGCAGTGTACAAATATTTAATTTGTGAGGAAACTGAAGTACATCTCAGGTCATACTGCCTAGGCAGTTAGAATCTACTTTTCATTTGAACTAACGGTGATGCTCTTGTGGATAAAACTTACATGATAGTGCATGGAAAGATTTTTTTTAAAGATTACTATTGTAATATTGATGTTAGTTTAGTTCAGTTTCTAGTCTTAGAAAATAATTACCACAAGAAAAGGATATCCCAGTTGATAAGAGAAATGCCATCAAAAACATCTAGAGATTCAGCAGTTGAGTTGATAAAGTACCTACAGTGCCAGAAATAGAAATAGGAAGTATAATTTTTACCTCTAAAAACAGAGTAAACTGTTAAACAACAGGGGAATTAGTGGATAGTTCTGTCAGCTAATGGTTTTAAACAAATTGCTCAAAACGTGAATTCCTTGCTTTCAGATGAAGACTGCTTCAAGTGATGCTTCAGAACCTAATCAGTAAAATAAACCAAACAACTCTGGTTTCAGCAAAGAAGAGTTTACATTTAATTGATGAAATTTTTTTTAACTTTGCTTTTTATTTCTTTCAGAAAGAAGTAGGAGGAGTAATGTTATTTCTATTTTTTTTTACATGGGAGAAATAAAGAGTTAAATTGCTCAGGGGCTACATGGAATGACATTTAATGAAATGGTTTTAGATTCTTCCATCTGTTGAGCTGTACCATCCAACTCTTGTATAAATATTAGATGAACACTGAATATTCTTAGTTGTAATCAGAGCTAGTTCTTCTAAAGTAAAATTTTTGAAAAATGTGTATTAATCTTCTAAGGTTTTAGAAAGAAGTTTTGTTACATCACATGCTAATGTATGGTTTATAACAAGAGAAACAATCCCTAGTGCTTTTTTTTTTCCCCACCCCCCAGTACTGGTGATTGAACCCAGGGATGCTTAACCACATCCCCAGTCTGTTTTTATTTTTTATTTTGAAACGGGGTCTCAATAAATTGCTGAGGCTGACTTTGAACTCATGATCCTTCTACCTCAGCCCCCCAAACTGCTGGAATTATAGGCATGTGTCACCACACCCAGCTCCTAGTCATTTTTTAACATGGGTTTTAAAATCCATGCTTAAAAATGCACTTCTGCACTGCATTTTTTATGTCCCACATATCATTCAGTGTTTCCTTGAGCAAAGGAAATCAAGAAAAATTAAAATGTCTCATTTTAACTTTAAATTGTGATATGTTTTAAAATTGAAAATCTTTAGATCATCAGTGGTTTTTTGCATTTAAAAATATTTAAAAGTTTTAAAATGCAAGGACAGTGGTTTCTGGTTAGACATTTGCAATGTAAGATCCTAACGTCAGCAAAAAATGACCTGAAAGAAAGTATTGATTCCATGTCTGATTTTATATTTAAGCAGCCAATGGCAAATGTCCTCAAAATGGAATCAGATGTTTGTAACTAAATACTTAAGAAAAATGATGAGTGCATGTTTTTTACTTTTAAGTATTCTCAGTGCTGCCTGGCTTAAGACATAAACTGATGTAAAAATAAATGACTGCCTGCATAATTTATGTAATGTCCTGCTCCTGATCCTGTTTGTATTGATTTTTCTAAAAGGCTTTTGTGGCCACAGGAACCAATCTGTCTCTCCAGTTTTTTCCGGCCAGTTGGCAGGGAGAACAGCGACAAACACCTAGCCGGGAGTATGTCGACTTAGAAAGAGAAGCAGGCAAGGTAGGAAACATTGCTTTGCAATTGGTGAGTTGTTTCATTAGTGGTTTTCTAATGATTTTACGTTATTAGAAATCTTGGGTTACCCAGGTATTATGATCAGATTTGATTTCATTCCATGTTATAAAGATGTAATACAGTTTTTAAAAATCATATAACATTATGTAGTTTAACATAAATAGTATTATAAATATAAATAGAATCATAAGTATAAATAGTATTGTGTTAAACTACATAATACTGTTACTAATTTCATATATATATAATATTCATTGCAGAATGTTGTAGCCCAGAAGGAAAGCCACGTATTTTCCTACATTTAACACTTAAAACCTAATTCTTTTAAAAGTGTTGACAAGGACTTTTTTGTGTTTACTAAAATATGTGATTACAGTGTCATAAAAAAAATAATTTAAAATTAAGGGACTGGGGTTGTGGCTCAGTGGTGGAGTACTCAACAGCATGTGTGAGGCACTGGGCTCGATCCTCATTACCATATAAAAATAAATAATGGCGTAGGTCTGTCTACAAGCAAAAAATAAATTTAAAAATAAATAAAAGAAAAATGTGAAAACTCTGTAGACTTAAAAATTCGCAGTATTTAGAAGTAGCTTGGGTAATTTTCCAATTCTATTGTAGCAAAATTAATTTTGAGAAAAACGGTGTTAAAACCTCAACTTAGAAAATATTTTTTTGTTTTGAGAAAAAGTTTATTGGAAAACAAATAGATTCCTTACACTTTCTATTTTAGAAGTTTAGGCTAAAGATTAAAAAAAGAGGTGGAAATATTTATGCTGAGAGCCCTGTTAAAATCGTAAGTAAAAAAAGTAAAATGTACAAGATTATTTTGGTGAAATTTTAGTGAATAATATCTTGGATTGGTTGATCATTGACTGAGAAGACCAGTAGTTGACTTTTTTTTTTTTTTTTTTTTTAATATTTCTTAGATGTTGATAGACCTTTATTTATTCATTTACTTATATGTGGTGCTGAGAATTGAACCCAGTGCCTCAAGCATCCTAGGCAAGCGCTCTACCACTGAGGCTTAATCCCAGCCCCGGAGTTGACTTCTTTGAAATAAAAATTTTAAAGAAAAATTTTTTTTGGATCCTATTTTATTTTCAGTATTTCTCTTGTTTCTTTTGCAGAGTATTTCTATTTCTGTGAGCTTAATTTAATTTTCAAAGTGTCATCATGAATGGCATAATCTATAATTTTATTTGTAAAATATAAGAAATATCCAAATATTAATTAAAGGATTTTTGTTTTAGAAAAAGATTTCTAATTTTGTATATATGCAGTTAAGAATTTTTTGTTTTATGAAGTTTGATCTTTTATGTGTAACAAACCAACTAATCTGTGGATTTGAGAGAGGGAAATAGGTTACAGAATTTTTAAAAATGAGTAATAATTAATTTGCTTTCCTGTGTGTTAGCTTGTTTAATTAGAAAAGTAAAATTTAAATGTTGCAAATTTTACTATTTGGTAATTTTTAACATACAAGGGGAAACATACAAGGCATTGTAGGATTATTGTTCTTTTGTCTGTTTGGTGAATGTGTGTGTGACTAGATGAAGAAAATTTTTTTCTTGTTTATAACATTTCCTCAGAACCGGGTATTGTATCACATGCCTTTAGTAGTTCCAGCACTTGTTAGGCTGAGGCAGAAGAATCACTTGAGCCAAGGAGTTTGAGGCTAGCCTGGGTTACATAGTGAGACTTTGTCAAAAAAGGAAAAAAACAAAACACCAGGTAGCTCAGTTACTTAAAAGCATATACCAAAAAAAAGTTGCCTTCCCCTCAGCTTTAACACTAAATTATTTCAACACTTCAAGATTGGTATGTCAGTGCTACTAGAAGGTGGCATTTTATTTGAATTAGTTGTTGATATCTGGTTACTAGTTTGAAGATTATATTATCCTTAGATTTAAGCCATTGATGTGTTTTCAGTTACATGACCAACAGTAGCAAAAATGTTAGGTGGTTTACTCTAGTATTTATAAGATGTTATCAAATCTATCAGTAAATTAATATTGGTTTTAGAAATTTCCTTTCTATAAAGGGAAAAAATGTAAATATTTTCAGTTTTGCAGGCTTGTGGTCTCTGTTGCTGCTACTCACCTCTGCTGTTACAGTGTGAAAGGAGCCAGAGACAGTATGTAAACAAATGAGTGTGTGTTCAAGAATGGTAAGGTTAAATTGGGTGTGGTAGCACATACCTATAATCCCAGCAGCTCAGGAGGCTGAGGCAGGAGGATTGCAAGTTCAAAGCCAGCCTCAGCAATTTAGCGAGGCCCTAAGCAATTCAGTAAGACCCTGTCTCTAAATAAAATACAAAAAAAGGGGGCTGGGGAGATAGTTCAGTTGGTAGAGTGCTTGCCTTGCAAGCACAAAGCCCTGGGTTCGATCCCCAGCACCACAAAAAAAAAAAAATCAATTTTGGGGGCTGGGGAGATAGCTCAGTTGGTAGAGTGTTTGCCTTGTAAGCACAAGGCCCTGGGTTCAATCCCCAGCACTGCAAAAAAAAAAAAAAAAAATACAAAAAAAGGGCTGGGGATGTGGCTCAGTGATTGAGTGTCCCTGAGTTCAATCCCTGGTACTTTAAAAAAAAAAAAAAAAGAACACTGGCAGAAATCAGTATCTTTCCCTCAGATGGAAATTTGTAAGTGCTTATGTATAGACATTGTTTTTCTTAAATATAATTTTGCCAGCATCTGTACTATACCAGCAGGATCTAGGAGAAAAAAAGCATTTTAAGGCAAAAAAAAAAAAGATTATCTTGGATTTTTTCATGCATGGAGCTAAGACTTGGTGGTCCCTTATTTTTTTTTCTTCCCTTTTTATGTTCTCTTTTTCATAACCATTAGATTTTGTTTCTGCACCCATAGGACTAGGACTAGAAGCAAAGAAGATTGAAGGAACTTCCTCAAATGTAATTATTTGCCTGTGCTCCTATATTGGATCCCAATTCAGTGTCATCTTCCACATTTTTTCAGCCTTACTTACTTACTGTGTTAGTCAGCATTTCATCACTGTGACAAAATACCTGAGAAAAAGTACTTAAAGGAGAAAAGATTTATTTTTGGCTCAGTTTCATGGGTTTCATCATATGGAGAGTTGGTTCCTTTGTTTCTGGACCCGTGGTGGGGCAGTAGTACATCATGGCAAAAGGGTGTAGTAGAGCACAGCTATTTACCTCATGGCTGGCAGAGAGAGAGAGAAAGGAACCAGGGGCAGGACAAAATCCTCAGGGACATGCCCTTGAGAACCTACTTCCTTCATCTAGGTCCCACCTTCCACAGTTTCTACCACTTCCTGGTAGTATGTTCAGCTATGAATGCATCAAAGAATTAATTCATTAATGAGGTTAGAGCCCTTATGATCCAATCACTTCCCAAAAGCCCTACCTCTGAGAATTGCTGCATTGGGGACCAAGTCTTCAACACGTGAGCCTTTGTGGGGCTTTCTGAATCTAAATCTTAATACTCCTAAAGCTGCTTTTTTCTCTTCACTAATCAGTGAGCTGGATATTTACTGTTTTAAATAGGATAATCTAGGTAAAGAAGTTCATATCTGAGCAGAAGCCTGAAAGAGGCTAGGGAATGATGAGCCATGTAGGTATCTAGGGGAAAAGATGTTCCAGACAGCGGGAGCAGCCATTGTAAAGACTGCAGGATGGGAGCACGTGATGTATATTTGGTAAATAGCACCCAATTCAATGTGACTGGAGTAGACTGAGAAAGGAGGAGAGAAGATGAGATCAGGGCTTTAACAAGGAGCCAGTTCATGTGGCCATTGTAACAATATGAATTTTTATTCTGAGTGAAATAGGGAGGGTTGCATGTTTTTGAGCAGATGAATGATGTGATCTGGGATAGGTTTTGACCCTATCACTCTAGTTTTGGGGTTGATAATAGACCACAGGAGACAAGAGTAAAATAGGGAGACCTGCTTGTCTGTTTCAGCAATCTCCACTGGAGAATGGGATGATAAAAGAAAACAGTGAGAGATAGATGTGTTTTGAGGAAAAGCCAGTAAGATTTGTTTATGGACTGGATGTGTATGAGAAAGAGAGTAGTTAACGACTTTGTTTTTGTTTGTTTGTTTGTTTTTTCCACCAGTGCAGATGGGAATATGGGATTGCCACCATCTGAGATGCAAAAGGCTGTAGATGGAGCAAGGAGCAGGTTGGGTCAGTTTAGGGCATGTAAGTTTGTAATGGTAGCTTGTTATTGCAGCTTCTGTTTCCTAACCACCACGCTTAACTCTTAAAGCTAAGGTACTGCTTTTTCATAAATGATTCTTCATCTGCTTATTTTGAGTTCAGTGGCCTTTTAAAAATAACAACTTTATTGAAGTATCATTTGCATTCAGTAAAATACATCCAGTATAATTGTATAATTTTTTAACATTTTCATTCCATGATTATTATTATTATTATTACTTATTGATTTATTTATTTTCTGCAATGCTGGAGTTTAAACCCAGGGCCTCATACTTGGGAGGCAAGCACTCTTACCACTGAGCTACATCCCCACCAAAATTGTATAATTTGAGTTTTAACAAATGTATGCACCCATGTAAATGCCATTATAGTTAAAGGCAGTGTTGCTGTCACCCCCAAAGTTTCCTGTTTTCCCTTTACAAGAATCTGGGAATGGTGTGGCTGGGTGGTTGTCCTGGCTCAGGGTCCTGCATAAGGTTGCAGTCCAGATGTTGGCTGGCACTGGGCAGTCTCTGAAAACTTGACTGAAGCTGAAGGATCCTCTTCAGGCTCTCTCATGTGACTTCAATTCCTAGGCATGTGTGCCTCTTTATAGAAGAATTATGAAGTCACCGTGCTTTTTATGACCTGTTCTTCAAGTCACTTGTGTTATTTTGTTCATTGGAAACTAGTCACTAAGTTTAGTCCACACTCAACAGGGAGGGTGATTCCATATGGGTGTGAATACTAGGAGACTAGAACCACTGGGGTCATCCTAGAGGCTGGCTCTAATAATATTGACATAAATTTAGTGAATTCACAAAATCTTAGACTGCTGAGAGAGAAAACAAAAAGCTCCATGTCCTTTTATTCAGAATAATAGTTTTATGATTTATGGCTCATAAAAACTAGTCCCTGGGCTGGGGTTGTGTCTCAGTGGTAGAGTGCTTGCCTGGCATATGTAATGACCTGGGTTTGATCCTTAGCACCGCATATAAATAAATAAATAAAAATAAAAGTCCATTGACAACTAAAAAAATATTTAAAAAACACTAGTTCCTTTTATTCATTTTTTTGCTTATGTGGTTGCAGGAATATTTTCAAATCAAGGATCTTCAATAAGGAAAGTTTATTAATGGATAACTAACACAAATAGGCAGTTTATGTAAGATCCAAGTGAGCACTTAATTTTCTCTTCTTGAAATTTTTTTTCAAGGTGTCTAGTGACCTGTCTGTATTGGTTCTTAATAAGGGTCTTTCTCAGGAAAGATTTAAAATAGTCTAGTGGGCTGGGGAGATAGCTCAGCTGGTAGAGTGCTTGCCTCGCAAGCACAAGGCCCTGAGTTCGATCCCCAGTACCGCAAAAAAAAAAAAAAAAAGATAAAATAGTCTAGTAGAACTCTGGAGTAGAGTCAAAGGTAATCATAACTATTTTCCTCATCTATAAATGATAATCAGAATATCTGTTCTGTTCATATACCTCGTGAGGATTAAATGACATACCAAAATATGTGAAAATGCATTTTAAATTGTAAACCCATATCCAAGTTAGGTTATTTGATGGTTTTATAGGGTGAGATTATAGGTAACTGAATCTTAGAATCTGTGCTATAGCGTGCCTTAGGTAAGCTTCATTTTAGGTAGCCATACAATGTTGGAACACTATGTCTTTCCTAAGTGGTGTGTTTTGTGTTAGCTTTTTGTTGCTGTGACCAAAATACCTGACAAGAACAACTTAGAGGAGGAAAAATTTCTTTTGGTCTTAATATCATAAGTTCCTCTCAAGGTCAGCCAACTATCACTTCTGCCTGAGATAAGGCAGAAGAACATCATGGCAGAAAGATGAGGTAGAGGAAAACTGCTCAGCTTGTAGCAGCCAGGAAGCAAAGAAAGAGAGGAGCCAGGGACAAGATATAGTTTAAAGGCACACCCCCAGTGACCTATTTCTCCAGCCAGGCCCCGTCTGCTTACACTTAACCACGCAGTAGTAGTCCATTCAAATGATTAATCCATCAAGTGTATTAGTCCACTGATGAGGTAATAGCTCTCATAATCCAATCATTTCAACATTGTTGCATTGCCTAACACTTGAGTGTTTCAGGGGACATTAAAGATCCAACCTGTAAATCCTAGTAGCCAAAATGTTCTTAATTCTTTAAATTGCTTCCCTCTGATTTTACTATCAGAATACAAGGAAAAGCAACTTATCAGTATTTAAATCATTCCTAAATTAAAATTTTATGGACCTGGCAACTCCTAATGTGTTTGATCTTTCCTCTTAGGACCTTTTTCCAATTACCTTTTTTTTTGTTGTTGTTGTTACTGGGATTGAACCCAGAGGCCCTCAACCACTGAGCCACATCCCCAGATGTCTTTATATTTTAGAGACAGGGTCTCGCTGAGTTGCTGAGGCTGACTTTGAATCCCAAGCTGCTGGGATTATAGGCACGTGCCACTATGCCTGGCTCCAATTATTTTTTATTTCAAACAAATGCAAATTATTATGGTTGAGTATAAATTGTTAATCTTGAGTGATCATATTAATGTTTTTATCATGCAAAGTATGTTTCATAAAGCTTTGTTGGGATTTTTGACTAAAATACTTACATTTACTTTTGTGATCCCAGTTTGTGAGTATAAAGTTGAAGAGTATGAAAAGTACTTCATAAGCTGAAAAAATGAACTTTTTAGTGCTACTGTTTGACCATTTTTTATAGAAATAGAATATACTATCTAGTTTTACTACATTATATCTTACAATTTTAATAGTCAAATAACATGAATATCGGACATTGAGAAGTAGTTATAAAGTATGTCATTAGAGTGAGTGCTTTTTAGATTTTTGGTAAGTTGTGTTTATTTTTTCTTTTTTCCAAGTTTTAAATACTTAAGACAAAAAGACAAATCTTGTTAGCACTCATTTTCATTAGTTAAAATAGCACAGCAAAAATTCACAGCATTTGATTTCATGAATGAAAATAGAATCTTATTTTAAATGGCCTTCTCCTGTGGTCTGTGACTCTGCTTCTTCTGCAGCCTTTTGCTTACTTGCCTGCAAGCTCTTTGTCCCAAAATAAATATTGTCTGTTTATATACTATCCAAAATTTGGCAGGGTTTACAGGACTCCTTGATGTTAGCTTTGGGAAATTCTTATTCATGCTCAAGAAGTTTCTTCTCTTTTCTACATAGCCCAGTCTTTCCAAATAAAATATTTCTGTGATAAAGCTTTGGAATATAATTTTCCCCCAAGAGAAATTGAAACAGTTTTACAATTAACTTGTCACATCTAGAGTTTAAGAATTTACATTCAACTAAATTTGAAATATATCTTCTAGCACTTAGTTATTGTGTATTAAAATAAATAATTTGGTTATTAAAGGTGTGGCTTTTTTTTTTTTTTTTTGTGATACTGGGAATTGAATGCAAGGTAAGCATTCTACCACTGAGCTACATCTGCAGCCCTTTTGAGTCTAAGTTGCCCAGACTGACCTCAAACTTGAGATCTTCCTGCCTCAGAACCCAGGATTACAGGCATGTGCCATCATGCCCAGCAAAGATATATTTTAAGTATACTAATACTCAAAAGATAAGTTTTTAAGAATACTAATACTTTAAGAACTGAATCATAAAATTTAGGACTGAATGTTACCAGAATAAGCTATGGGCTTTTATTTTTAAAGAAAAGATTTTATTTCAATTAATTTTAAATCTAGGAGAGGGAGTTGATTGATTTTTCTATGAAAAAAAAATAGTTTTATATTTAATATACCTTCCAGTTAGAGTTACAGGGATTTGCATAAGTGATAAATGTACCTCTGAAGTACTTGAGGGTTATATAGTTGCCCACATCCTGTACCTTTTTTCCCTTCAGTACTGGGGATTGTGCCCAGGACACTTTACCACTAAGCTACATCCCCAGTCCTTTTTATTTTGAGGCAGTATCTTGCTCAGTTGCCAAGGCTGACCTTGAGTTTGTGATCTTCCTACCTCAGCCTCCCAAATTGCTAGGATTACAGGCGTATATCACCATACCCAGCTTCCTCTTCTTTTTAATTCTATTATTTACATTTTTAGTATAAAGGTAAAAATTTTAGTCTTGACCTTATCTGAATGGTATATTCTAGGTTAGAGAAGTCAGAAATAATGTCTGAGAGGAACATCTGTAATTCTTCCCCTCCTTCAGCTTCCTACCCTATTTTTTTTTTTTTTTTTTTTTGGTTGGGATCACTGAACACAGGACTTCACATATTATAAGCAAGTGCTCTGCCCTTGAACTACATCCTCATTCCTTTTTAAAAAATTTTATCTTGAAAAGTGTCTCTATAAATTGCCCAATCTGGCCTCAAACTTGTGATCCTCCTGCCTTAGACATCCCTCCACCTGAGTGGGTTTTTTTTTTTAATGATTAATTCAGACATCACAAGGATAAAGACTGTTGAAATGTTACCAATTGAAGAAATTAATTTTGAGTCAAGTTCCTATATGCTAGACTTGCTGCTTCTCATTTTCTCTTACTGAGATATTATTCACATTCAACAGATTTCACCTATCTTGTGTTCACTTCAGCATAAATGTTTAACCAATTGTGTAACTAACACCATAGTCAAAATGTATATTTCCATAACCTCAGAAAGTTCCCTCATACCTCTTTGCTGGTACTATTCTAAATACTAGATAGGTAGGTGGATAGATACGTTTATGACCCTCATATTACAGGTAAGAAAATATTTATAATTTTTTTTAAAAAATTTATAAATTTTGGGGCTGGAGTTGTGGCTCAGTGGTAGAGCACTTGCCTAGCATGTGTGAGGCACTGTGTTCGATTCTCAGCACCACATATAAATAAATAAATAAACGTCCACCAACATCTAAAAAAAATTTTAGAAATATATTTATAAATTTTAATGCTAGTTTGAACAGATTCAGACTTTGTTCTTTGCTATCATTAGTTGATATCACTTCTTTGATATTTAGTTCTCTTCAAAGGGTTAGAGGCCACAAACAAGCTAACATGGTAAACAGTGATGTGGTAGGAAGTTTGTTACCTTTTTTTTAATGAAAGTACAGTGTGTGAACATTTGAAAACTTACCCATCATGAGTTTTTCAGTTTAAACTGGGCTTCTTTAACCAGGGTGTTTAATAATCAAGAACTTTAAATAACATTTAAAATGTGCCTCTTGGCAGTATTGTTATACTTTCAGGACTCTGAGGTAGTGCTGTATTGCATGTCCTGAGAAAGGACTAAATCTGGAAAAGGTTGGCAGGTTATATTTGTGGGTTAAAGCTTTTTTTCCACATATGCAATTAGTACAAAAGCCCTTTTGTGTTTTAAAACTTCATATGTAAAGGCAGGTTAAACTCCAGATTAAAATAAAATGATGATCTAGAAACATGATTCATTGGAAAATTTAGATGTTTTAAACACATATTTTTGCCTGAATTGTAGGACTCAAAGTATGTTCTGTATTTTAAAAAATGATAGTTTTTAATAAGAGTCTGGCTTTGAAATAACAAACCTTTTCGAAGAACTATTTTTTGAAGGTATTACTTATTCATGGCACCTTTTCAGTCCTGGATTGCCATTCCTTTGCTATCTAGAATGTTTTTGGACCCTTTTTCTTTCTCCCTGCTTTGTTTTTTTTGTGGTGCTGGGTATTGAACTTAGGGTCTTATACATGCTAAATATATGCTAAGCTTTCCACTGAGCTATACCTCCAGCCTTTTCTGGACCTTTTTTAAAAAATGAAATAAAATTCACCATCTTTATCTGCTAATTACACAATTGAGTGTTTTTTAATATATTCACAGTGTGCAACCATTGTTGTTTTCTGAATCCAGAACATTTGCAGAACTCTGGGTCATTCTGAATAGTTTTACAACTGTAAGCGAGATTTTTTTTTTTAATTTTTTAGTTGTAGATGGACACAATACCTTTATTTTATTTATTTATATGGTACTAAGGATCAAAACCAGTGCCCCACATATTTGAACGAAGCGTTCTACCACTCGGCTACAACCCCAGCCCTGTAAGCCAGTTTTTACAGTACTAACCAGGCACTGGGTGGATAGTTTACCTCATCACTAATTCTGTTAAACCTGCACTATATAGTAGGTCTTTGATTTGATTTTAAAACACATTTGGTGTTTGCTCAATTTTATAGCTGAAGAAACTGAGGCCAGAGAGACTAAATCTTCAGAAGTCACGAAATCCCTTTCTTGGATAGAGCCAGGATTCAGGCCCAGGTCTTTTTTACCCCAGTTTGTATTCTTTGCAATATATCATACTACTGCTAATTAATATCATTAAAGCGTCACAAATTGTACCTTCTTCAAATCCTTATATGAAGTTATTTTGGTCCAAATTATTCTTCCCACTAGAATGAGTAACCATTTATATTTTAGTGTGATCTTTTAGACACAAAGAAATTTATAATTTAATTTTTATGCTTTTCATTTGAAGTTGTATATACTAGGTCATTGTATTTCAGGACTTCCCTAGACATACATTGTTTGCTTTGCAGCATGAAATAAAGGTAGCCAAACTAGTAAGTAGTCTCTTTTGTTGTGGGGTGGGAAGTGGAGTATTCTATATATTTTTAAATCATGTAAAGAGCTCATTAGATGCTATGAATTTAACCATGAAGTTGACTATCCAGTCTCTCTTCTTTAAGGAAATGTTCTATTTTAACATACCCTGAAAATCTTGGAAATATTAAAAATACTATTCATAACTGTATCTGTAGTTGAGGTGAAATTGTAGAGTTAGGAGTTCTGAATGTAGTTTTTACTGCTTACTAGTTGTGTGATCTGCAAGTGAATTATTTAATTCCTCTCAGTTTTAATTTTTTCATTTTAAATATTTCTTTCTATTGGATGGTTGTAAATGTCAGATGGAACTTTGGAGAGTTTTGAAAGCTGAAGAACTTATATAAACTTAAAAGTAGTAATGCTGTTACACCTGAGAGACAAAGTTTTAGGAAGAGAGTGTTAAAAAGTGAAGAGAGCCACCTTGGAGTTTAAGGCATAGTGAATTCAAAGTAGAAGTATGAGAGGCATGGAGATGGAGACAGACTAAAGATAACATTCACAAGTACAGCAGTGCACAGGCTTGTGATTTATTGTGATGCATAGGCTAACATCACATTACCTTTTTTATATAGTGAGAAAGCCAGTAGGCATTTCAAATATACCTTCAGGAATAAAAATTTTATAAAAGAATACAAATCAAATTGCAAGTCACCAAATTTTAGGCTAGACTAAAAATATTTTCAGCTTAAAGTCACGTATATCTCAGAGTACTGGTATGATTGGTTCAAAAACATCTTCTCAGATGGCTCACAAAAGGAATGGCTCTTCCAGCTAATAAATGAACTAGGAGTGTTTTCTAGGTAGAGCACAAGTTCCATGGCATGTAATTCCATGTGTGTAAATAAAGGATTATAGTATTATTTTCAGATGAAGCTCCTGGGAAATGATAAGCTGAACAGAATCTCAGGGTCAAGTCTAGATCCAACTTCCCTGCAGATTTTAAGTATTTTTTGTGTGTGTTATTACTGTTAGATGGGCAGAATGCCTGTATTTTATTTGTTTATTTTTATTTGGTGCTAAGGATCAAACCCAGTGCCTCCAACTTGCTAGCGAAGCACTCTGCCACTGAGCTGAGCCCCAGTCTCCCTCATATCCCCGCCGCCTGCAGATTTTTAAGAACCACTTTGGGGGATTTCATGAGCAGAATCATGAGTGGTTGTAGAAAAGCTATAACTTGCTGGGCCTGGTGGTGCACACTTTTAATCCCTGCAACTTGGGAGGCTGAGGCAGGAGGATCTCAATTTCAAGGCCAGCTTCAGCAATTTAGCAAGGCCCTAAGCAACTTAGCGAGACCCTATCTCAAAATAAAAAGGACTGAAGATGTGTGGCTCAGTGGTTAAGCACCCTGGGTTCAATTCCTAGTACCAAAAGAAAAAGGAAAAACAAAAACAAACTATGGCTTATACTGTCTGGCACAAGTATAAACCACTGTTCACAGTGTACTGAATATCTGGAAAGGAATTATGATCGGAGGGAGTGAGCTGCTCTGTATTTTCTGCTAGGCCTACCACAACCTACCAGGCTTATGTGGGCATTCTGCCCTCAAGTTAAAAAGGAGGATCTTAGTGATGACCATTCTCAGAATGTCTGTCTTTTGAATTCAGATTTTTTTTTCTACATTAAAAGCTCTGCTATGATTTGGATTCTCCATTAATCCTCTGCTCTGATGGGCATGTTTCATTTTTTGTTTCCTTCTTATATGGGGGGGAGGGCAGGGGAGCTACTAGGGATTGAACCCAGGGCCTCATACACACTAGGTAAGCCCTTCACCACTGACCCACATCCCTAGCCCTGTTTGTTTCCTTTTTGAATTTTGTACCTATTTCTTAGCTTACAGTCTAATTTTGTGAATAACTTGATTTTACTGGATGGTGGGGAATACATGGAAGCAAATTTTTTGAGCCTTTTTGCCTGTTTGAAATGTTTTCATTCTACTTCTATACTTTGCCATAAATATTCAGTGTCTTCTAGACTTTGAGATTGGAGTTTATTTTCATTCAGATGACTTTGTTCCATTGATTTACTTTCATTATTGCTGTTAAGAATGTGAAGTCAGCCAGGTAGTGGTGTATGCCTGTAATCCCAGTGGCTCAGGAGGCTGAGGCAGGAGAATCTGAGTTCAAAGCCAGCTTTAGCAATTTAGCAAGGCCCTAAGCAATTTAGCAAGACCATGTCTCTAAATAAAATATAAAAATGGGCTGTGGCTATGGCTTAGTGGTTAAGCATCTCTGGGTTCAATCCCTGGTACAAAAAAAAGAGAGGGAGAGAATTTGAGGTCATTGTTTCCAGTCAATTTTCCCCTCTTAACAAGTTTGTAAAGTCATCTTTGTCTCCGTGTTTTAATATTCAACTATGATATAACCAAGTGTGGATCGACATTCATTTGTTATGCAGGTACTTGATGGTCTTTTTTGATATAGCAGCATATGTCCTTCATAAGGAAATTTTCTTGTATTTAGTTGATGATTTCCTTTCTTATATTTTCTTTGTTCTATTTCTGGAACACCTACTATTTGGATGTTGGACCTCTAGGAATGATCCTGTTAATTATCTTCTTTTCTATTTCTTTTTGGTGTGTCTTTCAGAAGATTAAGATTTTACTTCAGCTTCAAAACCTTTTATAGAGTCTTAACTTCTACTATTATATACTTAACTTCTTAGAGCTCTTTTTGTTCCACAAATATTCCTTTTTTGGTAGCATCCTGTTGTTTATTGGATGCAGTGTTTTTATCTGCAGATGTAACTGATAAGTTTTGCCCCTTTATATAGAGGAAACAAGGGGGCTGTAGCTGAAGCATAAAAGTCTCAATTTATTTGGTCTCAGCTTTTCATTTAGGAAAAGAAAAATACAGTGGAACCAAATTAAAATAAATATGTGGAGAGCACATTGGAGACATTTATGTTAATAGATATTTATGAATTTGCAGCAGAGATTACAAGTATTCTTTCTTTTGTTTGTTTTATTTTTTAATACCGAGCTACACCCCCAGTCCTTTTTATTTTTTATTTTGAGGGTCTTACTAAGTTGTTTAGGGCCTTACTAAGTCACTGAGGTGAGACTGACCTTGAATGTGGATCCTTACCTCAGCATCCCCACCTGCTGGGATTACAGGTGTGCGCCACCGTGTGGGACATGAGCTCATGTATTCTTGACCAAAGACTGATTTGGTTAACATGTCCATTTATTGAATGTATGTCTATCCATTTATCGAATATATGTTTATATGTACACACACATTAAGTTTCAGACACATTCTCTAGTTTCCCATTAGGGTTTCAAATGTAAATAGTACATTGATAAATTACATTAAATCACTATAAAAGAAGCTGTTTTTACACCTATATGTAATCTAGTTATGATTCAGAGGCAAATGAGATTGAATGACTGTATTCAGTGATTATTTCGCAGCAAAGCAACTGACTGTGCATTTATGAGTAGCATGTGGCTAAAGACAGATGAGTCAAAACCAAGTATCTTCTAAAGGAATCTGTTAAATAGTCTACAGAAATAATTACAACTAAACAGCAGGGTACATAACTTCTTCAGTGGAAGATCTTGTTTTCCTGGGTGCCTATGGTCATCCCTGTATTACTGCTTGTCTGATGATTCATTGGTTTGTGGGTAGAAACAACTATTCATTGTCTGGGGAAAAAAATAACATCTTTCCCTTTGGGAAAAAAATACTATGTAAAGCATTGGTGGCAGTGTATGTGTAAGCAATTAGTGTTTCCCTGGTGTTTTCTTTTTGATAAGTTTTATGTACATTGACTTAATTTTTTGACTCATCATTTGTGGATGAGTTATTATTTAAATGTAAGGAATCTGAGGCTTATAAGCAAAAGTAATTATCTGGGTGTGGTGGTGCATGTCTATAATCCCAGTGACTGGGGAGGCTGAGGCAGGAGGATTGAAAGTTTGAGGCCAGCCTCAGCAACTTAGTGAGGCAGGCCATCAGCATAGTTGAGATCCTGTGTCAAAATAAAAAATAAAAAGGGTCTTTGGTTGAGCACCACTTGTTTCAATCCTTGAGTATGGGACAGGGAGGAAGGTGAGTAGTTTATCTCAGACACACTGGGTAGAGCTGGAATTTAAATCCAGGTTTTTTCTGATTGCAAAGTTTATTTTGTTTTCATTCTTTCCATGCTCTTGGGTTAAACATGATTATGATATTCCTTTTAAAAATAATTACATATTATGGGCATGTTGATGAATCACTGTGAAAGCACTATATTGATTTTGGAGTTGCAAAGAAATTTTAGTGAGTAGATAGGAATTCACAGATATGTAATCTGTAGATAATGAGGATTGTGGTCATTTGTGGACCTTTGGAGAGTGGCAAAAAAAAAGTTGCTTTCTGAGTGCATATTCCCAGTTGAAGTCACACAGACAATGCTCTGCCTTTTTGTGGCAGCTCTCATACTGTAAACAAATGTCCTTTTTGAGGTCTATTTAGTACCATTTTTTACACATTTTGTGCTTTTTGTTGGTAATTTTGCTATTTAAAGTGGTGGCCCCAAGTGTAGTGTTGAAGCAATGTCTAGAGTCAGAAGTGCAAGATGTACCTTATTTATAAAATATGTGTATTAGATAAGCTCCCTCCAGGCATGAGTTATATGTAACAACAAATCCCATCATTTCATAAAACTAAAATGCACCAATAAAAAAGTGGGGAGAAGAGTGAACATCCTTGTAACAAATACTTTGTATACATCTTTGATTAAGTTTTAGGAGGCATTTATAGACATGGTGTTGCTGGATCAGAGAAGTATGCATACTCATTCCCCCAAAATGCCTTCCGAGAATCATTAGCCGGTTTACATTTTCTCTGGTGATATAATATAACCAGTTTTCTCTCCTGATGGAAATTATTAAAAATGTTTTTCATTTTTTAAAATTTATTTAAATATAGTTATCTTGTTCGAATTTAATGTTCGATTATTGTCATGACCACTTCTGAATAACTTTTGGCTGTTTATTTTTGTGTGCTAAGGATTGAACCCAGGGGCACTCTCTCTCTTTGATCTACTTTCCAGTCCCTTTTTTTTTTTTTCTGAGACAGAGTTTCAACTGACTTTAAACTTGTGATCCTCCTGTCAGCCTCCAGAGTTGCTGGGATTACAGGCATGTGCCTGAAAGGTGGTCTTGAAAAGAAGTTGCAAGACTGCTAAATTCAGCTTCTTAAAATTTTCCTGTCAGTACTTCCTTCCATAACCTTAAGAGTTAAGTGAATCCTACTTAAACATAATTGGTGAGTTTAATTTAATTCTTAACAGTTCTTTTTTTAATGTATTCAGTTCTTCCTCATTAAAAACTTTAAGTTTTGGTGGTATGTGGTGCTATGATGGTGCTGGAATCTTTTTGGGTGGGTGATAACCAATGTTTTCTTTTTTTAGTTCATATCCCCACTGCCCTTATGAGCATACCCTCCACTTAGTTGACAGGTAATAGACATTTGTTGAATAGGTGAATTTTTTCAAATAGAAATTATTATAGGGAAGCTACAAGGAAAAAATTCTAAATCCTGTTTTCTGTTCTTCAATATATAAATGTCTTTTGAGAACATAAGGGATAATAATTATTCCTTCTTGGTGTTTTCCTAGTATCTCAATTTATAGACTAGAGTTAAAAGTGTTTTTAACAGTTTATTACAGAGAAGTGAAATATTCTTTCCTTTTGAAAGGGAGTTTTTTGAAAGTGAAGTCTTTTTTTCTTGCTTTTGTCAATAGCTTTGACTGTTGGTTTCTGTGCACATTGATTTTGTGACTTAGTACCAATGTTTATGGGGGTCTTGTTTCCAGATCTACAGTTATTTGTGTATTAATTACCTTAAAATTATCTTCTTTAGGATCACTCAATAGGAACTCTTTCTACCTTCCATTTCTCTCAGTTTAGCTACCTAGAAGCTAGAAATCCTGATCTTTTTTTATAAATATGTATTGTAAATATGTATTGTAGAGGAAAAGGCAGTTGAGGTTGCCACTACTTATTCCGAATTTAGATATTCTTAGAATAAGTAGCCTCAAGACTTCAAAGAAGGAACTGTTGGGTGAATAAATGAGAAGTTGAGTAATTTTTCTCATATCCTTCCTTTGACCCTTATTTTTCAAAACACAGGGTTACTAATTTTTAGCTTTTAAAAAAGTTTGGAGTCTGTGGCACCCACCTGTAATCTCAGCTACTTGGGAGGTTGAGGCAGGAGGATTGTAAGTTTGAGGTTAGCTTGGGCAATATAGTGAGACCCTGCTTCAAAATAAAAAAAAAATTTTTAAAGACTGGTGATGTGACTCAGTGGTCAAGTGTCCTCTGGGTTCAGTCCCTGAGGTGTGGGAGCGAGTTTGGTCCATTTACTAAGTGAAGGTTATTTATCATTTATCAAACTCTGTGCTAGAAAGATACTTGTGTCTGTCTGTGAGAGGAGGGAAAGAATAGAGTTTTTACTGTTATAATTGAATTATTTTGGCTTTACACACCTCTATAAGAATCTAATGAAAGCAATAGTCTTCCTTATAAAAATGTACATGGGCTCAGGCATACATTTTTACACAGAATTTTGTGACAAGTTGAATGATCCAGGATCCTGTAACTTAAGTTTAAGATATTTGATTCAACCAACGAAGGGAAATATTTTACTTAGGGATCTGTAACTTAACCTTTAGCCACTGGGCTCCTGACATGTTTTCTCTTAACCTCCCTGGCTGTTCATCACTCAGTCTACAGGATTCTTTTTGTCTACCTAACATCAAAAAGTTGAACTTTTGGGGCCGAGGTTGTAGTTTAGTAGTCAAGTGCTTGCCTAGCACATGTAAGGCACTGGATTCAATCCTCAGCACCACATAAAATAAATAAATAAAATAAAGGTATTGTGTCCATCTACAACTAAAAAAAAAAAATACTTAAAAAGTTGGGGGCTGGGGAGATAGCTCAGTTGGGTTCGATCCCCAGTACCGCAAAAAAGAAAAAAAGTTGGATTTTTATGCAGGTTCTTTCTGGGTCCTTCTCTTTTTTCCTACTTACTCCTGGGGGAATCTCTTCTTCCTTTCCTTGAGTTTAAAATACCACAGTGGTGTTGGTGGTTGCTAGATTTATAACATCATCTGAGATTTCTTAGAATGCTACAATCCCATATGCAGCTGCCTGCTTGGAATCTCCTTTTGCATATTTCATAGACATCACTTATGTAACAGATAAAAATTATTACATTTATTATACAACTTCTTTGAGATATTCATGTACCATAAGGTTTAGTCTAAAAGTATACAATTCACTGATTTTACTATATTCAGAGATGTGCAGCTATCATACCCAATTCCAGAATATTTTCATCACCCCCAAAAGAATTCTCATACCCATTAGCAGTCATTCCCAACTCCCGTCTCTCCTCAGCCCTGACAACCACTGATTTCCTTTCTGTTTGCCTTTTCTAGACATTTCATAAAATATGTGTCCTTTTCCTCAGTGATAAGCATCAATACTTGATTCCTTTTTTTAAACCAAATGTTCCATTATATCAATACTAGAGTTGATGGTACAAACATGTTTTTGATGAACCTCTGCTGCTTCAGTGCTAGGGAATTTGAAGGTACAGAAAATCAAGTGATATCATATATAATTTGGTTAGTATATGAATCATAAATACTGATAATTTAGATTCTGAGCGGATTAATTTTGTTTAACATTTACCTTATCTTTCTTAAAAAAAAAAAAGAAAACCCACAATGTGAGGCTACGATCACTTTTAGTCTGTGATGTCTCATACACATTTAACTTTTGGAAAAATAAGCTATTTTGTTGTTTTCTGGTGATTAGCTGCATCTGTTTACCCATTTAAAAATAGGTTTATAAAATCAGTTTTGTAGGAAAAAATATTTTATTGTTCTAGAACAATAGGTTTAGCTCCTGGGTCATATTTAATATTTTTCTCCAAAGATTGAATGAAATAAGGCATTATCATTTTAAGTGTAAAATGTCTTTGTGTTTAAATAACATAATTGAATTACATTACAAAATACCATCCTAAGAGAATTATATTTTCTTTATACTTGGAGACTTAGTACTCACGAATGTATAAAAGCACCAAACGTTTACTTTGAAGATTTACATATAAAGCTGTATTTATTTGAATATGAACATCTAAATAAATCACCAGGATTATCTAAATGTTATTTTTAATTAGGATTCCAGACATTCGTCTTTATTAAGAAATGTAGCCATTTTCTAAAGCCATTTAGGAATTTTTCAAAACAAATCAGTGGTTTTCTTTGTCATGAGACAACAGTAATAAATGGGTTTTTTAAAAATTCAGTATTTTTATAAGGGGAATATGTGAAAATATGAATAAGATTATGAATTTTGAGTTCTGAAAGACATAAACTATTTTTGAAGAATATAAAATCTTCATTAAAATGGTATTAAAGGGGCTGGGGACATAGCTCAGTTGGTAGAGTGCTTGCCTTGCAAGCAGAAGGCCCTGGGTTCAATCGCCAGCACTGCAAAAAAATTGGTATTAAAGGTGACTTCGCTGTTAGATGAATTATTTTCATGATTAGTATAAAACGTTAAAATAGGTACTTATAGGTGATATGTTATACTCTCCATTGTGTGCTGTCAGAAGGGGCAGGAGGAAGTCTTCATTTAGATATGATAATTCAAGTTATATTGACATGAAGCATAACAGGATATTGTTTTTAGGTTTTGTGAGGTGTTAGGTCAGTCAGCATAGTCACATATGACTAGAAGCACATTGATGGGGTTTTAAATTCACAATGTGGAAGGGCATGAACACTTATCAGAACAGAAGGAAATATGTGGTTAAACGGTTTCAGCTCTAACTGTAAACTATTTCCCTTGGTCCAAATGGGAGGAGAAATGGAACCTTGGTTTGGGGAGGTTTTTTTCCTATTGCAAGTTAAATTTGGTTCAGCACGGTTTCTTGAAACTCAGCAAAAATGGTTGTGTTTAGCAGTGTAGGGAAGTGACATAAATGTGTATGTCGTAGGAATTCTATAGATTTTACATTACAGGTGTCCGAGGAACAAATTTTCTAGCGTATTTGTAATTATTGGAAGTCAAGTATTATTCAGCATCTCTCAAAACAAGAAGGATGCAAGAGTCTTTGTTAAGAAAACTGCTAAGTAGTCTCAGCAACTTTGTTTACGCCCTAAGCAACTCAGCAAGACCCTGTCTCTAAACAAAACATTAAAAGGACTGGGATGTGCCTCAGTGGTTAAGCATCCCTGGGTTCAATCCCTGGCACAAAAAAACAAAACAAAAGCTGCTGAATTAAGTAAAGAACAAAATCATGCTTCCAACTTTTTTTTTTTTCAAAGTGAAAAACTGTCTTACCAATTTTCTATAATTATAGAGGTAATAAAATGCCAGCTTGTACCTTGCAGAGCACTAAAATTATCCGGAGAAAGTACATGTGGATAACTGAACTTATCCATAGGTAAATGAAAAACTTCATTTCTAAAGATGTATTTGATTATCTGGAGTTTTGAATATTCATTTAGGTACTGCTTCTTCTGTATTTAAATATCAAGACAGTAAATGATTAAAATCTATGCTAATTTTTTATAAGGGAAATATGTTTGTGAAAATTAATAGGAATAAGTTAAGGAGGTAGTAAGGATCTAAAATAATGTGTTTAAAAAATAACTTTTGAAGTGTGTTGTTGAGGTGGAGGAGATTTTAGGAACTGTAATACTTACATTTCTTATCTGTATCATAGTAAAATATTCACTTCAAGATGGCATTAGCACCATCCTAATCACTAATTACTCTTAAATTTTTAAAAAATTTTTTTTATTTTTGAGATAAACTCTTGTTCTGTTGCTCAGGCTGGTCTTCAATTTCTAGAATTAAGTGATCATCCTTGCCTCAATCTCCCAAGTAGCTGAGACTTTAGGTGTGTATCACCATGCCTGGCAGGAACAATTTTACATTTCGGGTCAATATAAAAGTTAATTTGGTGATTGAAAATAATCTGAATTTGGAAGTCTTAAAGTGACTTTTAATCTAGGGTTATTTACTTGAAAAAGTATGGTGAAGAAATTGGTTATTTTTTTTCAGAAAAAAAAAATGAAACTTCAATTAATTCCAAAGCTTAAGGATGTAAGAGTTTTCTGATAAAGTTTAATGTTTATCAGCGTAGTCCCATTTATTAAGAATTCAAGACTCTTGGTTTTAATTTTAAGTTTTTATTGTTTTAATTTATTAATGGATAGTACATAATAATTTTAATAGTTGAAATAACTAGATCTTGGTTAATTTATTGATTTCTGGAAAATTTATTGATTTTACATATAGCCAGAAGCTGTGACCTGATACACTTCCTACTGTATTTTAAAGACTGGTAAATAGTTTGAATTAAATTCTTTCTAAGAGATAATAATGCTTTGCAAGAGAACAGGATTAATTATCAGGAAGCTGTGAAGTAACTATAAAACTAAAGGAAAATATGAAAAGTTGAACCCTGGCTGACTACAGGTATCAAAGTTGAAGGAAGCAGTACATGTTCTCATCAAAGGATAGTGAATTCCAGGTGTTTTCCCTCTTTATATCTTTCTGCCCAAGATCAGAAGAATGTCAAGACAAAGAATCTGGTGTCCTGGCCTTAACTAGAAGAGTAAAGATACATTCTTCAAGCATCACCTTACTACAGTTTTTTGTTTTTTTGTTTTTTTTTTTTTTGGTACAAAAACTGTCCTTTATTTTGTATTGTCCTATTTAAGTTCTATTATTTTTAATACCACTACTTTGAAAAGCAATACAGATTAATAAATAAAAATTTAAAAAGGAATCTTAGTACAGAAAACACATTTAGTAAATTAAAGCAAACAACTAAAATTGGGGAGTTACAAGACAGCAAGACAAGCCAAAGATTCAGATTACCCAAGGAGCTACTCTGTTGAGTCATTTCCTCCTCAAGTTCTAGTGACCGTTTAGTAAGTACATCAGCCAAAAAAATAGAAGCAAATGAAGGCTTTTGTGCTGTATAAAGTGCTAATTTTAATCCACAAAAAGAGAAAATAAGAAAAATCACTAATAAAAGTAATGATCACTCCATTCAAATTAATATTAGTTTACAACATTTATAGTTACTGTTTTAACTCTGTATGAGCAACATCTAAGTGCCTGCCTATCTAGTTTTTTAAACTTCACAGAAAATCCAGTATAATACCGAGTACTTAATCATACAAATATAAAAAAATAGCCTTAAGAAGTTATTCAAATGTTAGCAATACTATGATTCTACAATAGGTTTCTTCCAGAGTCTAGTAACTAGATTATCACAGTAACAATGTATCCAAACAAAGAGAACAGTTACATATACAAATCATACATCATTGTGAGATAGTCATGAATATGATCACTGGCCTTCTAGTTCTAAAGCTTCAACAATTTGTGCAGCAGAAGGACGATCTTTAGGATCTTCATTAGTGTTTACAGAGAAGAGTTCAATTACTTTCTGGTAGGATTCATCCAGTCCTTCCATATTAATAGGTGGCCTGGTTCCCAATGCTGCATAATATGCCTCATCATTGAAGTCACTTTCATCAAAAGTTTTATCTTGATGATGGTCATCATCATAAAAATTAAAGTGTGGAATAGATAAAGTCATCATTTCCCACAGAGTAAGGCCATATGCAAGTATGTCTGCCTTATCAGTAATGATGCCATTTTCCTCCAAAGCTTCCTTGGGCTTCCAAGGCTCAGTATAACAGGCCTCAGGATCAATCACAGTCATTTTCATCCAGTGGTAGACTCCAACATCACAGATTTAATTGTTTCAAAATCATCTTTAATTACAACATTTAAAGACTTTATGTCTCCATGAAGCAGTTTCTTTTCTTGGTGCAGATACTTTAGCCCTCTTGCCATGTTCAAAGCAACTTTTAAAATTATAGGTGCTGGAAAAGCATCTTGGCTGTCTTTATTTTGCTCTTCTATTAAATCATTTAGAGACTTTTCACCTGCATACTCCATAGCAAGGCACAGACTGACATCATTGGCTTCAGTAAAAGCACAATAACCTACAATGTTTGGATGATGAAGGTTCTTCAAAATCTTAGCCTCATCAGTTAGTATCTTTTGATATATACTCCGATAATCATCACTACATATGGGATTAATCTTTTTCATAGCCCAAGGAGAATGAGACAAACCTCTTGGAGATCTTTTCATTAGGTAAACATTTACCCCAGTCCCAAAGCCAAGCTTCTGCATAAATGGAGAGGCAGGAATATTTATACATGGAGTTGAACATAACACAGATTTCCTTTTATCAGATAATTTGCTTGGTGTCTTGAAATCATCAGTTCCTTCCATTGTAACAACCACTCTAGGTCGTGTAGTTCTCAGAAGGCCCCCTGCCGGAACCCCGCACCACACAGGCTGCAGGCAAGGCAAGCACTCTACCGACTGAGCTATCTCCCCAGCCCTTGCTCTTCACTTTCAGAAGGCTGTGCGCTGCCCACGAGGTGACCCGGCTACAAACAGTTTTTACAAATCCTATAATTTCCTTTTTAAAATACCTGGAAAATTGAGAGTAGAAATAAAATCCTAGGTCTGAGGGTGTAACTTAATGGTAGAACACTTGCCTAGCATTGAGTTTGATCCCCAGTGCTATGAAAAGAAGGAAGGAGAAGTTGGGAGGAAAGAAGGGGGAAAAGGAGGAAACTTCTAGTAAGGCAGATTAATTTATAGAATATGATCAGAGGCTGTGGTGTGTGTGTGTGTGTGTTTTAAAGAAAACTATGGGTTGTGATAAATAAGCTTAAACTTTGATGTTAACACATTTCATGGTTTGTTTTTCAGTGGTTTTCATCCTCCTTTTCTGTGTCTTAGGTGTATTTGAAGGCTCCCATGATTCTGAATGGAGTCTGTGTTATCTGGAAAGGATGGATTGATCTTCAGAGACTGGATGGTATGGGATGCTTGGAGTTTGATGAGGAGCGAGCCCAGGTAGGGTGACTTCAGGCCTTTCTGAGCATGGTCCCTTTGTTTAGCACCTAATCTTGCCTTTGTCTGGGGACTTATTTTACCTAGTCTTGAAAAGTAAATATAGAGCCGGGTACAGTGGTGCATACCTATAATCCCAGCAGTTGGGGAGGCTGAGGCAGGATGATTCCAAGTTCAAAGCCAGCCTCAGCAGCTTAGTGAAGCCCTAAGCAACTTAGCAAACCCCTGTCTCAAAATCTCAAAAAATAAAAAGGACTGGGGATGTGGTTCAGTGGTTAAGCCCCCCTGGGTTCAATCCCTGGTACTACAAAAAAAAAGTGAATCTAGAAAATAACACTCCTAGTAATATTAAGGAATCCTAGGGGGAAAATAAGTAAATCTAGAAATTAATACATTCTAGGAATATTGAGGAATCCTGAAAATGTTGAAGCCCACATCATTCTGGTCTCAATTTGGCAAAAGTTTTTTCTTCAGTGGTTCCAAATTTCATTGGATTAGCCCTCTCAACTTGGTGGGGACTTAAAAGTCCAGTAAATGGTTCTTTAGTATTTGTTATTGAGCTTTAGAACATTATAAAGGGGATAAAACAGTTCAAAATAAAATGTAGAAACAGATCGGGTATGTTGTTTCACTTTTGTATCCCCCGAAACTTTGTGATTGAGGAGGATCACAAATTTGAGGCTAGTATCAGAAACTTCAGGACACCCTGTCTCAAAATAAAATTTAAAAAGGACTGGGACTGTAGCTCAGGGTAGAATGTACACAAGAACTTGGTCAATCCCCAGTACTAGAAGCGGGGGAAAATGGGATCAGCACTTTTGAAAAGCCTGAGTGAGGAACTTGGCTAATCCTCTCCCAAAAAATAGACAAAAATTGTTTAAAAACCAGCCAGACATGGTAGTATGTACCTGTAATCCCAGTGACTCTGGAGGCTGAGGGAAAAGGATTGCAAGTGTGGTGCTAGGATTCCAGGTGTGCACTACCACACCTAGCCAGTACTCACTTGTAAGTTTTGCCCGTTTTTGAACATTTATATAAATGGGTTCATAAACTATTCACTGTTTTCTACCCTCAAGATATTTGTGAAATTCATCCATATTAGTATGTTAGTTGTAGTTTTTCATTCTCCTTATATTTCTTTGTATGGTCATGTACTTTACAGATTCTACTGTTAATGATCATTTTGGGCAGTTTCCACTTTGGGCTATTACTGATAATGTTACTTCAAATATCCTAGTACATGTCTTGGAGAGGTCTGTATATTTATTGCTATTGTACATATGCCTGGCATAGAACTACTGGATCATAGGTACAACCTTAATTTTTCTTTTTTTGTTCCCCCACATTTTTTTACTGGTACACCATAGTTGTGTACCAATGATGGGATTTATTGTTACGCATTTGTACATGCACACAATGTAACAATAAATTTGGCCAGTATCACTCCCTAGCACTTCCCCTTTCCTCCCTGCCTCCCCTGGTCCCTTTCCTCTACTGATCTCCTGATTGTCATGAGATCTGTCCTCCCTCCTAATACCTTTCGTTACCTCTTTCCTCTCTGGCTTCCACTTATGAGAGAAAACATACAATCTCTGAATCTGGCTTATTTCACTTTCCATAATGGTCTCTAGTTTCACCCATTTTCCTGCAAATGGCATAATTTCATTTTTCTTTATGACTGAATAAAACTCCATTGTATATAAACCACATTTTCTTTACCCATTCATTCATTGATGGATACCTCGTCTGGTTCCATAGTTTGGCTATTGTGAATTATGCAGCTATAACAATGAGTATGAGTGTATCACTGTAGTATGATGACTTACTTCTTTAGGATAAATACTGAGGAGTGGTATATCTGGATCATATGGTGGTTCCATACCTAGTCTTTTGGGGCACCTCCATACTGATTTCCATAGTGGTAACCTTAATAGTAACTGCTATTTTTCCAAACTTTGTGCTGGTTTTACATAACCAGCACACCTTTTGCTGCTCCACATCCTTACCAACATTTGGTATTATCAGTCTTTTTCATTTTAATCATTCTGATTATGATTTAATAATCATTTCTCTGATGACTTAATAAAGTGGAGTATCTTTCATTTGGATAGCTTCATTTATAAAGTGCTGGCCAAAAGTCTTTTGTCTATTTTGGTTTGTTGTTATTGTTGTAGTATTGCAGATTAAACCTAGGGGCACTCTACCACTGAACTACAAACCCATCCCTTCTTTTTTTAAATTTTGAGACAAGTTCTGGCTAAGTTACCCAGACTGGCCTTGAACTTGTGGTTCCTGTTTCAGCCTCACAAGTTGCTAGAATTACAGGCATGTACCATTGTACCAGCTGTTTGTCTTTTTTCTATTGGGTTGTTTTCTACAATGAAAGTATTTTCTCCCTGAAATGTAGTTCCTTATATATTTTGTGTATGTCCTTTGTTAGAAAGTTCTCTCACAAAAGAAAATGCTTCTCAATATAAACATAGAAGCTCAAACTCTGTTTAATGATTGTATTTTGGTATTTGAATTTTAGTTTATTTTGTAGATATAAATTTCAGTATGTTTTTTACATGCTTGATTTCCAATAATGCAATTCTCTAAAAACTTGAAAAATTGAAAATTTTTGACGTCACCAGTAAATGCCCCCCACCCCCCAAAAAAAAATCATTGCTGTTATATGAACTAGGTTGGTTTCAGAGTGGTTCTTTAAAGACTCAAACTTTCTAAAAAATTCAATGAGAATGTATAGTGTCATGATGAGTGTTTTGTTTTTTTGATGCTGAGGATCAAATCCAGGGCCTTGCACATGCCAGGTGCTCTATAACTGAGCTACATCCTCAGTGCTGTGATGAGGTTTTTGTTTTTGTTTTTGTTTAACATCAGCTTTGTCACAAAACTTCTGTAGTTCAGTTACTTTTATTATGGGTATGTATAGATACTTATAAGTTACATAACTATATATTACAAATGTTAGCAGAATGTCTTTTTTTTGATCCAGAATTACATGTGTATTTGAACCAGTTCCTAGTAAATGTTTTTGCATTTTTGTAATTCAACAAAAATATTATTTTTCTATACAATATGTGGTCCACCAACCCTGACATTTATATTATCAACATAGGAGCCAATAATCTTACCTTCATTATTGTACTTTTTAAATGACTTTACTTTGGCAATCACAAACTTTGAAAAGTCTCTCCTCCCACCCGCCCCTGATTGGTTTAGAAAAATAAAACCTTTATTGGAATTAACAGATTTTCTGTTTGAAACACCAGATGACACTAATGCAAAACCAGTATCTTTAGCTGCAAGATTTTCCTATTAAGCCAACATATGAACAGCTTTGCTTTTTTTTTTTGTATGTGCACAAGAATGTGGATAAAATTAACTTGGAAGAGTCATTCGATTTAAATGAAAAGTTATGTTCTGCAGAGTGATCAGTTAAATGTACCATTTGCAGCTGCACGTGTTAGATTGTTGCCTTTAAAGTAGATACTGATGCTTCTTCAGCAGATCTATTTCTTCTGGTTTTCACATGAGAAGTGATATTCTGACTCCCACAGCATAGTAAATTTATAGGTTTATCAACTTTCTTGGAAACAAATGTAATTGATTTTTCATTAAATGCGAACTTACATTTTTTAAGTTCTTTGCTACAGAAAGGTAAGTGTTACCAAATTGTAAGTAAATACGGTTGTAGATTTAGGCAATACATTAAAAGTAAAAATCACTGCAGCAAAAGTGGTCAGAATATTCTGTATGTGCTCTGTGACAGAAACACTGAATCTTTATTACCCATATGGATTTTACAGACACCCAACTTTGTTTTGTGCAAGTCGTGGCTACTTTGTGCAAGTTGTGATATAGATCATGGAATAACAGGCTCTAAAATAAGAGACTGGTGGGGACTAGCATATTGGAAACCCCTCCCATTATCACCTGAAGCTAGATAAAGTTAGGTGTCCCTAGCCATTAGTTTACTTCATAAATGAGCAGGTAGTTTTGACAGTAAGGGTTGTCCTTGAAAGGGAGATGTTTCTTGTACAGGATCAGGATGAAACTGATAATTGCCCATTACCTTTCTGATTTTACCATTTATTAAAGTGTGGATTCTGTTCACTACACATACATCTAACTTGTTACTAAGAAAGATCAAGACAGGTTAGAACTTGAAAGTAGAAGGCTACCAAATCTTTTCTGGCTTTTGTTGTTGTTGTTCTAATTAGTCATACGTGACTAGAATGCATCTTGACACATCATACATAAATGAAGTATAACTTCTCATTCTTCTGGTTGTAAATCTTGTATAATCATATATACACTTAGGTTAATCATGTTCAATTCATTCTACTATCCTTCCTCTCCTGGCTTTTTTACATCAAAAATTAGTAATACTTTTTATTCTTTTAACAACAGCAACAACAAAAATCCATGACTATTGCTAGAATACATATTAATGGCTAATAACTTTTTTAGGGACTCAGATCACATCTCATGTTACATTCTCTCATTTTATCCTCTAATTTTCCTCTATTGCACTTAATTGTAATTGATAGTTTTATATTGAGTTGCTAATTTGATTTTAAAACCTACCCCAGTGAACCAGAAGCTCCATGAGGAAAAGCACCATTTGTTCTCTCACATTATATCCAAGGCACCAAGCATAGTGAGTTGGGTATAATAAGGGCTCAAAAAATATTTGTGGAATAAATTTTAAAAATGAACAAGTAGATGTGCAGAACAGAAGGATCATCAGCAAATATGTTCCAATTGATACCTAACTAAGTAATAAAAAGCCTTCAGGAACTTGGGCAGCATTCTTTTGCAGGTACCTCTGGTTCGTATAGTACATTCTGAGAATACAGTAGGTATGTGTAATGTTTAGAAAAATGTGTGAACTTTACATACATTAATGTTTGTAAATAATATTAGCATGTACTGAACACCATCAGGTAATGTGCTTAGGTACTTCTTATGTGATTTGTAATTTTTACAAAAACATTGTGGTAAAGTGTTACTATGCTCACTTTACATTTGCATTTACCACAGGAAATACCTTGTCCTGGGTCCTAAAGATAGCTAAGTGCATCATAAGTTTTTTTATTCAGTCCTGGGTCCTAAAGACAGCTAAGTGCATCATAAGTTTTGGGTTTTTTTTTTGTTTTTTTTTTTGTTTTTTTTTTTTTTGCGGTGCTGAGGATCGAACCCAGGGCCTTGTGCTTGCAAGGCAAGCACTCTACCAACTGAGCTATCTCCCCAGCCCTCATAAGTTTTTTTATTCAGTCCTGACGATATAACCCAGGACTTCTTGCATGCTAGGCAGGTGCTCTACCACTGAGCTGCATCCTCAGTTGCAAGAATGGGAATTTGATCACATTTTTCAATTGTTTAAATTAATAGATATCATGTCACTGAAAATTATTAAGTATTTTAAAAAATACCTACTAACAGTGGTAAAGGATTTATCACATAGAACAAGGTATCCAGCAGGACTCAGTCCAGGTCTGGTATAGCACTTATCCTATCAGAAGCCCCTGAGTCTTTTCAGCTTTCTTCTGTACTATGCCCAGCATGTGACTACATCCTCTTTGTTATATGTTTGCAAGGTGGCTGCTGCATCTGTGAGCATTGCATCAATTCCTAAGAAGGGATGGTGAAATGTTTCTTGTAAATAACTTTCTTGAAAACCCCATTAGGTGACTTGTGCTTATGATCTCATTGGCTAGAAACAAGTTACATGGTCACTCCTTGTTACAAAGATTCTAGGATTGTCAATACTGATGGCTTTTGATATTGTTTTGGGTCTTATAGTTTCTTCAAGTATACCATTGAAAATCCTAGTACATCTTCAAAAGTATATGACTACAAGGTTGCTCTTGTGCTGTAGACAGTAAGGGATTTTTTTTTTTTAATTTGGGAGGCACTGTGGTCAGATTGTGCTTTAGGAGACTTGCACTGGTGGCTCTGGTGAGTGGTTGGGGTAACATAGTAGAAGCAAAAATAGATCATTTAGAATACTTTTGCAGTAATCCAGCTAAGAGCTTT